>NW_026652282.1:101337480-101360278 GCF_009828535.3 Hylobates moloch | reverse complement strand
AAAAAAAAAAAAAAAAAGATTTTTTAAAGGCAATATGCGACCCTGCACTTGCTTACCACACCTTAGGCTTCTCACCTTTATTTCTGCCTTGGCTGGGATAGGACTTATTTATCGTAACAGACCTCAGGCCAAAGTTGCCCAACTTGGTTCATTTAAATTCTGCCTGATGCCCGGTAGGCATAGCCCCATTCCAGAACCCACCAGGTGCCGGGGATCTGTGGAGAGGAAACGGCAGCAACTCCAAGCCCTAGGTGGATTTTGGTTCAGGAGGGGATTCAAGTGGAGATGGGCTGGGGGAGAGCCAAACGCTGCCCTGGAGCAGCACGTGCTCCCTGCAAACAGCACGCCAACCAGAGCAACGGGCTTACCGCAGGAAATCTCTGGGGAACTGTGTGCGTCGGAAAATGCCCTCCTGCACCTGCAGCTGCAATGGGGTGAAGACGTGGACGAAGGCTTGCTGTGCATCGCCAGGCTCCAGCCCCCAGGCGGCGTCCTGGAGGGGCAGCTCCTGCTGCCAGGGTTCCTTGTTGTCCTCGCTGTGTTCATCACTGCCATTGCTGCCGCCGATGCTCTGGCGGTTTTCGTCCTGTATGGAGCCAGGAGCTCCTGCGCCAACGCCGCTGCCTTCTTTTTCTTCTCCGCCTTGGGCTCCTGCCAACTTTTACTTTTCTGCTGCTGCTGCTGTGCCTTGCTCAGGTTCGGGTTGTGCCTCCTTTTCCTCCTCTTCAGACTCTTCAATAAGCGACAGCACCGCAGCCTCCACACCTGGAAAAGTAGAAACCCAAAGAGAAAGATCAAGGCATTGGAGCCGAGGGTGTGGGAAGGAGGCGCTGAAGGGCTGCACTCTGAGAGCAGTCGTGGTGCTGGGCCACCGTCCAGTCCACTCGCCTCTCCCAGGGAACCTCGGTTTCCTGAGATCGCTAAAGCACGAGTCCCATCCAGGCACTGACCCTGTAGTTCTTCCCCCTCGTCGACTCCACGGCTGAGCAAGCTAGTGATATCCTAGCTGGACGGGTTCAGAGGCTCCATACCCTGAGTGCTGTGGATGGAGCTGTGTGCTTCTGCAGATTCTGAGCTGGGGGCTGCTATGATCTCCTAGGCAGGGCTAGAATTGTGACTCGCAGTCTGGAAGGTTCTTCTTCTGGCGTTTAGACTTGGTTGGTTACAGTGTATCCACTTACAGACCTCCTCCCTTGGGTTTCTCCTTCCTGCCAGTTGCTGTGGGCTGGGCCTGCTGAGGTGCGCATGCGTCAGGGGCTTGGCCTCGCCCTGCGTTGCGGGTAGCACAGGTTGTGGGGGAGCAGGGCGACAGAATGCTTGCATGCGTTGTGCTGTAGATGGGCATGCGTGAATGTCGAACTTGTGTCTCCAAGTTGCATCTGAGCTGACTGCTCTGGTCTTGGTGGAGGGCCTTCCCAGAGGAAGCTGCTGTGCTGAATTGCGCAAGTGGATTTGCCATGTGTAAGAGGCCAACCTCATGCCACTTCCACAGACCTTGTAGAAATGTTTGGAGACTCCCTCTTCTCCCAGCCTTCCAAATCCAGTAGTTAGTACTTGACAGGGTTTATAAATTAAGCTAATATATAAGAAATTAAATTAGGAGTCTCCTTGTTCTAAGGTTAATGTAAGAGCCTGCCATGAGTCTCAGGTCTCCAGGAACAGGAGCTTGGGACTGGATTCGCAGAGTGTGCCAGCTGCTTAGATGCACTCTGCAAAAAGTAAGCAAAAAACCAGAAACACAATTAAAGAAAAAATAAACAGTGTGCCCCTTGAGAAAGTTTATTGCCTATTGGGTTTTAGAAATGAATCCGTGTTAGGGTGCAAGTATAGAAAACTTCACAGTGCTTATTGCATCGAAGAGCTCTTACACCACACAGCCTTTCTCTCTGTTTTTAAAAATTATGTTTGCAACTGTGGGTCTTGCAATGTCCTTGTGTCCGCTTCTGTGTCTCTAGTTGAATACCCTCTACGAAAGGGCACATGTCCCTTGTGTTGGGCCCCTGTCGACCTGGATGAATCCTCCCTTTCCTGCTGTTGCCTTGCCCCCTTCTCGCTCCTCCTGGCTTTTTCTGAAGACATTTTTCTAAGCCCTTTCTGACGGATAAATAAACTGTATTTACTGTCCAATTAAAGAGAACCAGGCCACACTGAGGGCTCTATCGTTTTTCCTTCAAGAAGTATTTTATAGATGCTCTACAAGTTGTTAATTTCCTAAATATTGAAAATACCTTCTAACAATGAACTTTTTTGCCTTACAATGTACTTGATATATCCTTTTTACCTGCACAACCACCATTGTCATGAATCCCATTTTATATTAGAAATTAAGTTATTTGTCTAGTCCTCTAAGTGTATCATGGATCTTAGTTACCTCACCTACTGTGTCTAAGGGTTAAGTCCCCCTTGCCTCATGTTCCCAGAGGCTAGATAAGAAAGTAGCTTAAAAATTGTTGGTTCACCAATTTATTTTCAAAAACATGTTAAGAGATGGTGGGAACAAATGTGAACCTGAAAGAAGCAACTCTTCCAGGTGGATCCCAAGTGACTAACTGGGCCAAAATTTAAAATATAGCCAAATATGTAAAAATTTAAAGTATAGCCAAATGGGCAAGTGGCCATTTGCTGACCAGAGGTCACACACCTACATTTCCAAAACCCACATCTCTGTTTAACTTGAGGACTTTCAGAGCTCACCTAAACCAACCAATCAAGGCTCAGCTGCTTCAGGCAATCAGGGCTCGGCTGTATAGACCAATCAGAACTCAGCTGTGTTGACCAATCTGAGCTAAGCAAGTTGCATACACGGACATGATTGGGTACCTGGACAGAATCATCTCTATAAAAGTGAAACCTTCCCTCTGTTCTCTGGAATGCACCTTCGTTTTACACCAAAGGCTGCATTTCCAGTTTGCAAGTTGTTGACTGGAATAAAGTCTTTTTCCTCTGCATTCCTTTTCAGAGAACTTTCGCTTACAATGGCAAGCTGACAGCCTCTGCCTGACTTCAACCAAGACATTTCCTCCTCAGATGGCGCTTGCTGGGTTCTGTACTCCTCTCCCTCTATTGGCTAGATACCCCGTGCACAATTTTGGCTTGGGATCAGTTATTACATGAAATATCTACAAGGGTTTTAACCATGGTGTGCAGTAGCCTAGCTAGGACATCTGTGACATCTCAGGAGATGTGTCTTTTCACATCTCAGATTTCCAGGGTGTACTTAGAGTTCTCTAACCTTCAGTCACTCTTGTGACCCAATTTGACGAGTGTTGCTCTACCTTAGCAGCAAATATGGCAGCATTTATTTAAAATTTTTACTTAAATCATACTTCACACTTTGAAAACCTTAAATATTCAGTGGAGCCTCACTCTAAGCAATAATGACCATAAATCATGCTTCAGTGTACCAAGTGTACAGGGGCAGGGGCCCTGGAGCTAGACTGCTGGAATCTGAAACCTTGCTTTGCTCACCACGTGCTAGCTGGCGAACCTGGTGAGTTGTTTATACTTCCTTTGCCTTGCTTTCCTCATCTGTAAAATGGGAATAGCAATAGGAACTTCGTTACTGGGTTGCTGCAAGGATTAATTGAGATGATAAAAACAAAAGGTTAACAATGAACATACCATTCTGTCTCATACTTCTGATTTTAGTTGGTTTTCTGTTTATTCATAAGGGTCTATGAGAGAAGGGAGATGATGGTTATTCTTTGCCAGTTGGCAATGAGGACAGGACTTTTTTGACTATAATGTTTCTACTGTGTCTTTTGTACCTATATGTGCTTTTCTCAGTAAGCTTTGGTGGTTGCTATGTCTACAGGGTCTTGTGCCATGCAGGGTGGGGAATGCCACAATGCCTGACCATTATGCTGTAGGTTCTCATAATTTGGTGAAGGAGAACAGCCCACACCAGAAAAAGGGGTCTCAATATGGAGACAGATTTCCTAGCCCAACCACTAACACGCTGTTTTAGTCTGTTTGTGTTGCTATAAAGGAATACCTGAGGCTGGGCAATTCACAAAGAAAAGAGGTTTATTTGGCTCATGGTTCTGCATCTGTACAAGAAGCATGGCACCAGCATCTGCTTCTGCTGAGGACCTCAGGAAGCTTGCAACCATGGCATAAGGGGAAGTGGAGCTGGAATGTCACATAGTGAGAGAGGGAGAGAGGGGAGGGGTGCTATGCTCTTTTAAATGAACAGCTTTTGTATGAACTAAAAGAAAGAGAACTCACTCATTACTGCAGGGATAGCACCAAGACAATCATAAAAGATCTTCTCCTATGACCTAAACGCCCCCCTTCATGTCCCACTTCCAACGTTGGGGATCAAATTTCAACATGAGATTCCAAACTATATCACATGTTCTGTGGCCAGGGGTAAGTTAGCTGATCTCTCTGTGCTTCAGTTGCCACATCTGTAGAATGGGGACCATGATGGTACCTACACTACAGTGCAGTGGTGAAGTTTAAATGAAGTAATACAGATAAGGCCCATGGTGAGGCTTCAATTCACTTGAGCCGATGCTAGATTTAAGGGGTCAAGACTGAGTGGGGACAGTTCCTGCCAGGTCCTGCACCTGCATGGATGTGGTGTCCTGTTGAGGGACACAGGACTGGGCTGGCTCATGCTGGTGACATCAGACATCTGCTCTAGTCACAGCTGACTGGTCTATGCTGACTAGTCTATGCATAGCCGAAGCTAAGAGGACCATCTCTGGATAAGCAAATGTGGATAAAATTTATAAGCCTAGCTATAATTCTGTCAATACTGGTTATTATGTTATGTTATTACTGCAAATGCTGCAAATGTCTATGCCCAGGGGAAGGTTTGCCATGCCCATGTGTAGTGTAAGCATGTTTCTATTATATACACTAATGTTCTTACCATTTCTGCCTATACTGAAAAAGGAGAAATCTCTAGAAAGATGCCTACACTGTGTACACACTACCTGGGTAAGAAATACCATAGTTAAAACTCTACTGTACCATACCTATGAAGGTACAAGAACCAAGTTAGGAATCTGCACATACAACCAGACCACCTATTCAGTCTGTGACCCAGGAAATAATCAGCTATATGTAGGTGATGACCCTAAACTCTTACCTTATGAATTCTGGTTTGAGGTACATATTAAATCAGAGGGAGAAAAAGAAGGAGAGCTTATAGCTCCAACCAAAGAAGCCCCTCCCTCCTATAAAAGGAGTAGTTCCTTGTACTTTGATGCCTGCCATGCTGCATATGTTCATAATCTTAAAAAAAACAGAAGCAGTCTGCAATGGTTTAACACAAGAGAGGCTTAGCAGGAGCAGTCCTAAACATCTGTATGGAGAACCACAAATCAGATGCCCAGACTGTAACATTCAGTGGTCTACACTAACACAGCTCCAACACTTATATTCAGGATGGACTGCTCTGCTAAGTAGTATGTCAATCAAACCAAATTGTAAGACAAGGACATGCAATTCTTTAAATTTTACTATCTTAAAGCCAGAGCTACCTTTTTGGTCTACAGGACAGGCAGCACTATTACGAGTTGATAGACAAGGAGCAGGCCTCGGAGTCCCACTACAGATTGTCAAAAAGACTAGAAGGACTCAAATGCATCCAATCCCGCAATTCTGGGTCCATAAGTCATTCTATAAGCATTTTGATCAGCCAGTGCCTGAGCTTCCCCCATCACCCAAAAACATATTTGCTCAACTAGCTGAAAACATAACTGGCAGCTTAGGAATTTCCTCATGCTATGTATGTGGAGGAACTAATATGGGGGACCAGTGGCCATGGGAGGCAAAGGAATTAATGCTACAAGATAACTTCACTTTGCCTAACCCTGCCAGTGAACCAACAGCCTCAGCCAGTGTTTGGTTGTTAAAAACCTCCATAATTAAAAAGTACTGTATCGCCCAATGGGGAAAGGCTTTTACAGAGGCAGTAGAAGAAACAACCTGCCTAGGGCAACAGCATTATGATGAGACTAAAAACAAAACTTTATGGAGAAATGCCCAGAATGACTCCTACTTACCAGGTCCAAACCCTTTCTCTTGATTCTCTACTCTAAGCCACAACTGGCATCAGCTAGAGGCTCCAAATGCTTGGAAGGCACACTCTGGCCTATAATGGATCTGTGGAGCATGGGCATATCAGCAACTGCCGGCTAAATGGTCAGGGCCATGTGTGTTAGGAACAATCAAGCCATTCTTCTTTCTAATTCCTCTAAAGCAAGAGGAACTCTTAGGATATCCAGTTTATGATGAAAATAAAAGAAGAACTAGAAGAAGCATAATCACAAAAATAGACACAAATATCAAAAAGATGTGCACATAGGAGACTGAAAAGATAATGAGTGGTCTCCTGAAAGAATCATTAAATATTATAAGCCAGCTATCTGGGTCCAAGACGGTTCATGGGGATATTGCACCCCAATCTATATGCTCAACTGCATCATAAGGTTGCAGGCAGTCCTTGAAATTATAACCAATGAAACATCAAGGGCACTAGGTTTGTTGGCAATACAAGCAACACAAATAAGAAATGCTATATATCAAAATAGATTAGCTTTAGATTACCTCTTAACCTCAGAAGGAGGAGTATGTAGAAAATTTAATTTAACCAACTGTTGCCTAGAAATCGATGATAATAGCCAAGCTATTATGGAAATCACAGCTAGAATGCGCGAGTTGGCCCATGTTCTAGTTCAGACTTGATCCGGGTGGTCTCTGGATTCCTTGTTTGGAGGATGGTTCTCAACCTTTGGAGGATTCAAAACTCTCATTGGTAGGTTCTTGCTTATTCTTGGCAACTGCCTCATCCTCCCTAGCCTTTTACCCCTGTTTATTAGGAGTATTCAGTCAACTATAGAGGCAATAGTAACCCGACACACTACCGCACAGTTGATGGCATTAACCAAATATCAGCCACTGCCAGTAGAAGCAGCTCAGCTCCGTGAAGAGGTGGCAAATGGTGGTGCTTTCTATTAACACCTTTGTTATAAAAAGCACCAAAGGGGGGAATGGAACAGGAAAATAAATTGAAGAATGTGTAAGCAGAAACTCCGTTGTTATGTGAGAAAACCCAATTCCCCCTGAGAAAGAGAAAGAGTTGGAATCCTTTAAAAATTAACTGCCTGTTTTTCTGTGGCTAGTGAGCCTTATATCTCCTCCTTTCCCAGGCATTGTGAAGACCCTGTTTCCCTAGCTGTGCAGCTGCAAGTTCACTAGACAGATAACTCAAGTCGTAAAACATGTTTTTCCTTGAAAAGTAAGAAATGATGTAATGCATGTCTCAATTAATTGAATAACTGTCTGTTTCACACTTCTGCAATATGCTTCCCCCTGCCCCACAAAATGCTTAAAAAGTAACTTAACTCTTTGTTCAGGGCTCAGTCCTTTGGATGTTAATCTTACTGGGCCGGTACGCCTAAATAATAAATATCCTCCTGAATCTCATCAGTCTCTCTGATTCCTTATCAATCCCGCTACACTATGAGAACCTACATCTCAATGGTCAGGCATTGATCAGACATTGTGGCAATCCCCACATTTCTTGCCACAGGGCCCTGTAAACACAGCAGCCAACAAAGGTTTACTGAGTGAAGTACATATAGGTACGAAAAGACTTATAGAACCATTATTTTCACAATAAAACATCTTGCCCCTGTTGTCCACTGCCAGAGAATAACCATCATCTCTCTTCTTTCAAGGACCCTTATAAATAAACACATACAAACTGACAGAAGCAGGAAATGTGAGGCAGCATGTTTAATCATCTCCATCTATTCAAAAACCCCATGAGATAGTTATCATTGTTATTCCCATTTTACAGATGAGAAAACTAACACAAACGGAGAGTGATCAAGTGAGATTAGCCAGCTAGCAACAGGAAGCAAACCAAAATTTCAGATTCCAGCAGTTTAGCTCCAGGAAGAGCCAGCCTGAGGAGGAGACATCTCAGTTAAAATCAGAAAGAGGCTGTTAGATGGTCATCCCTTCCCATCTCTTTGAACGTGAATTGGTCAAATATTTTCTAGCTGTTTTCTTACCCATCCTCTGGGAACATGAGGTATGATGCGTGCACTCATCCATTAAGATCAGTCGTTGAGGTGACCGGAACCCACAGTACATGTAGGGGCCCACAGAACAGTTTAATTTCTTATATAAAATGAGGTTGATGAAAAGGGTCATTGTGCAAGCAAAAATAGAGTGAGTCACTCAAATGATTGAGGATAGGTTCTATGGTTAAAACCTACTCTCTATATTCAGGACATTAACAAGTCCTGCAGTATCTACAAAACACTTCTTAAAGGAAGAATCTTAGAGCACTCAATCTGTCCTGGCCGTGTTTATTTGACAATAAATAAAATGTATTTATTCCTAAACAAGAACTCAGAAAGATACCTGTAGAAAAGGGCAGGAGTAGAGGAAAAGAGGGCTATGCAGCAGCAGGAAAGAAGGGAAATCACTGCAGGTCCACAGCACCAGCTCAGCACAGAAGGTAAGTGCGCATTTGTAATGGGTCTGTAGCCAGAGACATAGCAGAAGCTGCGCTATCCACAGTCACAACCAAAGGCAAAGGAAGGATGTCCTGCAATTTTAGAAATCTTGGCTGCAGCTGGGAATGGTGGCGCACACCTGTAATCCCAGCACTTTGGGAGGCCGAGGTGGGTGGATCACTTGGGGCCAGCAGTTCCAGACCAGCCCGGCCAACATGGTGAAACCCTGTCTCTACTAAAAATGCAATAATTACCCAGGTGTGCTGTTGTGCACCTGTAGTTCCAGGTACTCGGGAGGCTGAGGCACTGAGTACCTGCACAATACATGCAAACACCCACCCCATCCTACTCCCCGGCCCCCCTGCCCTACTCCCCCCCTCCACCCTACGCCCCCCGCCCTACTCCTCCCTGCCCTACTCCCCTCTGCCCTACTCCCCCCCGTCCTACTGCCCCCGCTCCAACACGTGCTCTCCCGTGCCCAAGGCAAGGCCAAGCCCCTGAGGCACGCGCATCTCAGCAGGCCCAACCCACAGCAAATAGTGGGAAGAGGAAAGGCAAGAGAGGAGGTCTCTAAGTGGATACACTGTTACTGAATCTAGGTACCCAGAAGATGGAGGTTGTAGTGAGCCCAGATAGTGCCACTGCATTCCAGAGACAGAGCGAGACTGTCTCAAAAAAAAAAAAAAAAAAAAAAAAAAAAAAAAAAAAAAGAAAGAAAGAAAGAAAGAAAGAAAGAAAAGCAATCTCGGATGCTCTAAGCATTGTGCATGTTTCTACCCTTGCACTTTGATGTGGATTCATTACTAAGAATTAATAGTGGACTTTCTCAAGGAGTGTGCTGCATTTTTACATAGTGCATTTGCGCAGCCCACAAGCTTTGCAAATCCAGGCCCAAGCTCCTGCTCCTGGAGACCTAGGAAGCATGAAGCTAGTGCGAAATCTCCCTTATCGCCAGAAAATGGGCTTGCACAATTCAGCACAGCAGCTTCCCCAAGTTCCACACTCATGCATGCCTGTCTACAGTACAACGCATGCAAGCACCCACCCCATCCTACTCCCCCTCCCACACAACCTACTACCCCTTCCTCTCACCCCCTGCCCACCCCTCCTCCCCTCCCCCCGACCCTCCCCCGCCACCCTTCCCACCACCCCTCTCCCTCATCCGTGGCAAGGCCAAGCCCTTGACGCATGCGCACCTCAGCAGGCCCAACCCACAGCAAATAGCGGGAAGCAGAAAAGCAAGAGAGGAGGTCTCTAAGTGGATACATTGTTGCTGAGTCTAGACGCCAGAAGAACCTTCCAGGCGGTGACTCACAGTTCTAGCACTGCCTAGGAGATCGTGGTGGCCCCAGCTCAGAACCTGCAGAAACGCACAGCTCCATCCACACCACTCAGGGTATGGAGCCTCTGGACCAGTGTAGCCAGTTTATCACCAGCTTGCTCAGCCTTGGAGTCGACGATGAGAAAGAACTACAGGGTCAGTACCTGGATGGGACACATGTTTTTGCGAACTCAGGAAACCGAGGTTCTCTGGGAGAGGCGAGTCGACTGGATAATGCCCCTGCACTACCACTGCTCTCAGAGTGCAGCCCCTCACTGCCCCCTTCCAACACCCTCAGCACCAATGCCTTGATCTTTCTCTTTGGGTTTCTACTTTTCCAGATATGAATGCTGCGGTGCTGTCGCTTACTGAAGAGGTCAAAGAGGAGGAAGAGTATGCACAGCCTGAGCCTGAGCAAGGCACAGAAGCAGCAGGAGAAAAGTTAAAGTCAGCAGGAGCCCAAGGCGGAGAAGAAAAAGATGGCGGCAGCACAGGAGCTCCTGGCTACCAATGGGAAGGAAACCTTGAGGGCAGCAGCGGCAGCGATGGCGACGATGAGGCCAGCTACCAGAGCGAGGAGGAACCCGGGCAGCAGGATTCGCGCCCACAGGGCGCCGTTGGGGGGCTGGAGCCTGGCAACGCGCAGCAGCCCAACGTCCACGCCTTCACCCCATTGCAGCTGCAGGAGCTGGAGCGCATTTTCCAACGCAAGCAGTTCCCCAGCCAGTTCCTGCGGTAAGCCCATTGCTCTGGTTGGCGCGCGGTTTGCAGGGAGCGCGTGCTGCTCCAGCGCGGCGTTTGGCTTTCCCCCAGTCCCTCTCCTACCCTCTTCCCCTCCTGAACCAAAACACATCTGGGGCCTGGTGTCGCTGCCGTCCCCTCCCTGCAGACCCCTGGCACCTAGTGGGTTCTGTAGTGGGGCTATGCCTATTAGGCATCATGCAGAATTTAAATGAACCAAGTTGGGCAACTTTGGGCTGAGGTCAGTTATGATAAATAGCTCCCATCCCAGCCGAGGCAGAAATAAAGATGAGGAGATTAAGGTTCTGTACAGCAAGTGCAGGGTCGCATTCTGACCTTATTTAAAATTCTGTACTGATTCTTACCTGCCTTCTCTTGTCTATTGATGAGCCCATTAAGAACATTCTTCATTTGTTACAATATTTTTTATTTCTTGCATTTCTTTTTTATTTTTTGTTAGAGTTTTTGTCTCTATATACATTACTCATCTGTTCTTGAAAGTGGTCTGCTTTTTCCGCTAGCGCCCTTAGCATAATTATCATAGTTATTGTAAATTCCCAATCTAATCATTCTAAAATCTCTGCTGTATTTTTTTTTTTTTTTTTTTTTTGAGACGGAGTCTCGCTCTGTCACCCAGGCTGGCTGGAGTGCAGTGGCGCGATCTCGGCTCACTGCAAGCTCCGCCTCCCGGGTTCACGCTATTCTCCTGCCTCAGCCTCTCCGAGTAGCTGGGACTGCAGGCGCCCGCCACCACGCCCGGCTAATTTTTTTGTATTTTCAGTAGAGACGGGGTTTCACCATGGTCTCCATCTCCTGACCTCGTGATCCGCCCGCCTCGGCCTCCCAAAGTGCTGGGATTACAACGTGAGCCACCGCGCCTGGCCTCTGCTGTATTTTAGTTGGTTTCTGATGCTTGCTTTGTCTCTTCAGAATATGACTTTTTTTTGAGATATGGTTTCACTCTGTTGCCCAGGCTGAAGTGCCATGGCATGATCATGGCTCATTGCAGCCTCAACCTCCAGGACAAAGGAGATCCTCCCACCTCAGTCTCCCAAGTAGGTAGGATGACAGGCATGTGCCACCATGCCCAGTTAATTTTTCTTATTTTCTGTAGAGCCAGGGTTTCACTATGTTGCCCAGGCTGGTCTAGAATTTCCGGGCTCAAGTGATCCCCTCGCCTTGGCCTCCTAAAGTGCTGGGATTACAGGTGCGGGCCACTGCACCTGGTTCCACAATGTTTTTTGACTTTTAACAGTCTTATACTTTTTTGTTGAAAATCATACGTGATGTATTTGGTAGAAAGAACTGAGGTAGGCTGGGTGTGGTGGCTGGTGCCTGTAATTGGAGCACTTTGGGAGGCTGAGTCAGGAGGATCCTTTGAGTCGAAGAATTCTAGACCAGCCTGGGCGATACAGTGAGACACCATCACTACAAAAAATAAAGGAAAAGGGAAAAAAAATGAGGTAGATAGTTCTTTCGTGTGAGGTTTCATGGTATCTGACTAAGAGTTAGGCTATTTACTTTTTTCTGTAGCTCTAGGTGTCAGAAGCTAAAGTTTCTTATAGGATCCTTGTCTTCCTCTCCTTTGTTGTCTTTGAGTTTTTTCTAGAGTCTCCTTCTTTAAATAGGATCTGAGGCTTACAATCCTTTCAGCTGTAATTCACCTATAATCCACGGTTATTACACAGGATTCTTACTGATGTGATGGTAAGGTTGGGAGAAGGGGAAGCATTCTTTCATCCCATGATTAGATCTCAGTCTTTCACTGAGCCTGTGTCCCTGGGATGTGACTTGTATAAGTGCTTCTCAGCTTCCCCACCCATCCCTTTAGGTTAGACAAAGGCTAGACAGGGCCGGAGTTGAGTATTTCCCTTCCCTGATGTTGGTCAGGCTTTGGTGAAACCCAAGTTGATTAGGGTCTGGTAAAATAGTTTCCTCCCAGGGTAGTCCTTGGTTAGGAAAAACGGAGATCTCTGGGCATATTTCAAAATGATTGCTTTTCTTGTCCACCTGCTGGAAGCAAGAAGGGATTCCTACCCCCTCTCTTCCTAGTAACAATTTGGTGGTGTTTCTGAAGATGAAACTCATGAAAGTGTGGAGTCTCCTTAAGGCTGTCCCCACCCTTGGAGTTTTAACTCTCTAGATAGTCCATATTGAGCTTCTAGAAATTCATCAGTTACAGTTGAAAGTGTTCCTGCTCATACTGGCTCCAACTGTGGGTTTCTGCTGGTGGCCTTCTACTCTTGGTAAACTGTAATTTCTCTGTATCTGCCTGTCTGCGTCTCTAGTTTTCAGGGCAGCAGTTCACCCTGTGACTGTAATTCTCTGATGTATCCAAGAAGAGTTGTTGTTTTTAGCTTGTTCAGCTTTTTTTCTTGTTGTGAGGATGGGAATGATGACTTCCAAGCTCTTTATATGTTGAACTGGAAAGTGCAAGTCCTTGTCTTGCTTTTTAAAATGTGAGAGTTTCAGGTTTCCATGATACAGTATGCTCATACACTGCTTCACACAAGGAAAAGGACATTGTGTTTTCTCTGATAAATAGCAGCTTAGTCCACTGTTAATTGTTTTAAACAATCACTTTTTGTTTTTCTTTTCTTATTGTATTATATGCATCTTATATGTTATATATTGCCTTAAATTCTAAGATGACAGAGAATAAATGGATGAATAAATGAATAACAAAAAAACAGTTTAAAGGCTGGGCGCGGTGGCTCACGCTTGTAATCCCAGCACTTTGGGAGGCCGAGGCGGGCGAATCACGAGGTCAGGAGATCGAGACCACGGTGAAACCCCGTCTCTACTAAAAATACAAAAAAAAAAATTAGCCGGGCGTGGTGGCGGGCGCCTGTAGTCCCAGCTACTCGGAGAGGCTGAGGCAGGAGAATGGCGTGAACCCAGGAGGCGGAGCTTGCAGTGAGCCGAAATCGCGCCACTGCACTCCAGCCTGGGTGACAGAGCGAGACTCCGTCTCAAAAAAAAAAAAACAAACAAACAAACAAAAAAAACAGTTTAAAGCAATGGAAAAGGAATTCCTTTAATAGGTCTAGATGTAAGAACAAATGAGAAATATTTAGTCCATTCCCTAAGGTATAATCTGCTTGTTATCCAAAACGAACCCCATATCTTGAGCATCCTGCTGAATTAAGGATTCAGTTTAATATATCATTACACAATATTTCTGGATCATAATCCACCAAGTTGAAGGACAGATTTGGTTACGGAGAGCTCAGAAGTCCAAGTCTCTATGCTAAACAAACAGCGGAAGAACTAATTTAACACCTTTCAATATTTCCGACTCCCTGTTGGAACTGAAGTTTTGATGTCGTAAGTAAGCGCATAGAATTAATTGGACATTCGTAGAAATATCTTCTGATTCAAATGAAGCAATAGGGCAATCCTGGGTGTTTCCTGGAGTGTTGGGCTTGGGGACCTGGACCAGGGCCAGTCATATTGTGAGATGCCCCTCCCAGTATTGACTTTCCCTCCTTCTTAACTAATATTTCAATCCTGTTAAGCCCCTTAAGGTGACCAATTCGGCTCAAAGGACGGTAGGTGAGAGAGAAAAAGAGAAAAGACAGCCCTACTTCTTTATCTTGTGATGAGGGCTGTGGAAGGAGATGTTAGAAACTCATTTGCATATGAACCTGAGTTATGTTTTTTCTTTCTTCAATAAACCCCAGTTGACTGGAGCCATCTTTTTGTGCCCCACTAGCTAACATTCAGGGCATACCCTACTCCCAGCTCCCCCTTAACACACAGCTCCCTAAAACTGAACAACAGCGCTGGGCTCAGACATTGCCATGGATTTCTTTCCCGCCTGGGTTTCCACAGCCTCCTTTTCCCACTTCTGACTGTAAAACATCTTTTGTTTCATCTTTTTTCCTTTTATTCAAGACAGAAATGGACAGAGATTCTTCCTTGCTTTCTATGTTGCCTCAATTTTTTTTTCTTAAACCAAAATTCTTGGGCTTAGCGTAGGAAAACCCGCACGTCTCATAGTGACCCTAATTTTGTCTGGGTGCTGTGCTTTGGATGAGCCTAGGCAAATCATTCATGGTGCCTATGCCTGAATGTCACCACTTCAATCTCTGTGTAGCCTTGATTGTGAAAGCAAGAGGGTGTGTACGAGGCATCTTTTGTATTCCTGGAATCTAAAACACTGGCATATAAATGTTAGGAACTCATACGTTCACTTTAAGATCTATCCTTTCGTTGGACACGGTGGCTCATGCCTCTAATTCCAGCACTTTGAGAGGCTAAGGTAGGAAGATTGCTTGAGGCTAGGAATTTGAGACCTGCCTGTCTAACAAAGCAATCCTGTACTGTCGTAGGCAGACTTGGTTTTGCAATAAGATTGGGGGAAATGAGGGCTGCTGCAGAGGAAGCATACTTGGCCTTTTGTGAAGAGGGTACAAATTGCATCAACCTCTCAAGGCCTGAAAGTGTGGACACAAGGATACTGCATACTTTCAAGGAGGTTGATTACTTTTCCTAGAGTTAAAATGACCCAGTGCTTCGGCTTGGGTGGGAGCCTTGAGTCTTCAGACCTTTGAAGGAGAGTATTGTGCAGGATGGAGGTGGTTAAGTGCTGAGGAGCTGAACCTGGGTTGGTATGCACTGTCCATAGGATTCAGGGCACAGGAGAGGGCATGGTCATTAAATGGTTAGTCTTCTCTGGGATGAACTCTGGGTGCTTTCTTGGGAAGGCTACCCCACTGCTCTAGGCCTGCATCCTGAATCTGTAAAATGAAGAGACAAGGATTCATTCTCCTTGAGACACCCTACTGCCTTAGCTTAATGGGATGGAATAAAAGGGAAGTTTCAAAGAAATTCCAAAATAAAGGTGATAGCATGTGGCATTCTTAGAATGAGTGGTATGTAGTGAGGGTTATATTATAGCAACTGACTACAAAGGGTGTCCACTCGAAGTTTTGTTTTGTTTTGTTTTTTGTTTGTTTGTTTTTAGAGACACAAGGGTCTTGCTACGTTGCCCAGGCTGGCCTTGAACCCCTGGGCTTGAGTGATCCTCCCACCTTAGCCTCCTGAGTAACTGGGACTACAGGTTCATTCCACTGCCCTCGGCTTTTCAAAGTGTTGGGGTTTTTTTTTGGTGTTTTGTTGTTGTCGTTGTTGTTTTTTCCTATTTTCAGAAACAGTCTCGCTTTGTCGCCCAGGCTGGAGTGCAGTGGTGCGATCACAGGTCACTGCAACCTCCGCCTCCTGGGTTCAAGCTATTCTGCTGCCTCAGCCTCCCGAGTAGCTTGGATTACAGGCACCTGTCACCACACCGGTATAATTTTTGTATTTTTAGGAGAGATGGGGTTTCACCATGTTGGCCAGGCTAGTCTTGAACTCCTGGCCTCAAGCAATCCGCCCACCTCAGCCTCACAAAGTCCTGGGATTGCAGGCATGAGCCACTGCACCTGGCTGCTTTTTTATAGTCTCTAAAACTCCAGTCCACGCCCTGGACTATAGGAAGTCAAATGATACAGAGTTGTGCTTAACATCAGGAAGTCCATTGAAGGTATCTATTTAAGCCCCATTGTTTCACTTCAAGGATTCCAATATTTCTTAGTGGAGTCACCACAGCACCGAATGACTGCATGGTAAAACAGTACAACCATATATGTGCTAAGAGCACGCACAGTTGCAAGCACAACACTCTATGATTAGAATTCAGACAAATATATTTTTATTCTTTTGAAAGCAACTCGGAACAAACTATTCTCCTAGTTTGCATACATTTATAGTAACTCTTCCCTTTATTTAAAAAGTCATAGTTCATATATATCTTGAAGGAGGTTTCTTTTTTTAATGTGAAACAACTCTAGAAACTTCAGAAAGCTGGCTAGGCCAGTGGCTCACGACTGTATTCCCAGTTTGGGAGGCTGAGGCAGGCAGATCACTTGAGGTCAAGAGTTCAAGACCAGCCTGGGCAACATGTTGAAACTCCGTCTCTATTAAAAATACAAAACTTAGATGGGCGGGTTGGCTTGCGCCTCTGGTCACAGCTACTGGGGAAGCTGAGGCAGAAGACTCACTTGAAAATGAGAGGTTGAGGTTGCAGTCAGCCAAGATCGAGCCACTGCCCTCCAGCCTGGGCAATACAGCAAGACTCCGTCTCAAAAAAGAAAAAAATTGAGAGAGAGAAACTTTACAAAGCAAAACTCCAAATTTTTTTATTACTATAGAATGCTGAAGCTACTGGACTGCTCCCGAGATTGTGTTAATAACTTTTCATCTGATACTAACATCTACAAAGTTCATCTATCTTGGGTGAACCTATATTTTGCTGGTAGCCAGTGTTAAATATTTTTTAATAAATCGAAAATTTAAAACTTGTATCAGAATAATTAATTTCTGATCTTTGCCTTTTTAAAATAAATTTTTAAACCTTTTTTTGAGAGATGAGGTCTCACTCTGTTGCCCAGGCTGGTCTCAACTCCTGGCCTCATGCAATCCTCCTGCTTCAGGCTCCCAAAGTGTTGGGATTACAGGCGTCAGCCACCACCCCAGGCCTGATCTTTGCCTTTGAAATATTTGAAGTAAGTTTTAAAATAGATGCTTTTTGTGGGATTACTCTTAGAAGACCTCTTTCTTTTGAAACCTAGACTAAGTGGAAATCATCATCTGCGCAGTGTTTTTGAATATTTCCTATGCCCCATGCCTTAATTCTTCCAGAATCTGGAAGAAGTAGAGATGTATTAAAAATGGCATATATGTCGACCAGGCGCAGTGGTTCATGCCTGCAAACCCAGCACTTTGGGATGCCGAGGCAGGTGGATCACTTGAGCCGAGGATTTCAAGACCATCCTGGGCTACATGGTGAAACCTCGTCTCCACTAGAAATACAAAAATTAGCCGGGCATGGTGGTGTCTGTCTGTAGTCCCAGCTACTTGGGAAGCTGAGGTTGGAGGATCCCTTGAGCCTGGAAGGCGGAAGTTGCAATGAGTAGAGGTTGCATCACTGCACTCCAGCCTGTGTGACAGAGACCCTGTCTCAACAACAAAAAAAAGCATATATTTCTCTTGAAGACCCCATCAGTAATGTGAAAGGGTATTCACTATTCTTTTTCTGGGCAGCCTGAGCATGAAAAAAATATTCTGTCAGTGTGTGTCAAATTGAATGTTGGTGTTTACTGCAGAATTTGTGTGGAGTATTTCTTTGGCTTTCAATCTCAATGTGGCACAACCATGTGCTCAACTGTGGACACAGGTTAGAAGAGGTCAGAGCTCGGTCTGATGGTGTCCTGTGGCTTTTATTATTATAGATCTTGTAGTTCTATTTTGAGGGTACTTACAGCATTGAGGAAGCCGATGTTTTTTATTTATTTGTTTATTTGTTTATTTATTTTTGAGACAGATTCCTGCTCGGTCGCCAAGGATTGTGTGCAGTGGCATGATCTCGGCTCACTGCAACCTCTGCCTCTGGGGTTCAGGTGATTCTCCTGCCTCAGCCTCCCAAGTAGCTGGGATTACTGCAACCTCTGTCTCACTGCAACCTCTGCCTCCGGAGTTCAAGTGATTTTGCTGCCTTAGCCTCCCGAGTAGCTGGGATTACAGGCACCTGCCACTACGCATGGCTAACTATTGTATTTTTAGTAGAACAGAGTTTCACCATGTTGGACAGGCTGGTCTCAAACTTCTGACCTCAGGTGATCTGCCCACCTTGGCATCCCAAAGTGCTGGGATTACAGGCGTGAGCCACTTCGCCTGGCCAGAAGCCGATGTTTAAAAAGAACAGATGCCAACATTGGGAAATAAGAAATGTTGGTTTCAAAATTATCTGGCGAGGATGGCAGTGGGCATGCGCAGGTGCATTCCTAGATGTTCCCCACTCCCGCCAGGCGCTGGGGGCTCTGGGTAGCAGTAACCTCCTCTCTGTGCAGAATTCCCACATTACATGCAACTGCTTTGCTGACATTTCATATCCACAACTGTGAAGGTCGCAGAGTGAGATAGTGGGCAACACAGCAAAAAATGCATGCTTGCTTTGGCATTATCTTAGCAATCACTTCATAACTCAGTCTTGGTGCTCACAGTGAAGCACCTATAATAGCAAATGAGAAGCCATGCATTGCTAGAGATTGCTCAAAAGCAAAGGCTGTATCGAGAAGAACTTAATGCTTTTTAAAAAGTGGGCCTGGCCTCCTTCACCCTCCCATTTTTCTTTTTGTTGTTTTCTACTCTGGCAACTGCACTGGAAGAAGACAGCATGAACAAATGACTGCCTTTTCCAGTGAATGATGAGTCTAGATCACTGCTCGGGGAACCATCTCCTTGCTTCGAGTGCCAATAACCCCAAAGACTCCCTTTCTGTTTTTATTTAGCAGGAATTGGGGTTCTCTAAAGGATGAAGATAGCAACAAAATACATTGGATGGCGTAACTGTCCATTTTGAGTTGGGGAAGGTGTAATAATATGCCTTCTGGGCTGGGGATGGGGGACAAAAGGGAGAACAGCCTCATTCTGGCTTTGGTGGAGTCTCCTCTCATGATTCTTCTGAAGCAGCAGGACCTTTGGGCCATAATGACTCCTATTCCCCTGTGTCCCCCACAAAAAGGGAGGGCAGTGGACAGAATTTGGAGCAGGTTGGATGAATGCTTACCTGCCGCCTTTCCATAAATACTGAGTAGCTGCTTTAGGAAGCTACTCAGAGTAGAAGGAAATAGCTTCTCCCAGAAGCTACTCTCTTCAGAGTAGAGTCCAGGGTTGGGCCTGAACGTTCCTCTTGGCACAGAAGGGGCGCTACTCTGTCTGAAAACACAGTTCTCGGCCGGGCGCGGTGGCTCACGCTTGTAATCCCAGCACTTTGGGAGGCCGAGGCGGGCGGATCACGAGGTCAGGAGATCGAGATCACGGTGAAACCCCGTCTCTACTAAAAATAGAAAAAATTAGCCAGGCGTGGTGGCGGGCGCCTGTAGTCCCAGCTACTCAGAGAGGCTGAGGCAGGAGAATGGCGTGAACCCGGGAGGCGGAGCTTGCAGTGAGCCGAGATCGCGCCACTGCACTCCAGTCTGGGCGACAGAGCAAGACTCCGTCTCAAAAAAAAAAAAAAAAGAAAAAAAGAAAAAAAAAAAAGAAAACACAGTTCTCTCACTAAGGACTCACCCACTCCATCTTCCATATGTATGTGGTCCCAAAGGGTAAGAGTGAGGATGGGGTGATGAAGAGCAGAGGAATAAAGGTGTGGGTCAGTAAACACACCACGGGTACCTGGAGAACTTCTGTGAGGTGCAGGGCCTATTCATGCTGACTCAAGGAGGTCACCTCATGAATAGAGGCTTCCTTACCATTCTGTTTCAATGTCATTCCCTTAGAAGTACCCAGCCATACATAATTAACCCCATTTGATGCACACACACACACACACACACACACACACACACACACACACACAAATGGGGCACTGACTTTGTTTATTCAATTTATGTAACAGGCATTTGGTGAACTGCTCTTCATATTATGCCCTGCACAATTAGAATCTGCCAGAAAAACAGTTTTGAAACTGTCATGAAGACAGTACCTTAGAGAAGGGAGACTACAAAATGACAGCCGATGACAGGGGATCATTCTAGGCCAACTGGGCCCAGGCCAAAGGAAGGCAAGAGCAGAGGAGGCATGGGTGGTGTAGGCAGCCCAGGCAGTAGTGGCTCCAGAAGAGCCCATCTCCAATAGGGCTCTGGAACACAGATGACATGATAGGGCCCATCCAAGATTATGCCTACGCAGTGGCCCAGGGTGACAGGGCCACTGTCATGTTATTTCTGAACATTAATTAGTGCCCCCTGACATCTCCTTTACTTGACCTTCCTATTTTTAAAGCAAACCTTTAATCGGAGGTCTTATAAAGGGATCGGTTTAATATATCGAACAATCAATATCATAAGAAAAAATAAACCCACAACAAGGTAACTCTATGCCTTTGACATTTTAAACTCCAATGGGAGAAGCTATTTCTTTATTGGAAAAATATTTTAAGAAAGTTAATCCTGTACCGCCTTCCCTTAAGTTCTGTTTTGGGCTATGCCTATGGCTTTGTCTCTCTCCTCCCATTGTTAATATTCTTTAATGGTTTTTTCCAACCTCCTGGATGTGAGTCTCGTGGACACATTGCAGTCAGTATCTGCTGTTAATGCCATGCTTGGTAACAGGATGAAGAAGTGTCAGTATCCTGACAGTGGACCATCAGGGTGTCCAGCTGCCTTTGCTACCCCTTCATTAGGGATCATGGCATCCTGGTTGTGGGGATAGTTGAGCAAGGTATAAAGTGGGCCTCATTTAGAGTTATACGAAGGGGAACATCCCCCGCTTTGAAAAGCCCATCTTCAATCTGAAGTAACTAAATCAATAGGAGCAGGTTAGATTTTTAGTCAGGTTTCCTCAAAGATGTCTAAGGCCATTCATCCTCTGAAAACTCCTGAGAGTGAAAAAGGTGGTCTGAAAAAATAAAAAGGCTTGGTTGTGGGGCCCCAGAGAGTTTGTGGCTTATCTAGCTGGGACAAAAGTCCTGAGGCCGTGGATATTGCCCTGCTATTTTAGCCTGCAGAGTTGAGCAAAATTTGGCCAAACTAGGTCTAAATTCACTAAAAGTCACCCACACCAGTTCTGCAGCTCCTTTCCATCATTGCACTCACACAAACTGCAGAGCGAGTCTCATAACCTCATCCCGGGTTTTGATTTTGTTTTGAAAAAACACTCTTACTAAAACTTATGTAATCTTAGTAATCTGTTGAACCCATGACCCACAAATTAATCATCAACTGCCTGGGAAAATGAAAAAGTATTTCAAATTAGCACAGGTAAGAATCTTGTCTAAATTGAGCATGCCCTACCCCACCAAACATATTTCATAAAGCCCACCTCTTTAGACAGTCCCACCAAAAAATTCCTCAGTTGTTAGAAATTCAAGACAATATTCACTCATAAAGTTCAATTTGTGCCATATCTTCAAGGTACATACTTGAGTGTGTGCAATTCTCTTTAACCTTTTCACCCTTCTTAGGTGAGTGGAAGCTAATTCAAAATTGTTGTTTATTCCCATTTTTAGACAAATCTCCAGCTTGCAAACCCGTTCCCCGCCCCTCACAGCCACTGTAATGTGAGTATATTAGCAGTGTTTTCAGGGAAGTATTCCAGAAAATTAAAATTGAGGGCTGCCACTTTCTACATGGCTTCATCAGGCACTTAAAAACAACAGCAGGACCACCAGGCACTTGGACTTCTAAGCTATCTCCTCCCCATCAGTCTCAGTGAAACTAAACATACATTAATTACTCATATAGTGTGTTCTCTGCGTGTGTGACTTAGTCCCTTACCCCAATGCCTGAATATTTATAAATTCACTCATTGAGCTAAGAACTTAGCCTGGTTTAAACGTTTTAAACACAGTTGAACCTTCTCACATCCTAGCTCCTTGGTGCATTAATTTGTATACTTCTAAATCAGACTATGTCCCAGTATAACTCCACACAATAGTATTCTCTAAAGGATACTATTGTTAGAAGGAATTGAAATTTATCTATACTAAATTTTGTACAGGAAATAGAAATAGCAGTTTGGTATATTTGGTTTTGTTTTTCCATTAGAAATCACATTCTCTCTGGTAATGGGAAATTTCCGTAAGCTGGGGTTTCCTTATCCCATTTTTCACCCCATAAAGTTCAAAACTCGCTTTGCAAACATAGAAAAGGCAAAAAAAAGGCCAACTTGAGAACATGTAGGACAAAGGGATCCAAGGTATCCAAGGACTGAAGCAGTTTCAAGTGGCTTGATCCAATTGTTTCATCGCTTTCTGCAGGAGAAAACCACAAAAGTTCAGTATTTAAACTTTTTCAGAATTATGGATGAAATGAAATACACCTATGAACATTTCATACCTGTTTGAAAATGTCTGTCCTGTCTGGGCGCGGTGGCTCACGCCTGTAATCCCAGCACTTTAGGAGGCCGAGGCGGGCAGATCATGAGGTCAGGAGATCGAGACCATCCTGGCTAACACAGCGAAACCCCGTTTCTACTAAAAAAATACAAAAAATTAGCCAGGCATGGTGGCAGGTGCCTGTAGTCCCAGCTACTTGGGAGGCTGAGGCAGGAGAATGGCGTGAACCTGGGAGGCAGAGATTGCAGTGAGCCCAGATTGGCCACTGCACTCCAGCCTGGGCAACAGAGCGACGAAAAAAAAAGAAAGAAATAAAATGTCTATCCTAACTACTCCAGCATATTTTCCTGTAATACCTAGCCTCAGGATTAC
>NW_026652282.1:101295361-101337470 GCF_009828535.3 Hylobates moloch | reverse complement strand
GAAGGGAGGGAGGGAGAGGAAGAGAGGAAGGGAGGGAGGGAGAGGAAGAGAGGAAGGGAGGGAGGGAGAGGATGAGAGGAAGGGAGGGAGGGAGAGGGAGAGGGGGGGAGAGAGAGAGATCAGGGCGTTAGGCGCGGGCACAGAGCGGCATAGAACCGCGGCCTGAGAGAGGCGGCGCAGCAGTGTCCCTTCCACGCGCCTCTCTCCACGAAAGTTCCTTGCCGAGAGTTCACCAAAACACCCGCCCGGGCCCCAAGGCAGGCACTGACCGTCGCCTTCCTCGAGCTCATGGAACAGGAAGCCCAAGCTGAGGTCGCTGGTGTCTTCGTTGCGGATTCTGGGCTGAGACGCTATCTGGAAGCGCGGTCGATGAAGCTGTGCGCCTCCGCGTCTTCTGCGCTGGGGTCCTCCGGCTTCTGGTCCCAGTTCCGGCGCGTGGACTTCAGGTCCCACGACTGCACCTGGCAGGAAGCCGGCCGCTGCTCTGGTCGCCTCTGGTCGCGGCGTGTGTGTATGTGTGGCGGAAGGCCTTGCTAGCAAGCGCTCGCGGCCGGGGCATGGACCTAAAGTCAGGGGGTGCGCTCCTGATGAGGGCGCGGGGAGGAGGCGTGCGTGTGTGCGGAAACTGCGCTCCGATTTGCGGCTTCCTTGACCACTCCCATCCCGGGTGGGGTGACTGCGGGAGTAAGGGGCAGACCTGCCTGGTGCCAGCCGATCTGGGAGCGAGACCCAACTAATCCCCAGAGCCCTTGGAGAACGTTTGCAGAACACATCTCTGTACAGTCCTTGAGTCACCCGGGCCAGTCGATTGCTTCTCCAGGGCGAAGGCGCCGCATGCAGAAGGCAGTGCACGTTGCGGTGTGGCCTCCTGGCACCACTCTCCCCTAGGGGTAGTTGATGACTAACACATAGACTCTCTGGTTCTGTTCCGTTCTCACCCAAAGTCCGCTAATCGGACCGTCATTAAGATGCAATGATGAAGTCGGAGGCTGCGTGCTAGGTTTTTGCAGCAATTCCAGAACGTTGAGGGGATCCTGCTCTCCAGGGGGTCTGGGGAAGCCTTTTTGGGGCTGGGTTTGGCAGAGCACTCTGGATGCTAAGATGCAAGCTGCAAGAAACTTCACACGCCCCTTGAAAAAGCTCAAGTACTCCATGTCAGAGTACAACTGTAGAAACCTGCCCGGTGTTTAGTGCATCTAAGGCTTACACTGCAAGTGACCCTTCCTATTGCTCTTGAGGCGACTGCGGAGCATGCAGTGTCTATTAGGTTATGCTCTGCTCCCGCGCCTTATGTTGCAGGTACTCTGCAGAAGCGCGAGTGTTCCCTGTGCTGGGCCGGCACTGTGGACTTGGTTTAGTTCCCGCCTTACCTTACTCCTCACCCCGTTCTATTACCCACCCTCCTCGTCCTCCTCCTGCTTCTCCTTTACTACTGTTTGTCTAGAGCTATCTTTCTGACCTTTTGCTCCCTACTGACAAATGTCAAATAAAAAAGAGCCAGGGTAGACTGGGAGCTCTTTGTTTCTCCCTTCAAGATGTGTGCCTCAGGACCGTGCAGGGTGTGGGTTACAGTGAGCTATGATCACGGCACTGCACTCCTGCCACTGCACTCCAGCCTGGGCGATAGAGCGAGACCCTGTACCTTTAAAAAGGAAATGGTGCCTCAGGACCATCATGGCCCCAGTGGTGCACACCTGTAATCCTAGCTACTCTGGAAGGCTGAGGCGGGAGGATTGCCTGAGCCCAGGAGTTTGAGACCAGCCTGAGCAACATAGCAAGACCCCCATCTCTAAAAAATATATATAGCTGTGGTCCAAGCTACTCATGTGGCTGAGGGAAAATTGCTTGAGCCCAGGCCTTCGAGGCTGTAGTGAGCTATTTTTACCGGCGGAGTCTGTCCAGGTTGTTGGCGATTTGAACAAACAATTGGACAAAACGTACAAACAAAGCAAGGAAACAAGCAACAAAAGCAGAGATTTACTGAAAACGAAGGTACACTCCACTGGATGGGAGCAGACCCTAGCAGCTACTCAAAGGCCCCCATACAGAATCTTCTGGGATCCAAATACCCGCTAGAGGTTTCCCATTGGCCACTTGCTGTTCACCTTTTGTAAATGAAGTTGTGGCTCTCAATCAGTCTAAATGTTTGTGGAAAGCAACCAATCAGACGCTGAAGTGAAGTTACAAAGGTCACACTCCTATGCAAACATCTGGTAGTTGCAGAAAGCAACCAATCAGAGGCTGCAGAGAAATTACAAAGTTACACTCTTTTTTTTTTTGAGACGGAATCTCCTCTGTCACCCAGGCACCCAGGCTGGAGTGCAGTGGCGCGATCTCGGCTCACTGCAAGCTCCGCCTCCCGGGTTCACGCCATTCTCCTGCCTCAGCCTCTCAGAGTAGCTGGGACTACAGGCGCCCGCCACCACGCCCGGCTAATTTTTTGCATTTTTAGTAGAGACGGGGTTTCACCGTGGTCTCGATCTCCTGACCTCGTGATCCACCCGCCTCGGCCTCCCAAAGTGCTGGGATTACAAGCGTGAGCCACCACGCCCGGCCTACAAAGTTACACTCTTATGCAAAGGTCTGATTGATTGCAAAAGGCAACCAATCAGAGCTACTTTCAATTTCCCATCTGCCTAGCAGAATAGGTAGGGGTTTGTGAAGGGAGTAAACTCTGGTCCTTTTGTTACTTAAACGTGGAAACTTAGGGCTTTCCTTTCAATTTAGTTATAGGCAGTCAGCCTGAAATGGCCTTAGGTTCCCTGCCTCCAGACCCTATTCTCCTGCCTCCCTATGATCACACCACTGCACTCCAGCCTGAACTACAGACTGAGACCCTGGCTCTAAAAGAAAAAAACAAAAAAATATAAAATAAGAATTGTGCCTTCAAAACAGTTGGTTTCCTGAATATTGGGATTATTTATCCAGTGTTTACCTTCATAACCTCCATTTTCATCAGACCCATTTAATAAACCATTTTCATAGGCCTCTAAAAAGATGCTGGACCCCATTCACTTTGCCCACTCTGCCCGACAGATAAGCCTCTCCTCTCTCCTGTTCCTGGAGGGTAGATAGAAAACCAGCTACAGGATGGTTGGTTTACCAATTCACTCTGAAAAAGCTGTCAAGGAATTTCACCCACAGCCTCTTCCTGACATTAACCAAGATGTCTCCTCCTCAGGCTGCCTCTTGCAAGATTCTTGTAGCAGGATTCTTGTACCTTTCTCGTAGCCAGACACCCTGTGATGAGTTTGGGTCTGGGATAAGTTATTATGTGAGAGAACTACAATTGTTTGTTTGTTTGTCTGAGACAGGTTGTCATTCTATCACCCAGGTTAGTGTGTAGTGGCGAGATCTCAGCTCACTACTACCTCGGCCTCAAGGGCTCAAGGGATTCTCCCACCTCAGCCTCCCAAGTAGCTGGAACTACAGACATGTGCCACAACCCCTGGCTAATTTTTGTATTTTTAATAGAGTTGGGGTTTCACCATGTTGGCTAGGCTGGTCTCAGACTCCTCACCTCAAGTGATCAGCGCACCTCAACCTACCAAAGTGCTGGGATTACAGGGGTGAGCCATGGGACCCAGCCTTACAATAATTTTAATCGTGGTGGGCTTAGCCAAGCTAGGACATCTATCAATATTTGAGGCATGTGGTATCTCAATCTGAGGTTTCCATGACTTGCTGCAGTGCTTTCCCAGCTTCAGTAGTCATTTCTGTGCCCCTTTGGTGAGTGTTACCTAGCAGGGCACCAATCAAGTAGTATTTGCTTAAATTGATTCACTTTAGTTCAATTGATTCACTTCTTGCAAATGTTACATACCTAATTGAGCCTCATACAAGTAAAAGTAGGCACAAATGACAGGTTTGATATCCTAGATTTATGAGGGCAGGGACCCTGGAGCCAGACTTGTCATTTGCTAGCTAGCTAAGCAGGTAAGTGGCTTTTTCTCCTGGTGATTCAATTTTCTCACATGTAAAATGTGGTGATAACAATACCTACCTCCTGGAGCTGTTGTGGAGATTAATTGAGATGATACTAATGGTAGCTCACACTTACCTGGTTCTTACTGTGTTCTAGGCAATGATCTAAGTGACTTGTTTATATTAACACATGTAATCCTTTTTTTTTTTGGGCGGGGGGAAGGAGTCTCATCTCACTCTGTCGCCAGGCTGGAGTGCAGTGGTGCGGTATCGGCTCACTGCAACCTTGGCCTCCCGGGTTCAAGCAATTCTCCTGCCTCAGCCTCCTGAGTAGCTGGGACTACAGGTGTGTGCCACCATGCCCAGCTAATTTTTGTATTTTTAGTAGAGACGGGGTTTCACCATGTTGGCCAAGATGGTCTCAATCTCTTGACCTCGTGATCTGTCTGCCTCGGCTTCTCTAAGTGCTGGGATTACAGGCATGAACCACAGCACCTGGCCCACATGTGATCCTCTTAACAAACCTAGAGACATAGATGTGCTATTACTGTCATTTTACAGGTGGTGGTGTTGAGTCACCAAGATGCTAAGTAACCTGCTCAAAGTCACTCATTTGGGAAATCTCTAGAGCTGAGATTTGAACCCATCCTCTGAGTACCATCCCTGACACAGAGGATGTGCTCAATAACGTTTGCTATTATGCTATAATTATTATTCTTTTGTAATTAGTTAACTAGAGATAAACAGAAATAAAATATCATTCATCTCAAAATTTCCTTCCCTTCTTTGAATATTGAATTACTGCCATAGATATCTACTGGTAACTTCATCATTAGTAATCAAGGGATAAATTATGGTATCTAGAATAACAAGTTTAAACCAGGATGTTGAAGGAAAGTGGTTGAATATAGGAAGATAGCCATTCTCCTCAACACTACATTTTTGTTTATTGTTGGAATCAGATAGTCCTATAGATAACTACTTGAACACAGAAAACTAGTTCAATAGAGATCATTACAGCTACTAAATGCAACAGAAAATTATAACATATAGCACGATAGCAAACATCCTTTGTATCATGGATAGTACTCACAATCGGTTCAAATCCAAGCTCTGGGCATTTCTCAAGTGGGTGACTTTGACCAGGTTACTTAACGTCTCTGTGACTCAATAATGTCACACCTGTAAAATGTCAATAACAGATAAAGCCAGAGAGTGGAGAACACCTTCTTCCTATAACCAACTTCTTATTTCTTTTTTAGCATAATGAGTTAGTTCTATATAAGCAGGGGTACAGTTACCTACTGAACTGGAGTTAGAGGTAACTAGAAAACCTCAGAGAAGCCCAGAACCTGGAAAGCAATGCTCAACATGCGAAATTCTTAGTTTTCCTTGATAAAAATCAATTTGTACCATAGATATCTAGTGGTATGTAGGTCGATAGCAAATTTGAATAAAGTAGAAATAATTAGAAAAAAATTGGCAGACACGAATCTGAAAAATCATGATTTTCCACTGTAACTTCTGATTTCCTGTTATAATAATAAGCTAATACTATAGCTAGCTGGTGATACCTATTTAACGAGATTACTAGAGGTAACTAAAAATAATTAGAACATGCACTTGAAGTCAAAATTGAAATACACCGTCTTAAAATTGTTTTTCTTTTCTAGAGACAGGGTTTCACTATGTTGCCCATGCTGCTCTTGAACTCGTGGTCCCAAGCATCCCTCTTGCCTCAGCTTCTTGAGGAGCTTAAATTACAAGTGTGAGACATTTGTATTTGTACAAATTTATGGCGTACATGAGGTATTTTGTTGCGTGTATTTAATGCATAGTGTCAAGTCAGGGTAATAGGGTATCCATCACCCAAGTATATTTTTGTTAAGTATTATCATCTTACTCTGCTATCAAACATTGAATTTATTCATTCTATCTTACTGTATGCCTCTACACCTGGCTAATTATTTTATTATTATTATTACTATTATTATTATTATTATTATTTTGTAGAGACGAGGTCTGTTTGCCCAGCCTGGTCTCAAAATTCTGGTTTCAAGCAATCCATCCATCTTGGCCCCCCTAAGTGCTTGTATTACCACACTAAATCTTAATCTCATGTTGGAATAAAGATTTAGTACTATGGATAAGTAGTAGCAACATCTTAGCCATTCTCCTCAACACTACATTTTTGTTTATTGTTGGAATCAGACAGTCCTATAGATAACTGCTTGAACACAGAAAACCAGTTCAATAGAGATCATTACAGCTACTAAATACAAAAGAAAATTATAACATATAGCACGATAGCAAACGTCCTTTGTATCATGGATAGTACTCACAATCAGTTCAAATCCAAGCGTGCTACAGATAACTGGTTGAAGCTAGTATGTGGAACCATAATCTACTCAGCATGAAGTTCTTAATTTTGGTTGAAATAATATATCCATAGTATAGTTAATTAGGGGTAACTCTTTGCTAGCTATGTAGAGAAACTGTGACTTTAGGAAGATGAAAAACACACTCTTCCTAATTCTCAATTATTAGTGTTTTTGAATGTGGATTTAGTAATGTGGATTACTAGATGAACTTGGGTAGAAGTTAAATAGAGATAACCAGATAAAAGCAGAACACATAGTTGAAGTTAGAAGGCTATTAAAATTCTGCTCAAATGTTAGTCTGAATTCTTGTTGGAATAGGATGTTGGTACTATAGATAAATAGTGGCAATTAGATGTTACTTAAATTGAGATGGCTACAGATATCTAGAATAAGTAGTCGAGGTTGGGATCCAAAATAAAGATTTTTCCAGACTCTATATTCATTTTTTCTGTTGCTTATGAAGTTAGTAACATTGGTAAATAATAATACTTAGGTAACTAACTAAAAATATTAGGTAACTAGGTATTAGGTATTAGGTACTAGGTATTAGGTATTAAGTATTAGGTACTACTTAGGTAACTAACTAAAAATGTAAGAATACCTAGTTGAAACCATGAATTGGAAAACACATCTTTTCAATCTGACTTCTTACTTCATGATGAAATAATTCATAAGACCAATAGATGGCCAGTGGGACCTAGGTAACTAGTTTGTTGGTAATATCTAGAGATAACCAGGAATAGTGGTTGAAGTCAGGAAACAGAAAAGAACAGACTTCACAAATTTAAATTTTTATTTCCTGTTGAAAGAAGGAGTACCATAGATACATTGTGGCATCTATATAGAGTTAAACATAGATAACTAGTGATAACTGGAATAACTAGTCAGTCAGGAAGCTGAAAATCATGTCAGTCTCATGCCTATAGTCTTATTTTTTGTTGGAATAATGAATTAATTGAAGAGCTATCCAGCGGGATCTATGTAATTTTTAAACTAGAGATAACCAGAGAAATCTAGAAAAACACAAGTTGAATTCACTAAGCAAAAAAAAAAAAAAAAAAAAAAAAAAAAAAAAAAAAAAAACTTCCTCTAAATCCTAAATATTTCATCTTGGAATAAAATGCTACTACTGTAGATAAATAGTAGTCATTAAGTAACTACTACATTAGAGTTAACTAAAGGTGAGTAAGAAATCTAGAGAGACTTAGACACATTTTTCTCACAAGAACTTCTTATTGCTTATTGGAAAAAATGAGTCAATACTAGAGATAGCTACTGATAACTTGGTTACTACTTAAATGGAGGCATAAATCAATCATGGCATGAAGCCAGAGACTGCAAAACCAATCTTTTCTCACATCTAAATTCTTGTATCTTGTTGAATTAATGAGTTATCCCAGTAGGTAATTAGCAAACTAGATATAACTAGATATACTGATTCAATTTAGAATTTTGAGAAACCCAAACTCCTCACATTTAAATATTTATATCTTTTGTAATATGGAAGTAGTGCTATAAGCAGAGTTATCTATGTAAGACTTATCTAAAGATAACTAGATATTATTATAATGAGTATGTGAAAGCAGGATGCTGTCAAACATTTTCTCAAATTCAACTTCATAATTCTCATTTTAAAAACTTGTGATAATAGGCCAGGAGCGGTGGCTCACGCCTGTAATCCCAGCACTTTGGGGGGCTAAGGCAGGCGGATCACGAGGTCAGGAGATCGAGACCATCCTGGCTAACATGGTGAGATCCCGTCTCTACTAAAAATACAAAAAATTAACCGGGCATGGTGGCGGGCGCCTGTAGTCCCAGCTATTTGGGAGGCTGAGGCAGGAGAATGGCGTGAACCTGGGAGGAGGAGGTTGCAGTGAGCCGAGATCACCCCACTGCACTCCAGCCTGGGCAACAGAGCAAGACTCCATCTCAAAAAAAAAACAAACTTGTGATAATATAGATAATATGTGGTACCTAGGTAAGTACTTACTTAGAGACATTAGAAACAATTGGAAAAATATCTGAAGCTAGGATGTGAAAAAACACATTCTTTTTATATCCCAAGTTAATTTCTTTTTGACATAACAAAATGGAAACATAGATAACTAGTGGTAGCTGTATAATTATGTAATTATAGATACTTAGAATTAACTAGAACTCTACTTAGGAGCCCTAAAGCTGAAAAATACATGCTTTTCATCTCTAAAATATTTGTTCTTATATTTCTTTTTTGGAATATAGATGTAGTACTGAAAATACCTAGCATACTAAGGGAAGCTTTCTTTTAATTTTTTTGAGACAGGATCTCACTCTGTTACCCAAGCCAGACTGCAATGGCACCATCATGGTTCACTGTAACCTCAAACTCCCTGGCTCTAGTGATCCTTCTGCTTCAGCCTCCCAAGTAACTAGGGCTACAGGTATGTGCCACCATGCCTGGCTAATTTTTTTATTTTTATTTTTTTGGTAGAGACTAGGTCTCATTATGTTGCTCAGGCTGCTCTGGAACTCCTGGTCTCAAGCCATCCTCCCACCTTGGCCTCCCAAAGCACTAGGTTGACAGGTATGAGCCACTGCACCCAGCCTCTAAGGTAAGCTTTATATAAAGATAACTAGGTATAATTTAGACTGGGCAACATAGTGCGAACCTATGTGTACCAAAAATTTAAAAATTAGCCAGGTGTCCTGGTGCGAGCCTGGAGTCCCAACTACTCAGGAGGCTGAGGTGGGAGGAACTATTGATCCTGGGAGTTAGAGACTGCAGTGAGCTATGATATGGGCACTGCACTCCAGCCTGGGCGGCAGAGTGAAAACAAAGTGCTGGGATTACAGGCATGATGGGCGGCAGAGTGAAAACAAAGTGCTGGGATTACAGGCATGAGCCACCACCCCCGGCTTCAACTACTTTAAGTACAGTTGAACCTTCTCACATCCTAGCTCCTTGGTGCATTAATTTGCCTACTTCTCAAGTCAGACTCAGTCCCAACATAACTCCACACAGATGTGTTCTCTACATGATACCATTGTTAGAAGGAATTAAACTTTATTTATACTTGACTTTGTGCAGGAAATAGAAGTAGCAGCTTGGTTTTGTTTAGTTTTATTTTTCCACTAGAAATCACATTCCCTCCCCGCTCCCCCCACCCCCGTAACGGGAAATTTCCATAAGCTGAGGTTTGCTTATCCCATTTTTCAGCCCCTGAAGTTTCAAACTCACTTCGCAAACATAGAAAAGGCAACAAAAACAGGCCAGTTGGAGAATGTGTAGGACAAAGGTACTCAAGGACTGAGGCAGGTTTCAGAGAGTGGCTCCTCTGACCAATTGCTTTCATCAGGCTTACTGGCTTCCACTTCGGCTTCACTCACATTCATGCATATTGCCAGCTGCTTTCTAAGGAAGAAAACAACAAAAGCTCAGTATTTGGAATTGTAGATGAAATGAAATACACCTATGAACATTTCATACCCGTTTGAAAATGTCTTTCCCCCCAACCGCTCTAGCGTATTTTTCTGTGATAACTAGCCTCAGGCTTGCTTTAGGTAAGGATGGTTGTCCTTTGTATGCAGAATTTAAGAGAGGGCTAAAACATTCAGGGTTCGGTCGGGCGCGGTGGCTCAGGCCTGTAATCCCAGCACTTTGGGAGGCCGAGACGGGCGGATCACGAGGTCAGGAGATCGAGACCATCCCTGGTTAACACGGCGAAACCCAGTCTCTACTAAAAATACAAAAAATTAGCCGGGCGCAGTGGCAGGCGCCTGTAGTCCCAGCTACTCGTGGGGGCTGAGGCAGGAGAATGGCGTGAACCCGGGAGGCGGAGCTTGCTGTGAGCCGAGATTGCGCCACTGCACTCCGGGCTGGGCGAAAGAGCGAGACCCCGTTTCAAAAAAAAAAAAAACATTCAGGGTTCAAGATATCACTGTATCTATCTATCTGTCTAATTTTAGAGACAGGGTCTAGCTCTGTCACCCAGGCTGGAGGGCAGTGGCATGATCACGGTTCACTATAGCTTCGAATTCCTGGGTTCAAGCGATCCTTCAGAGTAGCTGGGAATACAGGTGCGTGCCAACACACCCAGCTAATTTTTTTAAATTTTTTGTAGAGACTTAGTTTCACTATATTGCTCAGGCTGGTCTTGAACGGTTGGGCTCAAGAGATCCTCCCACCTCGGCCTCCCAGAGTGCTGCGATTACAGGCGTGAGCATCAGCGCCAGCCTGAAGATTAATAATTTTAATGCATTATTTAAAATATCAGGACCAATGAAAAAACCTACAACAAACAAATTGTGAAAATGTTGAATAAAGGCAAGATCCAACCCTGCACGACTCACTCTCCTCATCCTGTCAATTGCGATTCCAATAAAACATTTACAAAAACAGGAGTCTGGCCAAAGTTTCTTGGCTTGATTCGTTTCTATACTGCGTGAAAAATACCTTAATGCCCAGTAGGCATCGCCCCCACCCCACAGTTCAAGAGCGGGCTGACTCCAGTGGCCTTGAGCCCACTAAATAGCTTTTGACACTGGAGGGGAGGGAAGGAGACTGGGGCAAAGCCAAAGGCGCCCCGGGAAGAGCCGTAGCGTCCTGGAGAACTGGGCACCTCCAGAGCAAGCCGCTTACCCAGCAAACACGTTGGGATATTGAGAACGTCGGAAAATGCTGTCTATCTCCTTCAGGTGCAATCCCCTGAACACGCTGGTGCTGAAGAGATGCTGCTGATCTTGGGTTTGTGGCTTCTCCGCTGAGGAGTCCTGGGCCCGAATCCTCAGGCTGCTGCTGCCATGGATCCTAGTCGCCACGGCAGCCCTTCTGGTTCTCCTGGAACATGGGACCCGCAGCTCCTGCGCAGTCGTGACTTTTCTCTGCTTTTGCTCCCCGCTCGGGTTCTGACCGTATTTTCTTGTTATCGTCTCCACCCGCTTCAATCACCGAGGTCCCTACAGCCTTTCTATCTGGATAGGAGGAAAGGCAGAGATTGAGAGAGGAAAGCGCGCGCGCAGAGAGAGAGAGAGAGAGAGACAAAGAGAGAGAGAAAGATTTCAAGAGGCAGAGATAGAGAGATCGAGAAACAGAGAGATAGACCGAGAGGCAGACAGAAAGAGAGAAAGGAAGAAAGAGAGAGAGACAGAGACAGTTATCAGGGCGTTTGGCGCAGGCACAGGGCGGCATAGAATCTCGGCCTGAGAGAGGCGGCGCAGCAGCATCGCGTCCACGCGCCTCTCTCCGGGAAAGTTCCTTTCCTAGAGTTCACCAAACCACCGGTCTGGGTCCCCAAGGCAGGCACTGACTATCGCCTTCTTGGAGCTCATGGAAAAGGAAGCCCAGGCCGAGTTCACCGGTGTCTTCTTGACAGGATCTGAGCTGGGACGCCATCTGGGAGCGCGGTCGATGAAGCCGTGCGCCTCCGCGGATTCTACACTAGGGTCTTCTGGCTCTGCTCCGAGTTCCGGCGCGTGGACTTTGGGTCGGATGCCTTCACATGGCGCGAGGACTGCAGCTGCTCTGGTGGCCTCCGGTCGCGATGTGTGGTGGAACGCCTTGCTGGCAAGCGCGCGCGGCTAGGGCGTGACGTTAAATTCATTGGCGCGCTCGCGGTCAGTGCGCGGGGAGGGGGGCATGCATGTATAGGGAACCCGCCCTTTATTTTGCGGCTTCGTTGACGAATCCCACCCCAGGTGGGTTGACTGCCCAGAGGAAGGGCTCGAGCTGCCTGGTGCCAGCCAATTTGTGGCAAGGGGAGTGGCGGAGGAGTGAGACCCAATCTAGCCCCAGAGCCCTTGGAGAAAGTTTGCCGAACCTGTCTCTGTCCAGCCCTCGAGGTGTAAGGATCGGCATAATGGTTCTCAAGGCCGAAGGCACAGCATGCTGAAGACTGCAACTTGTCGTGTGGGCTGTAGGCACCACTCTCCCCTCTGGGTAGTTGGTACCTAACGCATGAGACTCTCTGGTTCTGTTCTGTTCGCATCCAAAGTCCGCGAATCGGACCGTAATTAAGATGAAATGATGAGATCAGAGGCCGCATGCTAGGTTTTTGAAGGAATGTCCAGAAAGTTGAGAACGCCACGCTCTTCAGGGGGTCTTTGGAAACTAGAATTTGGGGTTGGGATTGCAGAGCACTCTGGATGCTCAGATGCAAGCTGCGCGAAACCTAACACGCCCCTTGCAAAAGCTGAAAGTACTCCACGTCTGAGTGCACGTGTAAAATCCTGCCCGGTGTTTAATGCATCCAAGAGGGCTTACACTGCAAGTGACCCTTCTTCCTTTGCCTCTAGACGCGACTGCGGAGCCTGCAACGTCTGCTATGCTGTGCTCCGCTCCCGCGCCTTAAGTGACAGGCCCCCTGCAGAAGTGGGAGTGTTCCCTGTGCAGGGCGGGCGCTGTGGATTTGGGTTAGTTCCCACATTCCCTCGCCCCTCGCCCCCTTCTGTTACCCACCCTCCTTGTCCTCCTCCGGCTTCTCCTTTCCTACTGTTGGTCTAGAACTATCTTTCTGGCCTTTTGCTCGCTACTGATAAATGTCAAATAACAAAGAGCCAGGGTAGACTGGGGGCTCTATGATTCGCCCTTCAAGAAGTGTGCTGAGCTCGGGATGATGCAGGGTGTGGGTTACAGTGCCCTCTAATCGCGCCACTGCACTCCAGCCTGGGCGACAGATCGAGACCCAGTAAGAAAAAAAAATTCCTCGGGATGATGCTGGGCCTGGTGGTGTGCGTCTGCAATCCTAGCTATTAGGGGATGCTGAGGCAGGAGGATCGCTGGAGCTCTGGAGCGAGAGACCAGCCTGGGCAACCTGGCAAGATCCCATTGCTAAAAAAATAAAAAATAAAAATATCTGCACTTCATAGCACGTGCCTGTAGTCCAAGCTACTCAGGAGGCTGAAGTAGGAGGATTCCTTGAGCCCAGGGGTTCCAGGCTGCAGTGAGCTATTGTTACCTATGACGAAGTCCAGGTTCTTGGCGTTTTGAACAGAGAATGGGAGAAAATGCACAAACGAAGCAAGGAAAGAATGAAGCAACAAAACAAGGGATTTATTGAAAACGAAAGTACACTCCACAGGGTGGGAGCAGCAGGAACAGCCATTCAAGGGCCCTAATACAGACACTTCTCAGGTCCTAATAACCCCTAGAGGTTTCCCATTGGCGACTTGGTGTTCACCTTATGTAAATGAAGTGGTGGCCCACAATCAGAGGCTGAAGTGAAGTTATAATGGTCACACTCCTATGCAAACATCTCACTGGTTGCTGAAAGCAACCGCTCAGAGGCTAAAGTGAAGTTAGAAAGTTGCACTTCTATGCAAAGGAAGACTTGGCCCACAATCAGTCTGATTGGTTGAGAACAGCCAGCAATCAGAGGCTGAAATGAAATTAGCAAGTTACACTCCCGTGCAAACGTCTGATTGGTTGTAAAAAGCAACCAATCAGAGGTACTTTCAATTTCCCATCTGCCCCACGGAAAGGGTGGGAGTTTGCTAAGGGAGTAGCCAATGGTCCTATTGTTACTTAGGCATGGAAAGTTAGGGCTTTCCTTTCAATTTAGTTCTAGGAAGTCAGCCTGAAACAGCCTCAGGATCCCCGCCTCCAGACCCTATTCTCCTGCTTCACTATGATCACACCACTGCACTCCAGCCTGAACTACAGAATGAGACCCTAGCTGTAAAACATAAAACAAAATAAAAAATAATAATTGTGCCTCTGAATGAGTTGGTTTTCTGAATACAGTGATTATCCAATGTTTACCTTCATAACCACCAATGTCATCAGACCCATTCAATAGATTAAACCATTTTCATAAGCTGTAAAAGCACCCTGGACCCCACTCACATTGCCCACTGTGCTCGACAGATAAGTCTCTCCTTTCTCCTGTTCCTGGAGGGTGGACAGGAAACCAGCTACAAGATGGTTGGTTGACCAATTCACTCTGAAAAGCCCATCAAGGAATTTCAACCTCACAGCCTCTCCCTGGCATTAACCAAGATGTTTCCTCCTCAGACTGCCTCTTCCAGGGTTCCGCAGACCTCTCCCTTCTCATGGCCAGACAACCTGTGATGAAGTTTGGCCTGGAATCAGTTATTATGTGAGAGGCTTACAATGGTTTTAAACATGGTGTGCATTAGCCCACCTATGACATCTGTCAGAATTGGCATTGTGTGGTGTCTCACATCTGAGATTTCCATGACTTGCTTCAGTGCTTTCTCAGCTTCAGTAGTCATTTCTGTGTCCCTTTGGTGAGTGTTACATACCAGAGCACCAATCAAAGTAGTATGTACTTTAAAATTTTAGTTACATTGATTCACTTCTTGCAAATGTTATGTTCCTTATTGAGCATCAGCCAGGTAAAAATAGGCACAAAAGATGGGTTTGATGTCCTAAATTTATGAAGGCAGGGACCCTGGAGCGAGACTGCTGGCATCTGCATCATGGCATTGCTTGTCATTTGCTAGCTAGCTAACCTGGCGAGTTTGTTCTCCTGTGCTTCAATTTTCTCATCTGTAAAATGGAGTAATAATGATACCTACCTCATGGAGCTGTTGTGGAGATTAATTGAGGTGATACTAACGGTAGCTCACACTTACCTGGTTCTTACTGTGTTCTAGGCAATGATCTAAGTGATTTGTTTATGTTAACATATTTAATCCTCTCAACAACCCTGTAGACATTGATGTGCTATTATTGTCATTTTACAGGTGGTGTTATTAAGTCACGGAGATGTTAAATACCCTGCTCAAAGTTACTCACTTGGGAAATGTCCAGAGCTCGGATTTGAACCCATCCTCTGAGTACTGTCCCTGACACAGACGACGTGCTCAATAACCTTTGCTATTATGCTATAATTAGTGTTCTTTTGTAATTAGTAAACTAGAGATAAACAGAAATAAAAGTATCATTCATCTCAAAATTTCCTTCACTTGTTTGAATATCGAATTAGTGCCATAGATATCTAGTGGTATCTCTATTCGGTTGATTGTTTCTTTTACTGTGCAGAAGATTTCTAGTTTAATTAAGTCCCATTTGTCTATTTTTTTTTTTGCCTGAAATGCACAGTCTTATATACTATATCCTTATTCCTTGTTGGAATGATGCCTTAGAACTTTAGAAAAGTAGTGATACATAAAAAATAACTAGGTATCTAGGGATAAGTGGAGGTAACTAGAATGACTAGCATAAGCCAGAAAGCCAAAAAACATTCTTTCCAACTCTGACATCATATTTCTTGTTGGCCTAATGTGTTAATGCCATAAATAAGTAATGATAACTAGGGAAAAAGTAAACTACAGATAGCTTGTGATAAGTGGAAAAATTAGTTGAATCCAGGAACATGAAAAACATATTCTCAAGTCTACCTTCTAATTTCTTCTGCAAATAAGGAGTTAATGATAGAGGTATCTGAGAGTACCTAAAGAACTAGTTAACTAGACACAAGTAGAGTTAAATAGAGAAATACATAGTAGCTCATTATATAAAACACATTTTTCCCAAATCTAAATTCTTACTATAGTGGAATAATGAGTTAGTAGTTCAGGTATCTATGAGATGATAGAAAATTAAATTAAGATCACACTACTCTGAGAATATACTAAAAATCACCGAATCATCATTTTAAATGGAAGTTTGGGTATATATGAATTATATATCAATAAATCTGTTTGTTAAACAGTGCACGCTATCAAGATGACTTATCATGACGATGTTAACTCATCAACTAGCCTGTTTCTCCTCTGTAAATTACCTTTTCACTCCTATCCATGCTCTGCTCTTTGGAAGCAATTCCCTAAGCAAGGGGAAGAGGGTTAAGCTCCACACCCTTGAGAGAGGAGTAATGGTGTAACTTATGTGGAATCCTACATGGGAGAAATAAGAAGTTGGTTATAGGAAGAAGATGTTCTCCACTCTCTCGCTTTATCTGTTATTGACATGTTACAGGTGTGATGTTATTGAGTCACACAGATGCTATGTAACCTGCTCAAAGTCACCCACGGGGGAAATGTCCAGAGCTGGGATTTGACCCTATCCTGAGTACTATCCTTGACACAGAGAATATTTGCTATTGTGCTACACGCTATAATTTTCTTTTGTAATTGGTAGTTCTAGTTATTGCTGTTTAACTATTTTCGTGTGTCCAACCACTTATCTACAGGACTAACTGATTCCAACAATAAACAAAAATGCAGTATTGAAGAGAATGGTTAACTTCCTGAATTCAACCACTTTTCTTCAGCATCCTGGTTTAAACTTGTTATTCTAGATATCCTCATTTATCCCTTGGTTACTAATGAGGGAGATACCAGTAGATATCTATGGCACTAATTCCATATTCAAACAAGTGAAAGAAATTTTGAGATGAATGATACTTTTATTTCTGCTTATTTCTAGTTAACTAATTACAAAAGAATAATATTTATAGCATAATTGCAAATGTAATTGGGCACATCCTCTCTGTTAGGAATAATACTCAGAGGATGGGTTCAAATCTCAGCTTTGGACATTTCCCAATTGAGTGACATTTCCCAATTGAGCAGGATACTTAACACCTTGGTGACTCAATAACACCACCTGTAAAATGACATATAATAGCACATCAATGTGTATATGGGTTTGTTAAGAGGATTACATGTGTTAATATAAACAAATCACTTAGATCATTGCCTAGAACACAGTAAGAAAGAACCAGGTTAGGTGTGAGCTACCATTAGTATCATCTCAATTAATCTCCACAACAGCTCCATGAGGTAGATATTATTATCACCCCATTTTACAGATGAGAAAATTGAAGCACAGAGAGAAAAGGCAACTCATCAAGTGAGCTAGCTAGCAAATGTCAAGCAAAGCAATGATGCAGATGCCAGCAATCTGGCTGCAGGGTCCCTGCACTCATAAATCTAGGACATCAAACCCATCATTTGTGCCTATGTTTATTGGGATGAGGCTCAATTCAGTACGTAGCATTTACAAGAAGTGAATCAATTTAACTAAAAATTTTAAATAAACACTACCTTGATTGGTGCTCCGGTAGGTAACACTCACCAAAGGGACACAGAAATGACTACTGAAATTTAGAAAGCACTGAAGCAAGTCATGGAAACCTCAGCTGTGAGACACCACACAACTCCGATTCTGACAGATGTCCGAGTTGGGCTAATACACACCATGATTAAAACCATTGTAGGTCTCTCACATAGTAACTGATCCCAGGCCAAAATTCATCAAAGTGTGTCTGGCCATGAGAAGGGTGAGGTCTGCCGGACCCTGCAAGATCCAGCCTGAGGAGGAGACGTCTTGGTTAATGTCAGGGACAGTCTGTGGGTGAAATTCCTTGACAGCTTTTTCAGAGTGAACTGGTCAACCAACGATCCTGTAGCTGGCTTCCTATCTACCACCCAGGAATGGGAGACAGGAGAGGCTTATCTGTCAGGCAGAGTGGGCAAAGTGAGTGGGGGTCCCGGTTCTTTTTAGGGGCCTATGAAAATTGTTTAATTTATTAAATAGGCCTGTTGACAGTGGTAGTTCTGAAGGCCAAAATTGGCTAAATAATCCCAATATTCAGGAAACCAACTCATTCCAAGGCCTGATTCTTATTTTTTATTTTGTTTTATGTTTTACAGCTAGGGTCTCAGTCTGTAGTTCAGGATGGAGTGTAGTGGTGTGATCATAGTGAGGCAGGAGAATAGGGTCTGGAAGCAGTGAACCTAAGGCCGTTTCAGGCTGACATCCTAGAACTAAATTGAAAGGAAAGCCCTAACTTCCCACGCCTAAGTAACAAAAGCACCTGTGGCTACTCCGTTTGCAAACCCCCACCTTATCTGCTGGGCAGATGGGAAATTGAAAGTACTTCTGATTGGTTGCTTTTTGGAACCAATCAGACCTTTGCAGAGGAATGGAACTTTGTGACTTCACTTCAGCCTCTGATTGGTTGCTTTCCACAACCATTTAGACTGATTGCCGGTCACCATTTCATTTACCTAAGGTGAACACCTCGTAGCCAATGGGAAACTTCTAGGGGGTATTTGGACCCCAGAAGATTCTGTATCGGGGCCCTTGAGTGGCTGCTCAGGCCTGCTCCCACCCTGTGGAGTGAACTTTCGTTTTCCATAAATCTCTGCTTTTGTTGCTTCATTGTTTACTTGCGAGTTTTGTCCAATTCTTTGTTCAAAACGCCAACAAACTGAACAGCCTCCGCTGGTAAAAATAGCTCACTACAGTCTCCAGCGCTTAGGTTCAAGCGATTTTCCCACTTCAGCTAGGTGAGTAGCTTAGACTTCAGGTGCGTGCCACCACGTCCCGCTATTTTTGTTTTTTATTTTTTTAGAGATGGGGGTCTTGCTGTGTTGCTCAGGCTGGTCTCAAACTCCTGGGCTAAAGCGATCCTCCCGCCTCAGCCTCCTGGAGTAGCTAGGATTACAGGCACGCACCACCGGGGCCAGCATCATCCCGAGGAACCATTTTCTTTTTTAAGGTACAGGGTCTGTCTTTTTCTCCCAGGCTGGAGTGCAGTGGCAGGATTGTAGTGGGGCGACCATAGATCACTGTAACCCACAGCCTTCATCGTCCTGAGGCACACTTCTTGAAGAGAGAAACATAGAGCTCCCAATCTACCATGCCTCTTTTTTATTTGACATTTATCAGTAGGGAGCAAGAGGTCTGAAAGATAATTCTAGACAAAGAGTAGGAAAGGGAAAGCAGGAGGAGGACGAGGAGGGTGGGTAAGAGAAGGTGATGACGAGCAAGGGAAGGCGGGAACTAAGCCAAGTCCACAGCGCCCGCCCAGCACACGAAACACTCATGCTTCTGCAGAGGGCCTGCAACCCGAGGCTCTGGAGCAGAATATAGCTTAGCAGACATTTCATGCTCCGCAGTCGCGTCTAGAGCCAAAGGAACATCCACTTGCAGTGTAACCCTTCTTAGATGCACTAAACACCGAACAGGGTTCTACGCTTGTACTCTGAGGTGGAGTAATTAGAGTGTTAGCAAGGGGCGTGTTAGGTTTCTTGCAGCTTGCATTTGAGCATCCGGAGGGCTCTGCCAAACCCAGACCCAAACTCAGGGTTCCCCAGACCCCCTTGGAGAGCGTTGCGTGCTCAATTTTCTGGACGTTGCTGCAAAAACCTAGCATTCAGCCTCCGACCTCATCATTTCATCTTAATTACGGTCCGATTCGAGGACTTTGAGTGCGAACGGAACACAACCAGCGAGTCTCATGCATTAGTCACCAACTAGCCAGAGGGCAGCGTGGTGCCAGGAGCCCACGCCGCAAGGTGCACTGCCTTCAGCTTGCAGCGCCTTCGCCCTGGAGAAGCATTCTGCAAGCCCGCGTGCCTGGAGGGCTGGACAGAGACATGTTCTGTTAACTTTCTCTATTGGTTCTAGCTCCTCCGCCCCTTCCCCTGCCCCAGATCTGTTGGCGCCAGGCAGCTTGGCCCCTTCCTCCTGGCAGTCACCCCACCCGGGTTGGGAGTGGTCAACCAAGCCGCAAACTGGAGCGCGGGTTCCCTGCACGCCCGACCCCTCCCCGCGCCCTGACCAGGAGCTCGCCCCTGACTTTACCGCCACCTTCCTGCCGCGAGCGCGTGCCAGCAGGACCTTCCGTCCGCCACACACACACACACACACACACACCGCCAGCGGAGGTGACCAGGGCAGCAACCGGCTCCCCGCCACGTGCAGGCGTTGGACCGGAAGTCCACGCGCCGGAACTCGGACCGGGAGCCAGAGGACCCCAGCGCAGAATCCGCGAAGGCGCACGGCTTCATCCACCGCGCTCTCAGATCGCGTCCCAGCCCAGATCCAGCCACGAAGACACCGGCTACCTCTGCCTGGGCTTCGTGTTCCATGAGCTCCAGGAAGGCGAAGGTCAGTGCCTGGCTGGGGACCCGGACCGGTGATTTGTTCAACTCTAGGAAGGGAACTTTCCCGGAGAGAGGCGCGTGGACGGGAAGCTGCTGTGCCACCTCTCTCAGGCCGCAAGTCTAGGCTGCCCTGTGCCTCTCTCTCTCTCTCTCTCTCTCTCTCTCTCCCTCTCTCTCTCTCCCTCCCTCCTTCTCTCTCTCCCTCCCTCCTTCCCTCTCTTTCCCTCTCCTCCTTTCCAGATGCGAAGCTATAGGGACTTCGGTGATTGAAGTGGGAGGAGAGGATAAGAAGAAGAGTCCGAACCCGAGCAGGGAGCAGAAGCAGAAGAATGTCACGTCTGCGCGGGAGCTGCGGACCCCATGTTGGACGAGAACCAGAAGGGCGGCGGTGGAGACCAGGAGCCCTGGCAGCAGCAGCCTGAGGAGTCTGCCCAGGACTCTTCCTCCTCGGAGCTGCAGCCCGAAGATCAGCAGCATCTCTTCTCCCCCAGTACATTCAGTGGATTGCGCCTGAAGGAGCTAGACAGCATTTTCCGACGCTCTCAGTATCCCGACGTGTTTGCTAGGTAAGCGGCTTGCTCTAGAGGTGCGCATTATCCAGGACGCTAGGGCTCTTCCCGGGACGCCTTTGGCCCTGCCCCTGTCTCGCTCCCTCCCCTCCAGAGTCAAAAGCTACATATGGGGCTCAAGGCCACTGGAGTAGGTCACTCTTGAGCTGTGGGGTGGGGGCGATGCCTACTGGGCATCAAGGTATTTTTTCACGCATTATAGAAACGAATCAAGCCAGGAAACTTTGGCCAGACTCGTGTTTTGGAAATGTTTTGTTGGAATTGCGATTGACATCAGGGTGAGGAGAGTGAGTCCTACACGGTTGGATCTTGCCTTTTTTGAACATTTTAACAATTTGGCTACTGTGGATTTTTTCATTGGTCTCGACTTTTAAAATACTGCCTTAACATTTGTTAATCTTCGGGCTGGTTCGATGGCTCACGCCTGTAATCCTGGCACTCTGGGAGGCCGAGGCAGGAGGATCATTTGAGTCCAGGCGTTCAAGACCAGCCTGAGCAATATAATGATACTCTGCCGCTACATAAAAATTTAAAAAATTAGACCAGCATGGTGACACACACCTGCAGTCTCAGCTACTCCGTAGGATCGCTTGAGCCCAGGTGTTCGTGGGTTCAGTGAACCGTGATTGTGTCACCCCTCCTCCAGCCTGGATAACAGAGCTAGACCCTATCTCTAAAATTAAATAGATAGATGGACAGTTACATAGAAAGAAATATCTTGAATCCTGGGTGTTTTAGTGCTCTCTTAAATTCTGCACACCAAGGACAGCCATCCCTAATGCAAGCCTGGGGCTAGGTATCACAGAAAAATATGCTGGAGCAGTTGAGAGGATAGACATTTTCAAGCGGGTATGAAACGTTCATCAGTGTATTTCATTTCATCCACAATTCTGAAAAAGTTTAAATACTGAACGTTTGTGGTTTTCTGCCCCAGAAAGGAGCTTACAATATGCATGGATGTAAGTGAAGCCGAAGTGGAAGCCAGTAAGCCTGATGAAAGCAATTGGTCAGAGTAGTCACTCTGAAACCTGCTTCAGTCCTTTGATACCTTTGTCCCACACATTCTCAAGTTGGCCTATTTTTGTTGCCTTTTCTATGTTTGCAAAGTGAGTTCTGAACTTTAGAGGGTGAAAAATGGGATAAGGAAACCCCAGCTTATGGAAATTACCCATTACCAGAGGGAATATGCTTTCTAATGGAAAAATAAAACTATACATACCGAACTGCTACTTCTATTTCCTGTATAAAATTAAGAATAAATAAAATTCGATTCCTTCTAACAATGGTATCCTTTAGAGACTACTTCTGTGTGGAGGTATCTTGGGACTGAGTCTGACTTAGAAGTATGCAAATTAATGCACCAAAGAGCTAGGATGTGAGAAGGTTCAACTGTATTTAAAATATTTAAACCAAGCTATGTTCTTAGCTCACTGAGTGAGTTTATAAATATTCGGGCATTGGGTTAAGGGACTAAGTCACATACACAGACAGCACACTATATGAGTAATTAAGTATGCTTAGTTTCACTGAGACTGATGGGGAGGAGATAGCTTAAAAGTCCAAGTGCCTGGTGGTCCTGCTATTTTTTCGAAGTGTCTGATGAAGACATGTAGAAAGTGGCTACCTGAAATTTTAATTTTCTGGAATACTTCGATGTGTCAGCCTGAAAACACTGCTAATATACACACATTACAGTGGGGGCTGGGGGGAGACAGGTTTGCAAACTAGAAATTTGTCTAAAAATTGGAACAAACAAGAACAATTTTGAATAAGGTTCCAGTCACCTAAGAAGGATGAAAAGGTTGAAGAAGAATGGCATACACTTACATATATACCTTGAAGAAATGGCAGAAATTGAACTTTATGAGTGAATATTCTCTTGAGGAATTTCTAACAACTAAGGAATTATTTTGATGGGACTGTCTAAAGAGGTGGGTTTTATGAAATTTGTTTGGTGATGGGGAGCACGCTCAATTTAAACCAGATTCTTACCTGTGCTTATTTGAAATACTTTTTCATTTTCCCAGGCAGTGATGATTAATTTGTAGGTCATGGGATCAAAAGATTACTAAGATTACTTAAGTTTTATTAAGAGAGAATTTTCCAAAACGAAAACAAAATCCAGGATGAGGTTATGAGCCCTGCTCTGCAGTTTGTGTGAGGGCAATGATGGAAAGGAGCTGCAGAGCTGGTGCGGGTGACTTTTAGTGAATTTAGAACTAGTTTGGCCCAATTTTTCAGACAGAATAGAGACCCATCAATGCTAACAGGAACATTCACGCCCAACTCCGGACTCTAGGGGAAGCTTCCTAAGTGGCTACTCAGCATTTATGGGAAAGCAACAGCTAAGCATTGATTCAACATGCTCCAAATTCTGTCCACTGCCCTCCCTTTTTGTGGGGGACACAGGAGAATAGGAGCCATTCTGGCCCAAAGGTCCTGCTGCTTCAGAAGAATCATGAGAGGAGACTCCACCAAAGGCAGAATGAGGCTGTTCTTCCTTTTCTCCCCCATCCCCAGCCCAGAAGGCATATTATTACACCTTCCCCAACTCAAAACAGACAATCACAATGTCCAATGTATTTTGTTGCTCTCTTCATCCTTAAGAGATCTCAAATTCCTGCTAATTAAAAATAGAAAGGGAATATTTGGGGTTATTGGGACTCAAAGCAAAGAGATAGTCCCCTGAACAGTGATCCAGACTCATCATTAACTGGAATAAGCAGTAAATTGTTCATGCTGTCTTCTTCCTGTGCAATTGCCAGAATAGAAAGCAAGAAAAAGAAAAATGGGAGAGGTGAAGGAGGCCAGGCCCACTTTTTAAAAAGCATTAAGGCAACAACCAGGCCAGGTGCGATCACCCAGGCCTGTAATCCCAGCACTTTTGGAAACCGAGGTGAGAGGATTGTTTGAGCTCAGGAGTTCAAAACCAACCTGGGCAACATATTGAGATCTCATCTCTCAAAAGGGATTTTAAAAACATATAAAAAAGGAAAAAAGGCAAAGATGAGAAATTAACTGTTCTAATACAAGTTTAAAATTTTTATTTATTAAAAAATATTTAACACTGGTTACCAGAAAATAGGTTCACCCAAGATAGATGGTCTTCGCAGATGTTAGTTTCAGCTGAAAAGTTATGAACACAATCTCGGGAGGAGTCCAGGAGCTTCTGCATTCCATAGTAATAAAAAAAATTGGGGGTTTTGCTTTCTAAAGTTTCTTTTTTGTTGTGGTTTTTGAGATGGAGTCTCACTCCGTCACCCAGGCTGGAGTGCAATGGCCAGATCTTCACACACTGCAACCCCATTTGAAAAGCCCATCTTCAGTCTGAAGTAACTACATCAATAGGAGCAGGCTGGATTTTTAATCAGGTTTCATCAAGGATGCCTAAGAACATAGCCTGGTTTAAATATTTTAAATACAGTTGAACCTTCTCACAATATGGCTCCTTGGTGCATTAATTTGCAAACTCCTCAAGTCAGACTCAGTCCCAACATAACTCCACACAGAGGCACATCAAGGATGCCTAAGGATGAATGGCCCATTCATCCTCTGAAAACTTTTTTTTTTTGAGACAGGGTCTTGCTCTGTCACCAGGCTTGGAGTGCAGTGGCACAATCTTGGCTCACTGCAACCTCTGCCTGTCAGGTTCAAGCAATCCACCTGCCTCATGCTACACCTAGTAGCTGGGACTACAGTGGTGCGCTACCAAGTCCAGGTAATTTTTGTATTTTCACCATGGGGTTTCACCATGTTGGCCAGGCTGTCTTGAACTCCTGACCTCACGTGATCTGCCTGCCTTGGCCTCCCAAATTGCTGGGATTACAGGTGTGAGCCACTGGGCCAGACTTCATCCTCTGAAAACTCTTGAGAGTGAAAAAGATGGTCTGAAAAAAAAAAAGGCTTGGTCATGGAGGGCCCATCACTGCACTCACATGAACTGCACAGCACTGCTCATAACCTCATCTTGGATTTTCTTTTTGTTTTGAAAATATACTCAGTCAATAATACGGAAGTAATCTTAGTAATTTCTTGATCTCATGACCTACAAATTAATCACCACTGCCTGGGAAAATGAAAAACCATTTCAAATTAGCACAGGTAAAAACCTGGTCTAAATTGAGCGTGCCCCACCCCACCACCAAACAAATTACATAAAACCCACCAGTTTAAAACAGTAACATAAAAAAAAATCCTTGGTTGTCAGAAAAAATTCCTAAAGAGAATATTCCCTGATAGAGCTCCATTTGTGCCATATCTTCAAGGTATATATTTGAGTGTATGCAATTTTTCTTTAACCTTTTCACCCTTCTTAGTTAAGTGAAAACTTTTTCAAAATTGTTTTTTTATTCCAATTTTTAAACAAATTTCCTGTTTGCAAACCTGCCCCCCCACACCCCCACTGTAATTCGAGTATATTAGCAGTGTATTACAGCTTACAAATAAAAGTATTGGAGAAAATAAAAATTTCGGGCTGCCACTTTCTACATGGCTTCATCAGACCCTTAAAAACAACAGCAGGACCACCAGGCACTTGGACTTTTAAGCTATGTCCTCCCCATCTGTCTCAGTGAAACTAAACATACATTAATTACTCATATAATGTGTTCTTTCTGTATGTAACTTATTCCCTTACCCCAATGCCTGAATATTTATAAATTTGGTCATTTAGCTAAGAACACAGCCTGGTTTAAATATTTTAAATACAGTTGAACCTTCTCACAATATGGCTCCTTGGTGCATTAATTTGCAAACTCCTCAAGTCAGACTCAGTCCCAACATAACTTCACACAGAAGTGTTCTCTAAAGGATACCATTGTTAGAAGGAATGGAACTTTATTTATACTTAATCTTGTACAGGAAATAGAAGTAACAGTTTAGTTCTGTTTCGCATTAGAAAGCATATTCCCTCTGGTAATGGGAAATTTCCATAGGCTAAGGTTTATGTATCCCATTATTCCCCCGCTAAAGTTCAAAACTCACTTGGCAAACATAGAAAAGGCAACAAAAACAGGCCAATTGGAGAATGTGTAGGACAAACGTATTCAAGGACTGAGGCAGGTTTCAGAGAGTGGCTCCTCTGACCAATTGCTTTCATCAGGCTTACTGGCTTCCACTTCGGCTTCACTCACATCTATGCGTATTGCCAGCTGCTTTCTGGGAAAGAAAACTATAAAAATTCAGTATTTGGAATTGTGCATGAAATGAAATACACCTATGAACATTTCATACCGGTTTGAAAATGTCTATCCTCCCAACTGCTCCTGCACATTTTTCTGTGATACCTAAAAATAGCCCCAGGCTTGCATTAGGTAGGGGATGGTTTTCCTTTGTGTGCAGAATTTCAGAGAGGACTAAAACACTCAGGATTCAAGATTTTTCTATCTCTATCTATCTGTCATCTATTCATGTAATTTATCTATGTATCTAATTTTAGAGACAGGGTCTAGCTCTGTAGCACAGGCTGGAGGGCAGTGGCCGGATCACGGTTCACTGAAGCCTTGAACTCCAGGCTCAAGCGATCCTCCAGAGTACCTTGGATTATGGGTGCGTGCTGCTAATATGCCCAGCGAATTTTACAAAATTTTTTGTAGAGATGAAGTCTCACTATATTGGTCAGCCTGGTCCTGAACGCCTGGACTCCAGCGATCCTCCTGACTTGTCCTCCCAGAGCGCTGGGATTACAGGCACGAGCCACAGCACCAGCCCGAAGATTAATAATTTTAATGCAAATATTTAACTTGATTCATTTCTACACTGCGTGAAAAATACCTTGATGCCCAGTTGCTATCGCCCGCATTCCACAGCTCAAGAGCGGCCCTGAGCCAGTGGCCTTGAGCCCGGTAAATAGCTCTTGGCACTGGAGGGTGGTAAAGAGACATGGGTAGAGCCAAAGGCGTCCAGGGAAGAGCCCCAGAGTCCTGGGAACTGGGTAGCTCCAGAGCAAGCCGCTTACCGAGCGAACACGTCGGGATATTCAGAGCGTGGGAAAATGCTGTCTAGCTCCTTCAGGTGCAACCTGCTGAACATAGGCGAATGCTGCACATAGGCGAATGCTCCTGCTGCACATAGGCGAATGCTATAATGCACTGGGGCTGAAGAGACGCCGCTAATATTGGGGTTGTGGCTCCTCCGCGGAGGAGCCCTGGGCTGGAAGCCTCAGGCTGCTGCTGCGAGGGCTCCTGGTCGCCACCGCCGCGCTTCTGGTTCTCCTTGATCGTGGGGTCGGCAGCTCCCGCACAGAAGTGACTTTCTTCTTCTGCTCCAGCTCCCTGCTCGGGTTTGGATCGTATTTTCTTCTCATCGTCTCCTCCAGCTTTAATCACCAAAGTCCCTACAGCCTTCGCATCTGGAAAGGAGGAAAGGCAAAGAGAGATTGAGAGAGGAGAGAGACAGAGAGAGATCAGGGCGTTTGGCGCGGGCACAGGGCAGCATAGAACCGCGGCCTGAGAGAGGAGGCGCAGCAGCGTACGGTCCACGCCCCCCTCTCCGGGAAAGTTCCCTTCCGAGAGTTCCCCAAAGCACCGGTCCAGGTCCCCATACAAGCACTGACTGTCGCCTTCCTGGATCTCATGGAACAGGAAACCCAGGCCGGGGTCGCCTGTGTCTTCGTGGCCGTATCTGGGCTGGGACCCCATCTGGGAGCGCGGTGGATGAAGCCGTGCGCCTCCACGGATTCTGCGCTGGGGTCCTTCGGCTCCTGCTCTGAGTTCCGGCGCGTGGACTTTGGGTCCGACGCCTGCACGTGGCGGGGAGTGGGCTCCTGCCCTCGTGGCCGCTGCTTGCGGTGTCTGTGTGTGTGGCGGAAGGCCCTGCTGGCAGGCGCTCAAGGCCCGAGTGTGGCCATTAAGTCAGGGACGCGTTCGTGGTCAGGGCGCGGGGAGGGGTCGGGCGTGTGTGGGGACCTGCGATCCATTTTGCAGCTTCGTTGACCACTCCCACTCCGGGCAGGGTGACTGCCAGAGGAAGGGGCTGAGCTGTCTGGCGCGAGTCGAAATTGAGGCAGGGGTAGAGGCAGAGGAGCGAGACCCAATCTAGCCCCCGAGCCCTTGGAGAAAGTTTGCAGAACACGTTTCCGTGTGGTCCTGGAGGCAGGCGGGCCGGCGTAATGCTTCCTCAGGGCGAAGACGCCGCACACTGAAGGCAGCGCACCTTGCAATTTGGACTGCCAGCACCGCCCTCCCCTCTGGGTAGTCAGTAACTAATGGATGAGTCTCTCTAGTTCTGGTCTGTTCCCACCCAAAGTCCGCGAATCGGACCGTAATTAAGATGAAATGATGAAGTCAGAGGCTGCATGCTAGGTTTTTTGCAGCAATGTCCAGAAAGTTGAGTGTGCCACGCTCTCCGGGAGATCTGTAGAAGCGGAAGTTTGGGGCTGGGATTTGCAGTGCACTCTGGATGCTCAGGTGCAAGCTGCAAGAAACCTAACACGCCCCTTGCAAAAGCTCCAGGTACTCCACGTCAGAGTACACGTAGAACCCTGCCTGGTGTTTAGTGCATCCCAGAAGGCTTACACTGCAAGTGGCCCTTCCTTTGGCGCTAGACGCGACTGTGGAGCATGCAATGTCTGCTAAGCTATGCTGGGCTCTGGCGCCTTAGGTTGCAAGCCCTCTGCAGAAGTGCCAGTGTTCACTATGCTGGGCAGGCGCTGGGGACTTGGGTTAGCTCCCGTCTTCCCTCCATCCTCACCCCCTTCTGTTACCCACCCTCCTCCTCCTGCTTCTCCTTTCCCACTCTTTGTCTAGAACTATCATTCTGACCTTTTGCTTCCTACTGATAAATGTCAAATAAAAAAGAGCCAGGGCCGATTGGGACCTCTTATGTTTTTCCCTTAAGAAGTGTGCCTCAGGACGATGCAGGGTGTGGGTTATAGTGAACTATGATAACGCCACTGCACTCCAGCCACTGCACTCCAGCCTGGGCGACAGAGCGAGACCCTGTATTTCAAAATTTAAAAATTAAAAAATCGTGCCCCCGGACATTCTGGGCCCGGTTGTGCGTGCCTGTAAATACTAGCTACTCCTGTGGCTTCGGCGGGAGAATCGCTTGAGACCAGGAGTTTGAGACCAACCTGAGCAAAATAGAAAAAAACCCATCTCTAAAAAAAAAAACAAAATAGTTGGGCATGGTGTCCGTCATGCACTGTCGTCCAAGCTAGTCAGGAGGCTGAGGTGGGGGGATCGCTTAACCCCAGGCATTGGAGGCTGCAATGAGCTATGATCACACCACTGCACTCCAGCGTGGACGACTCAATGAAACCCTGGCTCTAAAAAAATAAATAAAAATAAATAAATAAATAAATAAATAAATAAATAAATAAATAAGAATTGTTCCTTGGAATGAGTTGGTTTCCTGAATATTGGGATTATTTATCCTTTTTTTTTTTTTACCATGATAAACACCATTGCCATCAGACCCATTTAATAAAATAAACCATTTTCACAGGCCCATAAAGGTACACCCACTCACTTCGCCCACTGTGCTAGACAGATAAGTCTCTCCTTTCTCCTGTTCCAGGAGGATAGATAGGAAACCAGCTACAAGATGGTTGGTTGACCAATTCACTCTGAAAAAGCTGTCAAGGAGTTTCGCCCCCACAGACTCTCCCTGACATTAACCAAGACGTCTCCTCCTCAGGCTGCCTCTTGCAGGGTTGTGCAGACCTCACCCTTCTCGTGGCGTCACCCTGTAATGAATTTTGGCCTGGGATCCGTTACTATATGAGAGACCTACAATGATTTTAATCATGGTGTGCCTTAGCCCAGCTAGGACATCTGTCAGAATTGGAGTCGTGTGGTGTCTGAGAGATTAACATGACTTCCTTCAGTGCTTTCTAAGCTTCAGTAGTCATTTCTGTGCCCCTTCGGTGAGTGTTACCTACCAGGGCACCAATCAATTAGTATTCACTTAAAATTTTTAGTTAAATTGGTTCACTTCTTGCAAATGTTTTGTACGTAATTGAGCATCATCCAAGCAAAAACTAGGCCCAAATGATGAGTTTGATGTCCCAGATTTATGAGGGCAGGGACCCTGGAGTCAGACTGCTGGCATCTGCATCATGGCTTTGCTTTACATTTGCTAGCTAGCTAACCTGGGGAGTGGTTTTTTTCTCCCTGTGCTTCTTTTTTCTCATCTGTAAAACCAGTTATAATAATACCTACCTCATGGAGCTGTTGTGGAGATTAATTGAGATGATACTAATGGTAGCTCACACTTACTTGGTTCTTACTGTGTTCTAGGCAATGATCTAAGTGATTTGTTTATATTAACACATGTAATCCTCTTAACAAACCGGTACATATTGATGTGCTATTATTGTCATTTTATAGGTGGTGTTATTGAGTCACCTGGATGTTAAGTACCCTGCTCAAAGTCACTCATCTGGAAAATGTCCAAAGATGAGATTTGAACCCATCCTCAGTACCATCCCTGACACAGAGGATGTGCTCAATAACATTTGCTATTACACTATAATTATTATTCTTTTGTAATTAGTTAACTAGAGATATACAGAAATAAAACATCATTCAGCTCAAAATTTCCTTCACTTGTTTGAATATCGAATTAGTGCCGTAGATATCTAGTAGTACCTCCCTCATTAGTAACCAAGGGGTAAATGAGGATATCTAGAATAACAAGTTTAAACCAGGATGCTGAAGAAAAGTGGTTGAATTCAGGAAGTTAACCATTCTCCTCAACACTACATTTTTGTCTGTTGTTGGAATCGGTTAGTCCTAGAGATAACTGCTTGAACACAGGAAACTAGTTAAATAGCAATAATTACAGCTACTAATTACAAAAGAAAATTATAGCATATAGCACGATAACAAACATCCTCTGTATCACGGATAGTACTCAAGATAGGTTCAAATCCCAGCGCTGGACATTCCCAAGTGGGTGACTTTGACCAGGTTATTTAACGTGTCTGTGACTCAATAATGTCACACCCATAAAATGTCAATAACAGATAAAGCCAGAGAGTGGAGAACAACGTCTTCCTATAACCAACTTCTTATTTCTTGTTAGCATAACGAGTTAGTTCTATATAAGCAGGAGTACATGGTAACTACTGAACTGGAGATAACTAGAAATAACTAGAAAACCTCAGAGAAGCCTGGAACCTGGAAAGCAATCCTCAACAAGACAAAATTCTTATCTTTCATTGATAAAATGAGTTTGTACTACAGATATCTGGTGGTATGTAGGTCGCTAGTAAATTTGAATTAAGTAGAAGTAATTAGAAAAAATATTTGAAGGCGGCCGGGCGCGGTGGCTCACGCCTGTAATCCCAGCATTTTGGGAGGCCGAGGCGGGCGGATCACGAGGTCAGAAGATCGAGACCATCCTGGCTCACACGGTGAAACCCCGTCTCTACTAAAAAAAATACAAAAAAAATTAGCGGGGCGTGGTGGCAGGCACCTGTAGTCCCAGCTACTCGGGAGGCTGAGGCAGGAGAATGGCGTGAACCTGGGAGGCAGAGCTTGCAGTGAGCCCAGATCGCGCCACTGCACTCCAGCCTGGGCCATAGAGCGAGACTCCATCTCAAAAAAAAGAAAAAGAAAAAATATTTGAAGGCACGAATCTGAAAAATCATGATTTACCACTCTAACCTCTGGTTTCTTGTTATAATAATCAGCTAATACTATGGATAGCTGGTGATACCTATTCAACGAGGTTACTAGAGGTAACTAAAGATAGTTGGAACATGCGTTTGTGGTCGAAATGAAATGCACAGTTTTTTTTTTTTCTTTTCTAGAGACAGAGTTGCCCAAGTTGGTCTTGAACTCCTGGACCCAACCAATCCTCCTGCCTCAGCCTCCTGAGTACCTTGGATTACAGGTGTGAGATATTTGTACTTGTACCAGTTTAGGGGATACAGGATAAATTTGGTTGCATGTATTTAATGCTTAGTGTCAAGTCAGGGTATTAGGGTATCCCTCACCCAAGTATATTTTTCTTAAGTATATTCACCCTACTCTGCTATCAGACATTGAATTTATTCCTTGTATCTTACTGTATGTTTGCACCCTTCCATTGACTTCTCTTCATCATCCCCCCTCCCTCCACTCTTTCCATTCTATGTTATCTATTTTTCCACTCTCTACCTCCATGTGTCCACATTTTTTAGCTCCCACATATAAGTGAGATCATGTGATACTTGTGTTTTTGTGCCTGGTTTATTTCCCTTAAGGTAATGACCTGCAGTTCCATCCATGTTGCTGCAAATGGCATGATTTCATTCTTTTTATGGCTGAATACTATTCCACTGTGTATATGTACCACATTTTCTTTATCCATTCAGCTGTTGATGAGCACAAGTTGCTTCCATATCTTTGCTATTGTGAATAGTGCTGCAATAAACATGCGAATGAAGGTATCCCTTTGATATATTGATTTCTTTCCCTTTGGGTAGACCCAGTGGTGGGATTGCTGGATCAAATGGTAATTTTATTTTTAGTTTTTTGAGAAATCACTACACTGTCATTCATAGTGGCTATACTAGTTTACATGCCCACCAACAGTGTATAAGACTTACCTTTTTTCTGCATACTCAGTAACATCTGTTATTTATTGTCATTTTAATAATAGCTATTCTGACTGGGGTAAGATAATATCTCATTGTAGTTTTCATTTGCATTTCTGTGATGATTAATAAATCTGAGCAGTTTTTCATATATCTTTTGTATGTCTTCTTTTGAGAAATGTCTATTCATGTTTTTTGCCCACCTTTAAATGGGATTATTTGTGGGTTTTTCCACTTGAATTGTTTGAGTTCCCTGTATATTCTGCATATTAGTCCCCTGTCAGATGAACGGTTTGCACATATTTTCTCTCATTCAACAGGTTGTCTCTTCAGTCTGTTGATTATTTCTTTTGCTGTGCAGAAGCTTTTTAGTTTAATGAAGTCCCATTTGTGTATTTTTGTTTGCCTGAAATGCAGAGTCTTATATACTAGATCCTTATTCTTTGGTGGACTGTTGCTTTAGGATTATAGAAAAGTAGTGATATCTAAAAAACTAGGTATCTAGGGATAACTGGAGGTAACTAGAATGACTAGTATAAGCCAGGAAGCTAAAAAGCATTCTTCCCAATTCTGACATCACGTTTCTTGTTGGCATGTGTTAATACTACACATAAGTCATGGTAGCTAGGGAAAAAGCAAACCGATAGCTTGTGAAAAGTGGAATAATTATTTGAATGCAGGAAGATGAGAAACATTTTCTCAAGTCTACTTTCTACTTTCTTGTTGGAATAAGGAGTTAATACCACAGATATCTGGGAGTACCTAGACATAAGTACAGTTAAATAGAGAAGTACATAGTAGCCCAAAATTGAAAAAACACATTTTTGTCAAAGCTAATTTCTTACTATAGCAGAATAATAAGTGAGTAGTGCAGTTATCTAGTGTTACAAAGGTAATCAGTTAAATAAAGGTGAAGAGAAATAACCAGAATAAATATATGACACCAGGAAGTTAGTAAAGACTTGTTTTCAATTATTTCATTTATTTTAAAATAACAATGAGGCAATATTATTGATAAATAGTGCTATTGTGGCAGGCCAATTCTCCCTGACAATCACACACAGGCCTGCATAACACTTCAGTTACATAAATTTCCACAGAGCTGCCTTAACATTGAGCAAATAGTTAAATCTAGGGAAATCGGTGTCCAGACATCAAAGCTAGAAATGAAACATATGATCAGTAGGAGCCTTGCATAAGCTTGTCCCTAACCTGGAGCAAGTCAAAATAATGCAGACAGCCTTACATTCCCAGTGCCAGGATCTGTCTTGGTCGACGAAATCTGAGACGAGTCAAGGTAACGGAGACAGCTGTTCAAACAGATTTATTGGAGAGTCTAAGGCAGTTCTCCGGGCCAAGTTATAAAGGAGATAAGATAGAAATAATCACTCCGGTACCACAATAGACATGCCTTGAAGGCAATGGGCCCCTCACAGCATACTCGGACTCAGCAAGCATTTTTTTGCCTCTGACCTAATTGAAACAAAATTAGTTACCTACAGACTTAGGCGAATACTATACTGCACATAGGCACATAACCCCAACCTATGTAAGCACTAAGAAAATTGTAACGCTTTGAGTTGGTCTGGTGGAATATCTCTGACCTTCTCCCTGTATCTGGTTACAGCAATAAATTCCCTTCTTTCCTAGTTTGTCTGTTTGTCCTTATTGGGCCACAAGAAAACACAGCCAAACCCGGCTCGGTTCTGGGAACAATATCTATTTATTTATTTAATTAGAGATAATTAGATATACCTAGAACGATAATTTGAAGGCAGGAAGCTGAAAAAACATTTTTTCTCAACACCAAATTTAATATTTGCAACATGTATTAGTGCTATAGACAAATACTGGTAGCGAGGTAACTACTTTACTAGGGATAGCTAGAAATAATCAGAAAATCTGTTTGAATCCGGAAGTTGAAAAACTGTTTAATACCACCCTAAATCTTGGTTTGCTTGTTTGTTTTGAAACAGAGTCTCACTCTGTTGCCCAGGCTAAAGTGTACTGGCAACATCTCGGCTCACTGCCACCTCCACTCCCTGTGCTCAGGCCATCCTCCTACCTCAGTCTCGAGGAGCCGGGACGACAGGAAGGAGCCACTATGCCCGGCGAATTAAAAAAAAGATTTTTTATAGAGACGAGGTCTCACTGTTTGCCCAACGCTGGTCTCGAACTCCTGGGCTCAAGCAATTCACCTGCCTTGGCCTTCATAAGTGCTGGGATTACCACCCTAAATCTTAATCTCCTGTTCGAATAAGGATTTGTTACTATGGATAATTAGTAGTAACAGCTTAGCTAGTTAACTACAGATAACTGGCTGAAGCTAAAAAGTGGAACCATAATCTACTCCGCATGAAATTCTTAATTCTGGTTGAAATAATGTATCAGTAGTATAGTTAATTAGAGGGAACTCTAATCAAGAATTCCCAGTTGTGAGGATTGTGGTTTCTACCTTCTGGCTCAAACCAGTTCTCTGTAGTTAACTAGTAATCTTGTGACCAGTAGTTAACCATAGTACTAAATATGTATTCCTATATGAGATAAGAATTAGGGGTGTGACGAATGGTTTTTCAACTTCTGAATTCACATAGATTTCCTGGTTATCTCTAACTATCCCTACTAAACTAGTTACATACTGTGGTGGTTAATTTTGTGTCTACTTGACTGAGTTAAGTCTAGTTACCTCTAAATAAATAGGTACCACTACTTATCAATAATACTAACACTCTTACAAAAAATAAAAGTCAGATTTCCAAATAATGTTTGTATTCTTGTTTGTGATACTTACTTCCTGTTTTATGGTATTGCTCATTATTATTTATTTATTTTTATGTTAATAATATTAATTTTCATAAATAATCTTTTGTAATTCTTTGTTACATTCCTGCTGTCAAACGTTTACTCTGGTTGTGTCCAATTACCTAGGTACCACTACATAACCATACCATTCACTCATTATTCCACAAGTCAAAAGAATTTAGATTTGAAAAAATGTGTTTCCAGGGTCTGGGCTTCTACAAGTTTTTCTGCTTCTCTCTACTTATTTCTTTTTTTTTTTTTATGTTTTTCAGATGCGGCCTCGCGCCCGGCCCCCCGGTGCAGTGCAGGGCCCGATCCCGGCCCAATGCAAGCTCCGCCTCCCGGGTTCACGCCATTCTCCTGCCTCAGCCTCTCCGAGTAGCTGGGACTACAGGCGCCCGCCACCACGCCCGGCTAATTTTTTGTATTTTTTAGTAGAGACGGGGTTTCACCGTGGTCTCAATCTCCTGACCTCGTGATCCGCCCGCCTCGGCCTCCCAAAGTGCTGGGATTACAAGCGTGAGCCACCACGCCCGGCCCTCTCTACTTATTTCTAATTATATATTTCACAAGGGACACCTAGTTATTTGTAATACTAACCCATCATTCCAACAACAAATGAGGTAATTCTCTGGATTCCACTAATTATTCTACATATCACAGGTGATCTCCAGTTTACTCATTCCCTAGGTACCACCAGTTATTTGCAGTACTAACACATCATGCCAACATGAAATAACATTTTAGAGTCAAGAAGAATATTTTTCTTCTTACACTAGTTACTTTAGTTATCTGCAGATGTCTCTACATATCTAGTTTCTCAGGTACCAATACTTAGCTACAGTTCTAAGGCAAAATTCCAACAAGGAATGAGAACATAGTACTGTATGACTTTGTTTATCACCTTCCAGGATTACAATACTTATTTTAATTATCTCCAGTTATTTTGAGGTAAGTAATGAAGTAGACATCACCAGATATCTATAATACTAACTCGTTATAATAATAAGAAATAAGGAGTTGCAGTGGTAAATCATGATTTTTTTCAACTTCATGACTTCGTATTTTTTTTCTGGTTATTTCTAGTTAAATCTATTTCACTACTGACATAGGTACCACCAAATATCTGTAGTATAAACTCATTATTTCACAAAAAATAAGAATTTGAGTCTGTGAAGACTGTGCTTTCAAACATCACTGCACTCCAGTGTAGGCAACACAGCGAGGTGCTGTCTCAAAAAAAGAAAGAAAAAGAAGGAAAGGAAGGAAGGAAGGAAGGGAAGAAAGGAAAGAAAGGACAGAAAAGAAGGAAGAAGGAAAGGAAAAGAAAAAGAAGAGAAAGAAGGAAGGAAAAAAGAAGAAAAAGAAAGAAAAGAAAGAAAGAAGGTATTTATGAGAATATTTTCTCACCTCCTTTTCTTTGACGTAGGACAGGCAAGCCGCCAAATTGGGATTTTGCCCGGATGAAAGGTGAGCAGGTAGTGAGATTGAGCAACTTTTATTGAACTGGTATTGCTTCTTGCAGAACAGCACTAACCCATAGGCAGTGCACCCAGAGCCAGCAGCCGATGGGCTGTTGGCAGCTGTATTTATATCCACTTTTAATTATGTGCTAATCAACAGGCAGGTTATTGAGAACTTTGAAGAAAACGAGTGAGGAGTATCCAGAAAATACAAGGTAACTTCCTGGCTATTGCCATGGCCCCTGGCTATGGCAGTTGTAAATTGTTTTTACACTGGGAGTGTCTTGATGCTAATGGACAGTGAAGACAACTAGAGGTAGCTTTCGTCGCCATCTGCTGGATTTCGCTGGCTTCTTCCCTGCATCCTGGTTTTTTGGGTTTTTGTTGTTGTTTTTCTTTTTCTTTTTCTTTTTTTTTTAAGGGAGTCTCACTGTGTCCCCAGGCTGGAGTGCAATGGCGCGATCTCGGCTCACTGCAACCTCCACCTCCCGGGTTCAAGCGATTCTTCTGCCGCAGCCTCCCGAGTAGCTGGGATTACAGGCACCTGTCACCATGCCCAGCTAATTTTTATATTTTCAGTATAGATGGGTTTTCACCATGTTGGCCAGGCTGGTCTCGAACTCCTGGCCTCAAGTGATCCTCCCACCTCGGCCTCCCAAAGTGCAGGAATTACAGGCTCGAGCCAACAGGCTGGGAGGACTGCATCCTGTTTTGACCTGATCCTGTTTCCATCAGTGGGGTCGTGACCCTGTGACTGGAAAATAACTTCTGCTGGCCTCCTACCTCATCTTCATTTCCACATTAACAGTTATATCCAATTAGTTAGTGTCCTGGGTACAAATAGTTATCTACAACACTAACTCATTATATCCACAATAGATACGACTGTAGTGTTGAGAAGAATATTGTTTCAACTTTCTGGATTGATCAACTTTTCTTCAGCAGAGAATTTAGTGTTGAAAAGAACGTGACTGGCAACTTCCTGCCTTCAACTAGCTATTCTTGTTATTTCTGGTTATTTCTAGGTAAATAATTACAAAGGTACCAACTGAACATTTACAGTATTAACTAATTATTCCAATGATAAGCAGAATTTACAATTGACAATTTTGTGTTGTGTTTTTAGCTCTCCAGCTTTAACTACTTATTCCACTCATGTTTAGCTATCCAGAGTAAGCCAAATGCCTCTTGATTACTACTTATTTATAGTAATAGCATTCAAAAAATATAGAACAGGCCGGGCGCGGTGGCTCACGCTTGTAATCCCAGCACTTTGGGAGGCCGAGGCGGGCGGATCACGAGGTCAGGAGATCGAGACCACGGTGAAACCCCGTCTCTACTAAAAATACAAAAAATTAGCCGGGCGTGGTGGCGGGCACCTGTAGTCCCAGCTACTCGGAGAGGCTGAGGCAGGAGAATGGCGTGAACCCGGGAGGCGGAGCTTGCAGTGAGCCGAGATCGAGCCACTGCACTCCAGCCTGGGTGACAGAGCGAGACTCTGTCTCAGAAAAAAAAAATATATATAGAACAGAGAAGTATAGTTTTTTTTGTTGTTGTTCTTTTTTGGACAGCTAGTAGTTTTCCAGTTATTTCTAGATATGTCTGTGTATCACTAGTTATCTACCTTTCCAGTACTTTACTTCAAGAAGAAATAATAAGTTGCACTTGAGAAAAATGTTTTCCAACATCCTGGCTTCAATTAATTTTCTAGTTATTTCCAGTTATTTCTCTATAAGTAGTTATATAAGTAACACTAGTCATCTATATTACTAACATATTCCTTCAATGATGAGAAGTTAGATTGAAAAAAATGTGTTATTTAGCTTTCTGCCTTCAACTAGTCATTCAGGTTGTATCTATTTTTTATTATTTATTTACCTTTGAGATGGCCTCACTCGGTCGCCCAGGCTGGAGTACACTGAGCCCATCAAGCTCACTGCAGCCTGTAATTCCCAGGCTCTATTGACCTTCCCGCCTCAGCCTCCTGAGTAGCTGGGACTACAGGCTCACGCCACCACACATGGCTAATTTTTAAATCTTTGGTAGAAATAGGTTCTCCCTATGTTGCCCAGGCTAGGTTATATCTAGTTATCTTTACATAAAGCTTACCTTAGAGGCTGGGTGCAGTGGCTCATACCTGTCAACCTAGTGCTTTGGGAGGCCAAGGTGGGAGGATGGCTTGAGACCAGGAGTTCCAGATCAGCCTGAGCAACGTAGTGAGACCTCGTCTCTACCTTAAAAAATAAAAAATAAAAAATAAATTAGCCAGGCATGGTGGCATATGCCTGTAGTCCTAGCTCCTTGGGAGCCTGAAGCAGAAGGATCACTTGAGCCAGGGAGTTTGATGTTACAGTGAATCATGACGGTACCATTTCACTCCAGCCTGGGTAGCAGAGTGAGAACCTGTCTCAAAAAAATAAAAATAAAGCTTAGCTTAGTATGCTAGGTATTTTGAGTACTAAATGCACATTCCAAAAAGAAATATTAAAAAAGGAATATTTTAGAGATGAAAAGCATGTATTTTTCAGCTCTATGGCTTTAAGTAGCTTTCTAGCTAATTCTAGGTATCTCTAATTTAAAATTACATAGCTACCACTAGTTATCTATATTTCCAATACCTTATGTTGAAAGAAATTAAATTCTGATGTAAAAAGAATGTGTTTTTCAACATCCTAGATTGAGGTATTTTTGTAGTTATTTCCAATATCTCTAAGTAAGTACTTAACTAGGAACCACATATTATCTATATTATAGCAAGTTTTTTAAAATAAGAATTATGAAGTTAAATTTGAGGAAAACTTGTTTGACAGCATCCTGCCTTCACATACTCAGTCTAGTTCTAGTAATATCTAGTTATCTTTACATACGTCTTACATAGATAACTCCGTTTATAGCACTACTTCCATATTACAAGATATAAATATTTAAATGTGAGAAGGGTGGGTTAATTAAAATTCTAAAATCAGTATATCTAGTTATATCTAGTTAACAAGGTGTGACTAATTACCTATTGGGCTAACTCATTAATTAAACAAGATACAGGAATTCAGATGTGAGAAAAGATTGGTTTTGCATTATCTGGCTTCAAGCCATGATTGCTTTATGCCTGCATTTAAGTAGTTACCAAGTTATCAGTAGGTATCTCTAGTATTAACTCATTTTTCCGACAAGCAATAAGAAGTTATTGTGAGAACAATGTGAGAAAATTAGCTTCCCAAATGGAGGGACCATTCCCCTCCTTATAACTGCAAATGGGGCCCACCTTATACCTCGCTCAACTATCCCGACAACCAGGGTGACACTATGAAGTGAGGCAACAGAGGCAGCTGCTCAAGGACACCCCAATGGTCCACTGTCAGGATACTGAAATTTCTTCATCCTGTTACCAAGCATAGCGTTAACAGCAGATACTGGCTGGGCGCGGTGGCTCACGCCTGTAATCCCAGCACTTTGGGAGGCCAAGGTGGGCGGATCACCTGAGGTCAGGAGTTTGAGACCAGCCTGGCCAACATGGCGAAACCCCGTCTCTACTAAAAATACAAAAATTAGCTCGGTGTGGCGGCAAGCGCCTATAATCCCAGCTACTTGGGAGGCTGAGGCAGGAGAATGGCTTGAGCCTGGAAGGTGGTGGTTGCAGTGAGCTGAGATTGTGCCACTGCACTCCAGCCCGGGCGACAGAATCAGACTCTGTCTCGAAAAAAAAACAAAAACAAAAAAAAACAAAAAACAGCAGGTACTGATTGCAATGTGTCCACTAGACTCACATCCAGGAGCTGGGTAAAAACCCTTAAAGAATATTAACAATGGGAGGAGAAAGACAAAGAAATAAGCATAGTCCAAAACAGAACTGAAGGGAAAGGGGTACAGCATTAACTTTCCTAAAATATTTTTCCAATAAGGAAATAGCTTCTCCCAGTGTAGTTTAAAATGTCAATGGCATAGAGTTACATGTTGTGGGTTTTTTTTTCTTATGATATTAATTGTTTGATATACTAAACCAATACCTTATAAAACTCTGACTGAAGGTTTGCTTTAAAAATAGGTGGGTCAACTCTTCAAGGAGAACTGTAAACCACTGCTCAACGAAATAAAAGAGGACACAAACAAATGGAAGAACACTCCATGCTCATGGATAGGAAGAATCAATACCGTGAAAATGGCCATACTGCCCAAGGCAATTTATAGATTCACTGCCATCCCCATCAAGCTACCAATGACTTTCTTCACAGAATTGGAAAAAACTACTTTAAAGTTCATATGGAACCAAAAAAGAGCCCGCATTGCCAAGACAATCCTCAGCCAAAAGAACAAAGCTGGAGGCATCATGCTACCTAACTTCAAACTATACTACAAGGCTACAGTAACCAAAACAGTAACTGGTACCAAAACAGAGATATAGACCAATGGAACAGAACAAAGCCATCAGAAATAATACCACACATCTACAACCATCTGATCTTTGACAAACCTGACAAAAACAAGAAATGGGGAAAGGATTCCCTATTTAATAAATGGTGCTGGGGAAACTGGCTAGCCATATGTAGAAAGCTGAAACTGGATCCCTTCCTTACACCTTATACAAAAAATAATTCAAGATGGATTAAAGACTTAAATGTTAGACCTAAAACCATAAAAACCCTAGAAGAAAACCTAGGCAATACCATTCAGGACATAGGCATGGGCAAGGACTTCATGACTAAAACACCAAAAGCAATGGCAACAAAAGCCAAAATTGACAAATGAGATCTAATTAAACTAAAGAGCTTCTGCACAGCAAAAGAAACTACCATCAGAGTGAACAGGCAACCTACAGAATGGGAGAAAATTTTTACAATCTACCCATCTGACAAACAGCTAATATCCAGAATCTACAAAGAACTTAAACAAATTTACAAGAAAAAAAATCAAACAACCCCATCAAAAAGTGAGAGAAATATGAACGGACACTTCTCAAAAAAAGACATTTATGCAGCCAACAGACACAGGAAAAAATGCTCATCATCACTGGCCATCAGAGAAATGCAAATCAAAACCACAATGAGATACCATCTCACACCAGTTAGAATGGCCATCATTAAAAAGTCAGGAAACAACAGGTGCTGGAGAGGGTTTGGAGAAATAGGAACACTTTTACACTGTTGGTGGGACTGTAAACTAGTTCAATCAATGTGGAAGACAGTGTGGCAATTCCTCAGGGATCTAGAACTAGAAATACCATTTGACCCAGCCATCCCATTACTGGGTATATACCCAAAGGATTATAAATCATGCTGCTATAAAGACACATGCACACGTATGTTTATTGCAGCAATACTCACAATAGCAAAGACTTGGAACCAACCCAAATGTCCATCAGTGATAGACTGGATTAAGAAAATGTGGCACATATACACCATGGAATACTATGCAGCCATAAAAAATGATGAGTTCATGTCCTTTGTAGGGACATGGATGAAGCTGGAAACCATCATTCTGAGCAAACTATCGTAAGGACAGAAAACCAAACACCACATGTTCTCACTCATAGGTGGGAATTGAACAATGAGAACACTTCGACACAGGGTGGGGAATATCACACACTGGGGCCTGTCACGGTGGGGGGAGGGG
>NW_026652282.1:101284676-101295261 GCF_009828535.3 Hylobates moloch | reverse complement strand
AGACACTGTCTCTACAAAAAAAAACTTTTTAAAAATTAGCCAGGCACGGGCTGGGCGCGGTGGCTCACGCTTGTAATCCCAGCACTTTGGGAGGCCGAGGCGGGCGGATCACGAGGTCAGGAGATCGAGACCACAGTGAAACCCCGTCTCTACTAAAAATACAAAAAATTAGCCGGGCGTGGTGGTGGGCGCCTGTAGTCCCAGCTACTCGGAGAGGCTGAGGCAGGAGAATGGCATGAACCCGGGAGGCGGAGCTTGCAGTGAGCCGAGATTGCGCCACTGCACTCCAGCCTGGGTGACAGAGCAAGACTCCGTCTCAAAAAAAAAAAAAAAAAAATTGTCTCTTTAGAATCAGATTATGAGCTGGGCAGTGGCTCACACTTGTAATCCCTAGCACTTTGGGAGGCCAAGGCAGGAGGATAACTTTAGGCCAGGATCAAGATCAGTCTGGGCAACACAGCAAGATCCTGTCTCTGTATGACAAAATATATAATAATAAATAAATAAGTAAAATCAGACAATGTTGCTGATGTCTTTAAATATATATATCTAAGTATATATATAAGTATATATATCAAAGTATATATATAAGTATATATATAAAAAAGTATATATAAATATATATATTAAAGTATATATATATATACTTTTTTTTTGAGACAGGAATCTTGCTCTGTCGCTCAGGCTGGAGTGCAGTGGTTTGATCTTGGCTCACTGCAACCTCTGCCTCCTGGGTTCAAGTGATTCTCCTGCCTTGGCCTCCTGAGTAGCTGAGACTGTAGGTACAAACCACCATGCCTAGCTAATTTTTGTGTTTTCAGTAGAAACAGTGTTTTACCATGCTGGCCAGGCTAGTCTTGAACTCCTGACCTCAAGTGATCCTCTCGCCTCATCCTCCCAAAGTGCTGGGATTTCAGGCGTGAGCCATCATGACTGGCCTCAGGCAGAGTTGTTTCTAAATCCAGGCCTATGGCTGGCTGCAGTGTCTCATGTCTGTAATCCCAGCACTTTGGGAGGCCATGGCAGGAGGCTCACTGGAGCCCAGGAGGTCAAGACCAGCCCTGGAAACATAGCAAGACTCCATCTCTACAAAAAATTTTATAATTAGCCAAGGGTGGTTGTGTGCACCTGTGGTCCCAGCTACCTGAGAGGCAGAAGTGGCAGAATTATCTGGGTCCAGGGAGTCAAGGTTGCAGTGAGCCATAGTTGCACCACTCCACTACAGCCTGGGTGACAGGAGTGAGACCCTGTCAAAAATAAATAAATAAATGAATAAAATAAAAAATAAAAAAACCCAAAAACAAAACAAAACAAAAATTCCTTGAATGAGTCACATCACTTCCATACCTTCTGTATCAGTAACATGTTATTCTAAAACTTAGTGGGTTAGAAAAACAATAATCATTTATTGTTTCTCATGGTTTCTATGGGTCAGGAAATTTGGAAGAGTTTGGCCTGGAAGTTCTTGCTCTGAGAAGGATGCAATCAGATTTTGGCCAGGGCTGCAGTCATCTCAAGGCTTGAGTGGGGCTGAAGGATTCACTTCCAAGCTGACTAATTCACGTGACTGGCAAAGTAGTGCTGGCTGTTGGTTGCGCACCTTCCTTCTTCTCCATATGGGCCTTCCTACAGTGGTTATTCAGGATCCTCATAGGATTGTAGCTGGCTTTTCCCAGAGTGAGTGATCCAAGAGACCAAAGCAGAAGCATCAGCGGATTTTATGACAGCGTTGGAAGGCCCACTATCACTTCTGCTGTATTCTATTGGTCACAGAGGGCCAACCCTAATTCAATATGGGAGGAAACTACACAAGGGCATGAATACCAACAGGCAAGGATCACTGAGGGTCATCTTGGAGACCGGCTATTACAAAACCTAGGCTAACATGCAATCTCCTTAAAGAGTCCTACAAGGCCATTCACCCTTGTCATCAGGAACAAGGACTTGTCATGTCCTAGCACACCTCTAAGCTTGCTATTTTAGAAGACATAGTTCTTAATTGATCTATTTACTCCTAAGGCCTAATAATTAGAGGTGCTGGCATTATTCCAGTTGGCTCATTTATTTTAATGTTCTTAGAGAAGAAAGTGTTAGTGCCACTGAAAACTGTAACATTCTGTGATTAGGATTACTGACAAATACAAAATTATCTCTAAGTCATCTACATAAAACAATACACATTAAACTAAATATGCATATTTAGAGCAACATATTTCATAAAGTTAAATATATTCAGTAATTCAAGTGTGACATTGTCAATATTTAAACTTAAGATTTAGTTAATAAAATTAAATACATCCAAAAAATAAAATAAAACAAAAATAAAAATAGGTGGGTCAAGTAGAGGAGACATCAGGAGGCATTAATTAATGTTCAGAAATAACATGACAGTGGCCCTGTCACCCTGGGCCACTGCATAGGCATAATCTTGGATGGGCCCTATCATGTCATCCATGTTCCAGAGCCCTATTGGAGATGGGCTCTTCTGGAGCCACTACTGCCCAGGCTGCCGACACCACCTATGCCTCCTCTGCCCTTGCCTTCCTTTGGCCTGGCCCCAGCTGGCCTGGAATGATCCCCTGTCATCAGCCGTCATTTTGTAGTCCCCCTTCTCTAAGGTATTGTCTTCATGACAGTTTCCAAAGTGTTTTTCTGGCAGATTTTAATTGTGCGGAGCACAATGTCAAGAGCAGTTCACCAAATGCCAAATAAACAAAGTCAGTGCCCCATTTGTGTGTGTCTGTGTGTATATCAAATGGGGTTAATAATGTATGGGTGCATATTTCTAAGGGAATGACATTGAAACAGAATGGTGAGGAGGCCTCTTTTCAAGAGGTGACCTTTCTGCGTCAGCATGAATAGGCCCTGCACTTCACAGAAGTTCTCCAGGTACCCATACTTTTTCTCCTCTGCTCTCCATCACCCCATCCTCACTCTTACCCTTTAGGACCACATACATATGCAAGATGGAGTGGGTGACTTCCTAGTGAGAGAACTGTGCTTTCAGACAGAGTAGAGCCCCATCCGTGCTAATAGGAACATTCATGCCCAACTCCGGACTCCAGGGGAAGCTTCCTAAGCGGCTACTCAGTATTTATGGGAAGGCAACAGCTAAGCATTGATTCAACATGCTCCAAATTCTGTCCACTGCCCTCCCTTTTTGTGGGGGACACAGGAGAATAGGAGCCATTCTGGCCCAAAGGTCCTGCTGCTTCAGAAGAATCATGAGAGGAGACTCCACCAAAGCCAGAATGAGGCTGTTCTCCCTTTTCTCCCCCATCCCCAGCCCAGAAGGCATATTATTACACCTTCCCCAACTCAAAACAGACAATCACAATGTCCAATGTATTTTGTTGCTCTCTTCATCCTTAAGAGATCTTAAATTCCTGCTAATTAAAAATAGAAAGGGAATATTTGGGGTTATTGGGACTCAAAGCAAAGAGATAGTCCCCTGAACAGTGATCCAGACTCATCATTCACTGGAATAAGCAGTAAATTGTTCATGCTGTCTTCTTCCTGTGCAATTGCCAGAATAGAAAGCAAGAAAAAGAAAAATGGGAGAGGTGAAGGAGGCCAGGCCCACTTTTTAAAAAGCATTAAGTTCTTCTCAATACAGCCTTTGCTTTTGAGCAATCTCTAGAAATGCAAGGCTTTTCATTTGCTATTAAAAGTGCTTAATTGTGGGCCGGGCACGGTGGCTCACGCCTATAATCCCAGCACTTTGGGAGGCCAAGGCGGGTGGATCACGAGGTCAGGAGATTGAGACCATCCTGGCTAACATGGTGAAACCCCGTCTCTACTAAAAAAATACAAAAAAATTAGCCAGGCCTGTTGGCGGGCACCTGTAGTCCCAGCTACTCGGGAGGCTGAGACAGGAGAATGGCGTGGAGACAGGAGAATGGCGTGAACCCAGGAGGTGGAGTTGCAGTGAGCCGAGATCGCATCACTGCACTCCAGCCTGGGCGATGGAGCGAAACTCTGTCTCAAAAAAAAAAAAAAAAAAAAAGTGGTTAATTGTGAGCACCAAGGTTGCACTATGAAGTGATTGCTAACCATGGTTCCATCAGAATTTCCTCTCACAGGGGAAAAATCAAAGTCCAGTTTCACAGCACTTGTGTGTTCCCAGTGTAAAGTGAGGCTCTGTTTTCTTAGGAAAGCATGCATTTTTTTGCTGTGTTGCCCACTATCTCACTCTGTGACCTTCACAGTTGTGGATACGAAATGTCAACAAAGCAGTTGCATGTAATGTGGGACTTCTGCACAGAGAGGAGGTTATTGCTACCCAGAGCCCCCAGCGCCTGGCGGGAGTGGGGAACATCTAGGAATGCACCTGTGCATGCCCACTGCCATCCTCGCCAGATAATTTTGAAACCAACATTTCTTATTTCCCAATGTTGGCACCTGTTCTTTTTAAACATCAGCTTCCTCAATGTTATAAGTACCCTCAAAACAGAACTACGGGATCTATAAAGATAAAAGCCACAGGACACCATCAGACTGAGTTCTGACCTCTTCTAACCTGTGTCCACAGTTGAGCACATGGCTTTGCCATGTTGAGACTGAAAGCTGGACAACTACTCCCCACAAATCCTGCAATTAACACCAACATTCGATTTGACACACACTAACAGAACATTTTTTTTTTCATGCTCAGGCTGTCTGGGAAAGAATAGTGAATACCCTTTCCCATAACTGATGGGGTCTTCAAGAGACACATATATATACTTTCTTTTTTTTTGAGCCCTGTTCTCACTCAGTCACCCTGGCTGGAGTGCAGTGGCGTGAGCTCAGCTCACTGCAACCTGCACCTCCCAGGCTCAAGGGATCCTCCCACCTCAGCCTCCCAAGTAGCTGGGATTACAGGCATGTGCTATCATGCCTGGCTGATTTTTGTATTTTCAGTGGAGATGGGGTTTCATCATGTTGCCCAAGCTGGTCTCGACTTCCTGGGCTCAAGCGATCCACCCACTTCGGCATCCCAAACTGCCGGGATTACAGGAATGAGCCATGGCACCTGGTTGATATATATACTATTTTTCATGCATCTCTACTTCTTCCAGGTTCCACAAGAATTAAGGCATGAGGCAAAGGAAATATTCAAAAACACTGCTGCTGATAATAATTTCCACTTTTTCTAAGTTTCAAAAAAGGGAAGTCTTCTAAATGTAATCCCACAAAAAGCATGTATTTTAAAATATACTTCAAATATTTCAGAGGCAAAAATCAAACTGGGCACAGTGGCTCACACATGTAATCCCAGCACTTTGGGAGGCCGAGGTGGGAGGACTGCTTGAGTGCACAAGTTCTGGACCAGCCAGGGCAATGTAGTGAGACCTCATCTTTAAAAAATATATTTTAAAAAATTCTATTTAAAAAGGTGAAAATCAGAAATTATTCTAATGCAAGTTTTAAATTTTTGATTAAAAAATATTTAACACTGGTTACCAGAAAATAGGTTCATCCAAGATAGATGGTCTTTGTAGATGTTAGTTTCAGCTAAAAAGTTATGAACATAATCTCAGGAGGAGTCCAGTAACTTCAGCATTCTACAGTAATCAAAAAATTTTGCATTTTGCTTTCTAAAGTTTCATTCCAGAGAAGATCAGCCATTTAGTGACCATGCTCTCCCCTGGGCCCTGAATCCTATGGAAAATGTGTACCAACCCAGGTTCAGTTCCTCAGCACTCAAGCACCTCCATCCTTCACAAAACTCTCCTTCAAAGGGCTGAAAATTCAGGGATCCCACTCAAGCCAAAGCACTAGGTCATTTTACCTCTGGGAAGGGTAATTAACCTCTCTTGAAGGTATTAAGTGTCCTTCTGTCCACACTTTCAGGCCTTGAGAGGTTGATGCAATTTGTACCCTCTTCACAAAAGGCCAAGTATGCTTCCTCTGCAGCAGCCCTCATTTCCCCCAATCTTTTTGCAAAGCAAAGTCTGCCAACCGAAAATACAACCCATGAGCAAAAGCCAGTTCTGTGCTTGTGTTAAATTAGCTTTTTTAGGAAAGCAGGCTAACAGCTTGGAAACTGTTATTACACAATTAGTATTCGTTTTGGAATTGGTAATTTGTCGTTCGCCTCAGTCAATATCACACTTGATATCTCAGCTATCAGCACAGAACTATGGGACAGGGACCCTGAGTGCAATTGAGGCAGAAGAATAAGGTCTAGAGGCAGGGAACCCAAGGCCATTTCACGCTGACTTCCTAGAACGAAACTGAAAGGAAAACCTTAACTTTCCATGCCTAAGTAACAAAAGGACAAAAGTACGAGTGGCTACTCCCTTTGCAAACCCCCATCTTTTCTGCATTGGCAGATAGGAAATTAAAAGTATCTCTGATCTCATGGACATTAAAATGATGAGAAAGGAATATTTTGAAAAACTTTATGGCCACAAATTTAATAACTTAGATGCAATGGACAAATTCCTTGAAAGATACTGTTGGGGTGATCAGACCCAACACCAGGTCGTGGGGACGACGAAGTCCAGTGGAGTCAAAGGATTGAGAAAAAGACAGTTTGAGAGAAAGTGGGACCAGGGGGCCATCGCAAGTGTGGAGGCTGCAAAGGCCCTGAGCTCTGGGAGCCCATGCTATTTATTGGTGCTCGAAGAAACAGGTGGTGAGGATGTGGGGGTGGAAAGGAAACAGTGTATCAAGTGAATGAAAAACATATGGCTACTTGGGATAATGGTAGTGCTAGAAGTAAGGAGCCAGCAAGTCTAGCAGACATGCAAGCCCTGCCTCAGCTTCTCTCCCTACACAGCTTTTCTCCCAATAGATACAATCTACTAAAACTCAAACAAGGAGAAACAATCTGAACATCTATATGTATTTTTAATTGAATCAATAATCTTCCAGAACAGAAAGCACCTGGCCCAGATAGTTTCACTGGGGAATTCTACCAAACATTTAAGGAAGAAATTATACTAATTCTCTACAATCTGTTCTAAAAAATAGAAGCATAGGAAATACGTCCTAACTCATCCTCTGAGGTCAGCATTACCCAAATACCAAAATCAGACAAATGCATTACAAGCAAGGAAAACCACAAATGAACATCTCTCATGAACATAGATGTAAAATCTTCAACAAAATGTTAGCAGATCAAATTCAGCAATGTATACAAAAAAATTATACGCCACAACTAAGTGGAATTTCACGCATGCAAAGGTGGTTCAACATTTGAAAACCAATTAATGTAACCCATCACATTAACAAGCTAAAGAAGAAAAATAACATGATCATATCAACAGATGCAGAAAAAAGCATTTGACAAAATCCAACACCCATTCACGTTAAGAACTCTCAGAAAACCAGGAAGAGAGAGTAAGTTCCTCACCATGATAAGGACATCTAAAAATGCCTACATCACACTCAGTGGTGAGAAACTAGATGTTTTCCCCTTAAGATCAGGAACAAGGCAAAGGCATCACCTCTCACCACTCCCAATCACAATTGTCCTGGAAGTCCTGCCTAATGCAATAAGAAAATAAAATAAAATAAAATAAACAGTATATGAACTGAGAGGAAGAAAATAAAATTGTCCTTATTCACAGATGACATGATTATCTGTGTAGAAAATCCCAAGGAATTAACAACGATAAAAAACAACACTCCTGAAACTAATGAGCAATTATAGCAAGATTGTAGGACACAAGGTTAATATACAAAAGTCAATCACTTTCCTATATGTCAGCAATGAGCAACTGAAATTTGAAATTAAAAACACAATACCATTTATATTAGCACCAAAAAATTAAATACTTAGGTATTACAAAATATGTGTTATATCTCAATATCTGTATGCAGAAAACTACAAAACTCTGATGAAATAAATCAAAGATCTAAATGGAGATCCTTTGAGCTGCAAGGTAAAAAATTTAATAAAAATAAATAAATACATGAAGAGAGATTCTATGTTCACGAATAGGAAGACTCAGTATTGTTTAGATGTCACTTCTTCCCAACTTGACCTATAGATTGAATGCAATTCCAATCAAAATCCCTGCAAATCATTTTGTGGAAATCAACTAACTGATTTTAAAATTTATATAAAAAATCAAATGACCCAGAAATTGCCAAATTAATTCTCAAGAATAAGAATAAAGTGAGAGGACTGACATTTCCCAACATCAAGATATTACTATTATAAAGCTACAGTAATCTAGACAGTGGGGTATTTGTGAAAGAATAGATTGATGAGACATAACAGACAGCTCAGAAATAGGCCCACACAAATATAGTTAACTGATCTTTGATAAAGGAACAAAGGCAATCCAATGGAGAAAGGATAGTCTTCTCAACAAATGGTGCTGGAAAAACTGGACAGCTACATGCAAAAAAAAAAATGAATCTTACACCTTTCACAAAAAGTAACTCAAAATGGATCACAGATTTAAATACAAAATGTAAAACTAGGCCAGGTGCAGTGTCTCACACCTGAAATCCCAGCAATTTCAGAGGCTGAGGCGGCTGGATCTCGTGAGTTCAGGAGTTTGAGACCAGCCTAGGTAACATGGCGAAACCCTGTCTCTACCAAAAGAAAAAAAAATTAGCCAGCATGGTGGCGCCTGCCTGTAGTCCCAGCTACTCAGGAGGCTGAGGTGGAGGATTGCTTGAGCCCAGGAGGTGGAGATTGCAGTGAGCCCTGATCTCGCCACTGCACTCCAGCCTTGGCAACAGAGCGAGACTTCGTCTCAAAAAAAAAAAAAAAAAAATTAATGTAAAGCCATAAAACTTCAAGAAGATAACATACGAAAAAATCTGGGTGACTTGGGGTTTGTCAATAAGTTTTTAGGTAAAAAGCAAACAGAATAGTCCATGAAAAAAATTGATAACTTGGACTTGGTATTAGGATTAAAAACTTCTGTCCTACAAAAAAACATCATTAAGAGAATGGGGCATGGCCGGGCGCGGTGGCTCACGCTTGTAATCCCAGCACTTTGGGAGGCCGAGGCGGGCGGATCACAAGGTCAGGAGATCGAGACCACGGTGAAACCCCGTCTCTACTAAAAATACAAAAAATTAGCCGGGCGTGGTGGCGGGCGCCTGTAGTCCCAGCTACTCAGAGAGGCTGAGGCAGGGGAATGGCGTGAACTCGGGAGGCGGAGCTTGCAGTGAGCCGAGATTGCGCCACTGCACTCCAGCCTGGGCGACAAAGTGAGACTCCATCTCAAAAAAAAAAAAGAGAGAATGGGGCTGGGCGCAGTGGCTCATGACTGTAATCCCAGCACTTTGGGAGGCCGGGGCAGGCAGATCACAAGGTCAGGAGTTCGAGACCAGCCTGGCCAATATGGTGAAACCCTGTCTCTACTAAAAATACAAAAATTAGCCCGGGCTTGGTGGCGGGCACATGAAGTCCCAGCTACTCAGGAGGCTGAGGCAGGAGAATCACTTGAACCCAAGAGGCAGAGGTTGCAGTGAGCCAAGATCGTGCCACTGCACACCAGCCTGGGCGACAGAGCAAGACTCCGTCTCAAAAAAAAAAAAAAAAGAGAGAGAGAATGAAAATACAAGCCACTGACTGAAAGGAAATATTTTCAAAACACATATAAAAGGCTTGTATCCACAATACACAAGGAACTCAACAATAAGAAAATAACCCAATTAAAAAGATGTGACCCAAAAGAAGACATACACGTGGCAAACAAGCACATGAAAAGATGTTCAACATCACATATGTAGTTTGCAAATTGAAAATTAAAATTAGATACCACTACACAGCTATTAGAATGGCCAAAATCCACAACACTGACAGCACCAAATGCTGACAAGAATGTAGACCAACAAGAGTTTTCATTCATTGCTGATGGGAATGCCAAATGGTTCAGCCACATTCAAAGACAGTTTGGTAGTTTCTTACAAGGCTAAACATAGTCTTACCATATGATCCAGTAATCACACCTCTAGGTATGTACCCAAGTAAGGTTAAAACATGTATCTGCACAAAAACCTGCACATAAATGTTTATAGCAGATTTATGCATAATTGCCAAAAGTTGTAAACAATCACGACGTCCTGCAATAGGTGAATAGATATACAAACTGTGGTGTATCCATACAATAGAATATTATTCAGCACTAAAAAGAAATGAACTGTCAAGTAACAAGAAGACATGGAGGAATGTGAAATGCACATTGCTAAGTGGAAGAAGCCAGTCTGATTGCAAATATATGGCTGTGATGGTTAATACTGAGTGTCAAATTGATCACACTGAAGAATGTTCCAAAGTATTGTTCCTAGGTGTGTCCATGAGGATGTTGCCAAAGGAGATTAACATTTGAGTCAGTGGACTGGGAGAGGCAGATCCACCCTCAATCAGGGTGGGCTCCATCTAATCAGCTGCCAGGGGGCCAGAATAAAAGCAGGCAGAAGAACAGACTAGACTGGTTTAATCTTCTGGCTTACATCTTTCTCCCATGCTGGATGCTTCCTACCCTTGAACATCAGACTCCAAGTTCTTCAGCTTTGGGACTTGGAGTAGGTTCCTTGCTCGTCAGCTTACAGACAGCCTACTGTGGGACCTCACCTTGTTATCATGTGAGTCAATACTCCTTAATAAACTCCCTATATATATATATAT
>NW_026652282.1:101272697-101284616 GCF_009828535.3 Hylobates moloch | reverse complement strand
AAAAAAAAAAAAAAAAAAAAAAAAAAAAAAAAAAAAAATTCAAAATAATGTGTATTATTTAACAATGAACCCTATTAATAGGAAATTTATATTCCAGGAATTATTTTAGATTATGCTAAAATCTACTAGCAACATGTTTTAATCTTTAGATGTGTTCTATGTTTTTAAAACTTAAAGGATAGAAGAACATAAATCACAAGAAAGAAAAATGTGAGATATATTTAAAGTTCTTCACTTAAACATTTTCACAATAGATTCAGGATTTAAACACATATTATAACATTTTAAAAATATATTTTTTAACCACTTACTCTGGTTCAGGATTCTTTGGAGAAAGTCCCCATACTTCAGGAGCTCCCAATTCTCCAATTCTCTCTCTCTCACTTAATCTCCTAGCAGATAAAGACATGTAAATTATAACTCAACGGCTGAGTTGTTTCCTAAATATATAATCAAATTCAATAGGAGTCTAGTTAAGCCTTTTTTCCCTTTATATTTTAAACATGAATAAAAACTTGGTTTAAATGTAAACTCATCACTTAAGGTCTGATGTTCTGATGATACTATCAAATGGTACAGACTATAGAAACGATGGCCTGAGAGACTGTCAAGTGCATCCGTTCTGCTGAATGCATGACACAGCTCTTAACTGCTCATTTCATCATCTGTAATATGTGACAGAAACAGCTTCACATTTGTAAGTAACCATTTGTTTACAGATTTATGAAAGGTGAAGAGAAGTCTCTTGATTTGGTCAAATCTTCAGTTTTCAGAAACTGAGGAATTAATGAAGAAAATAAAAATGATGCATTAGATGTAGAAAACAACTGAAGTTCTGAAAATGAAAGAAAAGTTTTTATTTTATTTTATTATTTATTTATTTTTTTAGATGGAGTCTCGCTCTGTCGCCCAGGCTGGAGTGCAGTAACGCGATCTTGGCTCACTGCAACCTCTGCCTCTTGGGTTCAAGTAATTCTCCTGCCTCAGCCTCCTTAGTAGCCGGGATTACAGGCACGCGCCACTATGCCTGGCTAATTTTTGTATTCTTAGTAGAGATGGGGTTTCATCATGTTGGCCAGGCTGGTCTCAAACTCCTGACCTCAGGTGATCCACCTCAGGTGCTGGGATTACAGGCGTGAGCCACTGCACCTGGCCCGAAATAAAAGTTTTTTATTTTTTGTAGAGATGAGGTCTTGCCGCCGGGCGCGGTGGCACATGCCTGTAATCCCAGCACTTTGGGAGCCTGAAGCGGGCGGATCGCTTGAGATCAGGAGTTCAAGACCAGCCTGGCCAACATGGTGAAACCCCGTCTCTACTAAAAATACAAAGATTAGCCAGGCGTGGTAGCGCGTGCCTGTAATCCCGGCTACTAGGGAGAATGAGGCAGGAGAATCGCTTAAACCCAGGAGGTGGAAGTTTCAGTGAGCCAAGATCGTGCCACTGCACTCTAACCTGGGAGACAGAGCGAGACTCCGTCTCAAAAAAAAAAAAAAAAAGAGGTCTTGCTTTGTTGCCCAGGCTGATCTTGAACTCCTGGCCTCGAGCAATCCTCTTGCCTCAGCCTCCCAAAGCGTTGGGATCACAGGCATGAGCCACTGCACCTAGTCAAAAAGTTTCATTTAACAAAAAATATACTTGGGGCTGGGCGTGGTGGCTCACGCCTGTAATCCCAACACTTTGGGAGGCCGAGGCAGGTGGATCACCTGAGGTCAGGAGTTCAAGACCAGCCTGGCCAACATGGTAAAACCCTGTCTCTACTAAAAAAAAATACAAAAATTAGCTGGACATGGTGACATGCGCCTGTAGTCCCAGCTATTCAGAAGGCTGAGGCTGGAGAGTCCCTCGAACCCTGGAGGTGGAGGTTGCAGTGAGCCAAGGTCACGCCACTGCACGTGACAGCCTGGGTGATACAGCGAGACTCTTATCTCAAAATAAAAAACCAAAAAAAAACTATACTCAATGAGATACAAGGTTTGTTCCCTCTCTGTTTTCCTTTTAGTTCCTTTTTGGAAAAGGAGTGCATTTTGTATCTGTTCTTTGAAGGACACTAAAATTTGTTTCTTCTTTTGTTTTATGCCTATGGTTTCTTCTGTTTTAATTTTTGTTATTCCTCATAAACTAAAAAAAAAAAAACAAAACAAAGACTAAGGCTCATTCTCTCAAACTTTAGCTGCTTGTGACTCCATTTGTTTTAAAAAATCCTTCCAAAATAAATATAATTGCAATGAGTTTTTGTATAAATTGTTTTTGCTTCTTTAATCAGGGGAAAAGGTATTATAACTATGCAGAGTCAGACTGAGAGGGTTTCTCACCTGAAGTAACAGACAATTTAAAAGGTAACATATTTATAGCTGTACTTGGAATGTATGGATATCGGGGGAAGAACGCCTACCAGACTGTAAACAGCAGGAAGTCCTGTTGTCACCTGGTTTCATCTGTAATGTTAAGATAAATTATTGGCCGGGCCCAGCACTTTGGGAGGCCGAGGCCGGTGGATCACCTGAGGTCAGGAGTTCGAGACTAGCCTGGCCAACATGGCGAAACCCTGTCTCTACTAAAAACACAAAAATTAGCTGGGTGTGGTGGTGCATACCTGTAATCCCAGCTATTCAGGAGATTGAGGCAGAACAATCACTTGAACCCAGGAGGTAGAGGCTGCAGTGAGCCGAGATTGCACCACTGCATTCCAGCCTGGGAGACAGAGTGAGACTCCATCTCAAAAAAAAAAAAAAAAAGATACATTATTTATTTGCTAAATGTACATATGCAAGTTTCATCCAAGCAGTTCTGACATCTTTTGGTGAGGATTCTCCAAGAAGAAACTATTTACTTTTTGATTGACATAGCCTGTGGGTATGTTTCTGAAAAATGTAACTTGGAGAGATGGGTCTCCAACCTAACTCAGGACTGTTTTTACTGTTTTTGCTCCCATGCATGAAACATTAATAGCTAACATTTATGGAATAGTTATTATGTTCCAGCCAGTTAATTATTACAATCTCAAAATCCATAGTACTTATTTTATCCCCTTTTTAATCCATAATACTTATTTTATCCCCCTTTTAATGATGAAGAAATGGAGCCCAGAGAGATTAAGTAACTTGACCAAGGTCACACAGCTATTAAGTGGCAAATAAAGGCTTCATACTCAGTCTGATTCTGGAGTTTGTCCTTTTCCTTTCTTCCTGTTCTTCTCTTTGTTTGTTTGTTTTTGAGACAGCATCTCCCTCTGTCACCCAAGCTGGAGTACAGTGGTGAGATCATGGCTCACGGCAGCCTTGACCTCTCCAGCTCAAGTGATCCTCCTACTTCAGCATCCCCAGTACCTGAAATTACAAGCACATGCCACTACGCCCAGCTAATTTTTAAAACACTTTTTGTAGAGACAGGGTATCCCTATATTGCCTAGGCTGGTCTTGAACTCCTGGATTCAAGTGATCCTCCTGCCTTGGCCTCCTAAAGTGTTGGGATTACAGGCATGAGCCTCTGCGCCCAGCCAAAAATGCATAGTTCTAAGGAGAAAGGAAAAGGCTCACAATTATTGCTGTGTAAGTCTTAATATCTTATGTTTATTGTTAAATTATGTGTCAGGCACTGTAGTAAGTTATTTACGTGCACTTATATGTTTAAAAAAATGAGAAACTTAGAAATATTACAGGCATTGAGAGGTAGGTTAAAGTTCCAACAGTTGGGAGATGTCTTGATTCTTTTTCTTCCGGCAGTGGGAGGTAATAAAGTATAGTGATGAAAAGGACAGGTTCGGCAGGGCATGTGGGGTCATACCTGTAATCTCAGCACTTCGGGAGGCCAAAGTGGGAGGATCACTTGAGCCCAGGAGTTCGATACCAGCCTGGGCAACATGGTGAAATCCTGTCTCTACCAAAAAAATACGAAAATAAGCCGGGTGTGGCGGTGCGCACCTATAGTCCCAGCTATGAGGGAGGCTGAGGTGGGAGGATCACTTGAGCCCAAGAAGGTGGAGGCTGCAGTGAGCCAAGACTGCACCACTGCACTCCAGCCTGGGCGACAGAGCTAGACCCTGTCTCAAAAACAAAACAATCCCCAAGCTATGCATTCTTCCACTTTGATTAGAGATCTAGTCTCATCCTGGCGTCATTTTTCGAGGTCAAGACTGAGACCACTTAACAAGACCTTCCGCAAAGTGGGGTCATCTATAGCTTATCAGATCACTTTTCCTACATGCATCTAATCGTCTTGTCTGAGGGGAAGGTTTATTTCCTCTCCAACTTAAACCCTTGATTTCATCTCTTCCTAATTCCCCACAAAACATTTCTACATAAATATCCTGTTATCTCAGACCTGTGAGTTCCTTCATTCAACAAGCAGTGGTTGAGCGCCTATAAAGTATCAGGCACTTAGAATTCTGTGATCAGAATTCTCCTCCGTTCACTGGCTCCTCCTTTCCATGAGCTCAGTCTAGTGGGGAATACAAATATATTCACGAATGATAATGACACAACCAGGTAAATGCTACAATTCTGATAGGTCTGAGGCTCTCGGCAATATTCGCTAACAAGACCGGAGGCGGAAGGGGGTAGCGGGAGACCAGGGTACTATACGAAGGGGCCTGAGGGTAAGGGAAAATGAAAAGGACGAATAAAGGGTTGTCGTGGGTGGATTAAAGAAAGGGATGAAAATGGGCGCAAGGCAAGCAGAGTGAGGGAAATGCAAATACCCAGAAGCGGAATGAATGATAGATCGGACTCCAAAGGCACGTAGGCTCGTACAAGAGAAAGTGCGGCCGTCTCACTCACTTCTGCCGCAGGCTCTCCTCCCTCTCCTTGTCGAGGAGGCTAGGCCAAGGCTTGTCGCTCCCGTAGGGGCGCGAGTAGCTGCCGTAATAGACTGACGAGGAGGCAGAAGCGAAGGGGATGCCCCGGGGCGCAGAGGGCCGCTCTCTAGAACGCGACCGCGAGCGTGAGCGGTAGGACTGGTTTCGGGAGCCTTGGCTGAGGCCACCCAGCTGATGGCTGAGTCCATTCCGGTCCCCGGACCGAGAGCAAGAGTGCGAGCGAGAGCGGCGGCCCCGCGGGGAGCGGGCAGATTTGCTGGGCTTTGGACTCTTCGACGAACTGCGACGTCTTCCCCCGGAGCCCGAGGCCTCCCTATCCGGGCTGCGCGAGCCGGACACCGGAGCCATTGTTACTGGGGGGGCCCCAGCAGCCGTGGGAGAAGGGGGCGCTCTCGCGAGCCTAGGAAGATCTCTGTTGCCCTGGTTCCCGGGACCTGCCGCTCCGGAACAGCCCAAATCTGAGGAAACCTTGGAAACAGTTCTCGGTACGTCTGCAAAACCCTTCCCCGGATCTAGGCGGTCGTCACCGACGGGAAGCGATGTGTGCATCAATATAAATAAGCCGGTGGGGCAACTAGATTGGGTACACCCTTCCAGTTCCGGGTGAGGCTCCTCAAATCTAAGCAAGAGACCAAGTCCTTTCTCAGCCTGGAACTTGAAACACTCGAAGGGAAGTATATATTTAAAACACAATATACAGTATACATTTCACTGAGTGGCCGTATGAACAACACAGTTAATTCTGCTTGTGTTTCATGTGCTTTCTGTATTTATATAAATGTGTGTGTGTGTCTATGTCATGTATGAAAGTATGAATGTATATTTTCTTTTTCTTTCCAATCCCGAGCAAATTTGGGAGGGTTTTTCGCGACTGAGGATGAGCTATGATGTCTAAGCCCCATATTGCCGTGTTAGCTTAGAGGGCGCAAATTTTGTTAATAACTCGCGCCTGATAAACTTCAGTTAAGTTTCCCGCCTAGAGAAAAACTGCATACTTATCCCCTAGCCACCCGTCTCCACCAATAATGCCCCAGCAAAAGGAGGTTTTTTGTTTTTTTTTTTTTGAGACTGGAACTCACTCTGCTCACTCTGTCGCCCAGGATGGAGTACAGTGGCAAGATCTCAGCTCCCTGCAAACCTCCTCCTCCCGGGCTCAAGCGATCCTCCCACCTCGGCCTCCTGAGTAGCTGGGATTACAGGCGCATGCGACACCAAGCCTGGCTAATTTTTTTTTGAGGGGGGTTGGGGGAAACAGGGTTTCACCTTGTTGCCCAGGCTGGTCTTGAACTCCTGGGCTCAAGCGATCCGCCAGCCTCGGCCTCCCAAAGTGCTGAGATTATAGGTGTGAGCCACTGTGTCTGGCTTGTATTTTTTTTCCCCAAAAAGTGTCATTTTATTTTTTATTTTTTAATTTTTGAGACAAGGGCTCACTCTGTCACCCAGGCTGGAGTGCAGTGGCTATCTTGGCTCACTGCAACCTCCGCCTCCCAGGTTCAAGTGATTCTCCTGCCTCAGCCTCCTGAGTAGCTGGGATTACAGACATGTGCCATCATGCACAGCTAATTTTTTATTATTTTTAAAATTTGTACAAATCTACGGGATACTTGTGAAATTTTGTTATATGTGTATAATGTGTAGTGATGACGTCAGGGTATTTAAGGTGTCCATTATCTGAGCACAGTACATTTTTGTTAAGTGTACTCTTGGCCTGGTGTGGTGGCTCATGTCTGAAATCCCAGCACTTTGGGAGGTAGAGGTGGGTGGATCACTTGAGGCCAAGAGTTCGAGACCAGCCTGGCCAACATGGCGAAACCCTGTCTCCACTAAAAATACAAAAATTAGCTGGGATCACTACTAGGTGGCTGAGGCACGAGAACCTTGAACCGAGAGGATGAGGTTGCACAACCGAGACTGAATTTCTCCACTCACTCGGCACTCTCACTCTACCCTGATGTCAATATCAAACATTGAATTTGGGGCTGGGTGTGGTGACTTACACCTGTAGCTCCAGAACTTTGGGAGGCCGAGGCGGGCCAATCACTTGAGCCCAGGAGTTGGAGACCAGCCTGGGAAACATAGGGAGACCCTGTCTCTACAAAAATTTAAAAATTTGGCGAGTGTGGCGGTGCATGCCAGCTACTCAGGAGACTGAGGTGGGAGGAACACTTACTTGGGCCCAGGAACTCGAAGTTGCAGTGAGCCATGATTGATCCGCTGCACTCCATGGGCGACAGAGTGAGACACTATCTTAAAACAACAACAAAAACCATTGAATTTATTTCTTCTATCTTACTGTATGTTTGTACCCTTTAACCTATTTCTCTTCATCCTTCTGCTTTCTCCCACATACCCTACCCAGCCTCTATTATCTGTCCAGCAAAAGGAATTTGTAATCCCCTCTTTGTCCAGCTCCTTAAACTAGTCTCATTGTATGCCAGCCAAGCAATGTAGAGTTAAGGATCAGTATTTCTATTCTTTTTTTTTTTTTTTTTTTTTTAGATGGAGTCTCGCTCTGTAACCAGGCCGGAGTGCAGTGGCGCGAGCTTGGCTCACTGCAATCTCTGCCTCTCAGGTTCAAGCTATTTTCCTGCCTCAGCCTCCCGAGTAGCTGGGATTACAGGGGCATGCCACCACGCCCAGCTAATTTTTGTAGTTTTAGTAGAGACAGGGTTTCACCATGTTGGCAAGAATGGTCTTGATCTCTTGACCTTGTGATCCACCCGCCTCAGCCTCTCAAAGTGCTGGGATTACAGGCGTGAGCCACCACGCCCAGCATTTCTATACATTTTATACTGTTTTTCTTTTCTTTTTTCTTTTGTGAAACAGGGTCTGGCTCCCTCACCCAGACTGGAGTGCAGTGGTGCAATCTTGGCTCACTGCAACCTCCGCCTCCTGAGTTCAAGGGATCTTCCCACCTCAGCCTCCTGAGTAGCTGGCATGTGCCACGCTCGGCTAATTTTTGAATTTTTTTGTAGACATGGGATTTTGCCATGTTGCCCAAGCTGGTCTTGAAATCATGGACTCAAGTGATCCTCATACCTCGGCATCTCAATGTGCTGTCATTACAGGCTTGAACCACTGCGCCTAGGCCTCTACTGTTTTTAAATCAAAGGGCATTCCAACATTAATTCTACTGATTTTGACTTTTTTTTTTGAGACGGAGTTTTGCTCTGTTGCCCAGGCTGGAATGCGGTGGCAGGATCTTGTCTCACTGCAACCTCTGCCTCCTGGGTTCAAGCAGTCCTCGTGCCTCAGCCTCCCAAGTAGCTGGGATTACAGGTGCCCACCACCACGCCCAGGTAATTTTTGTATTTTTGGTAGAGACTGGGTTTCACCCTGTAGGCCAGGCTGGTCTCAAACTCCTGGCCTCCAATGATCTGCCGGCCTCCGCTTCCTAAAGTACTGGGATCACAGGCGTGAGCCTCCATGCACAGCCCTCAATTTGGATTTTTGAAGGTACATAGGTTTGCTGAAGAAATTCCAAGTCCAGTCTGCCAGTAGCATGATGGCCTCTGGGATTTTCCTAAGAAGTAATTTATCAGATCATGAAAATTAATGCCAATTGATTATCAGAAATCTCCTTTTTTTGGAATTTAAGGGAAAGATGTATGAAATAATGTTAAATGGAAAGAGTGGACCACACTATTGGATATCTTCTATGTATAACTAACTTGTCATGGGGCCAGGTCCAAAAACTTAATTGAATAAGAGAAATTCTGTGATTTGAGATGGAGATTGGGGAGAATTTCTAATAAGAAAGTTTTCAATGGAAAACCTACTGCCTAACTTTTGTGACAACAGGCTGTACACCTTCACATCAGTTGCCTATAAAACCAACTCTGCAACAGTGATTGGTCTACCTGCCCCATGGCTGGGGGACATGTACTTTAGTTGGGAAGAGCAAACCCTTACTCCTGCACATCTGAATGGCATGTTGCTCTTCTTGCCAGGTATCCTGGGAGCAGCCTGTGTTTCATGAGTTGGCAGTGAGGGGGAGCTAGAGCACACAGGCAGGTGCAGACAGCCAGTGGGATCAGGCTTGCAGAGTTTGGGTCCTGCCACTGCACTCCAGCCTGGGCAACCTCCACCTCCCAGGTTCAAGTGATTCTCCTGCCTCAGCCTCCCAAGTAGCTGGGACTACAGACATGTGCCACCATGCCCAGCTAATTTTTGTATTTTTAGTAGAGACGGGGTTTCACCGTGTTGGCCAGGCTGGTCTTGAACTCCTGACCTCATGATCCGCCTGCTTCAGCCTCCCAAAGTGCTGGGATTACAAGCGTGAGCCACCGCACCTGGCCTATTCTTCTTTAAAATTTTTTTTTTTTTTTGAGATGGGGGTCTCACTCTGTCACCCAGGCTAAAGTGCAGTGGCACTATCTTGGCTCACTGCAACCTCCGCCTCCTGGGTTCAAGCAATCTTGCCACCTCAGCCTCCCGAGTAGCGGGGACAACAGGCGCATACCACCATGCCTGGCTAAGTTTTGACATTTTTGGTAGAGACAAGGTTTCACCATGTTGCCCAGGTGGGTCTGGAACCCCTGAGCTCAAGTGATCCGCCTGCCTCGGCCTCCCAAAGTGCTGGGATCACAGGCATGAGCCACCACACCCGACCTGATCCATTCTCTACAGGAATTAAACCATTTGTGTGTTATGGGATATAGAGGTATTCAGCTTCCATTCACTACTCCTCTTCAAAGTCTGAGACTCTGCAGCTGTCTGGGCAGGTAGGTGCATGGCTAACACCCAGAGGACTGAGGCAGGGATCTGGGTTGTGGAAATGGAATTTAAGGAGTGGGTGTTAGGGGGACTCGAGACTGCGAGATTAAAACAATGTTTTTAATCACTAACCTCTTTTGAAAGAATTTACAGGATCAAAACCCGAACTACATAATTTCTAAAAAGAATTTTCTTTTAGAATACTGCTTAGTCAATACAGATCTGTGATCCCTGATAACTTAACTGGCGTGCTGGCTTTGTCAGTTCCTCTAACACCTCACTTATCTGCATTTCTTCTCTGATAATGAATTGCTGCTACTTCTACAGGAAGAAATTTGATGATATTAGGCCCCTAAATATGGAAAATTTCGCACTCTTGGGTTAGCCTATTTGAATCTCACATTGGAAAGACTGTCATAAATGGAGAATTGTTTCTAATTTGACTCCACTAGGAGGAGCTGTATCTACCAACAGGTAGAAATATGGCTGAAACTTACAGGTGTGTTCTGAGGACCAAAAGCACAGGATAAAATAAGTGATGTGACCATTCTAGGATATATTCGAGCTAAAGATCGTGTGTGCTCATGAGCACACAAAAGATAGAGAGAGGAAACACTGAATGAAGCAGAGCTCAGTGCTAGACATGGATGGAGAATTTGAGTGCTCTGCTGCCCAGCGGGTCCCTAGGGGACTAGGATGTTAGCCAGGGGGCGAGGCCGCTCCAAAACTTGGCCAAACAACCGATATCCTAAAGCACAGCCAATAATCACAATAGACACAATAGTTGTGTCACAGATTCGAAATACAATTGAACAGCTTCCAGTTTGCATCTATGTGAGAAGGGGCAAAAAAGGGAAAGAGGGTTGATTACAGAGAGAAGTAAGATATAACCCTCTGTTCCGGTGTTGCTTAACTCCAATTAACTGACATTCCTTATTTGCAGTAGCTAGAGTACAAAACTTTGGTGCTGATAGTGAGAAATCAACGTGCCGCACATTTGCTACTCCTGTAAGGGCAAATGTTAAATATGGGACTGTGGCATTTGATTCCCTCATGCGCCCCTCTTCTTTTCCTCCTCCTTCCCTTCTGTCCCTTCCCCCTCTCTTCCTCGAGCTTTAAAAATGAAAGAACAGGACTTCCTCAGAATGCAGTTTTACAAAATTGAACTAAACACTACATGAAGTACTCGTATCTATTATCGGATAAGCCATGCCAATAAACTGAAAACCCGAAATAGGCACACCCTGAAAACATTGGATTCAGTGAGCAGAGATGCTAGCTGTAGTCATGCTTTGATCTTGCCTTGTTTTTTTTTAAAATTAATAGCCTTTATTTTTAAGAGCAGTTTTAGGTTTACAGAAAAATGGAGCAGAAAGTACAGAGTTCCCATATACTCCCCCTGCCCTGCCCCACTCCATCTCCACAGTTTCATCTATTATGAACATTTTGTTTTGGTGTGGCACATTTGTTTTTTTGTTTGTTTGTTTGTTTGCTTTTTAGGCGGAGTTTTGCTCTTGTTGCCCAGGCTGGAGTGCAATGGTGTGATTTTGGCTCACTGCAACCTCTGCCTCCTGGGTTCAAGCGATTCTCCTGCCTTAGCCTCCCAAGTAGCTGGGACCACAGGCATGTGGCACCACGTCCAGCTAATTTTTGTATTATTAATAGAGACGGGGTTTTACCATGTTGGCCAGGCCGGTCTCGAACTCCTGACCTCAGGCCTCCCAAAGTGCTGGGATTACAGGCGTGAGCCATCGCGCCTGGTGATGTGGCACATTTGTTAATTGATGAACCAATTTTGATATATGATAATTAACTAAAGTCTGTAGTTTACATTAGGGTTCATTCTTTGTGTTCTACTTTCTATGGATTTTGCCAAATGCATAATGTCATGTACCTACCATTACAGCATCATACAGAGCAGCTTCACTACCTTTAAAATCTCTCTGTGCTCTACCTATTCATCCTTCCTTCCCTACCCTCTCCCTTCTTCCCTGCCAAACTTCTGGAAACTGCTGATCTTTTTACTGTCTCTACAGCTGTACTTTTTCTAGAATGCCATAGTATTAGTCAGGGTTCTCTAGAGGGACAGAACTAATTATATATATACATATATATGTGTGTATATATGTATACATATATTGTATACGTGTATATACTATATATGTGTATGTGTAGTGTATACGTGTATATACTATATATGTGTATATACTATATACGTGTATATACTATATATGTGTATATACTATATACGTGTATATACTATATGTGTATATATACTATATATGTATATATATATACTATATATGTATATATACTATATATGTATATACATATATGTATATTTATACTATATATGTATATACATATATGTATATTTATACTATATATGT
>NW_026652282.1:101244097-101272634 GCF_009828535.3 Hylobates moloch | reverse complement strand
TCCGCCCACCTCGGCCTCCCAAAGTGCTGGGATTACAGGCATGAGCCACCGCGCCCAGCCAAAATAATTTTCTACATAATATTTAAATTACTCCAAGTATGATCTTCAGAGGAAAAGATTATATGATGTGGAAACTCCTTTTCTAAACTATTGCAGAATTTGAATACTCATTTTCAGAATTCTCTGCAAAAGAACAACATCTCTTTAGACTGTAGTTTGTTAGGTTTTTGCTCTGAGGAGACAGAACAGTTGCTGCTTTACCATTTGTCTTTTACGTGCTTAAAATAAAATTATAAAGTCTTTCTTCAGCCTTCTTATACCCAGTTTCTTTAATCTTTCCTATGGTTCCTGTTTCTCTACTTTTTCCCTGTAGTTTCTTGTGAAAATATAAATCCTTCATGCTGCTTTGTTTAAATAGCACTATGTAAACTCTAAAGTGTTATGCAAATGATAAGTTATTTTATTATTACAAAGATGGTAGACCCTTGAACTGCACGTTTACGAAAGTAGTTCAGTGCTTGCTTTGTTGTTGTTGTTTTGGTTTTTTTGATTCCCAAGTTCTGCCTTAGGATCTCCAATGCTTGCTTTTAATGGTTCTTGGACAATTGATGCTGTTACTGAAAAATTTGGAGTTCTTATTTTTATACTCCATGGTCCATATCTCATCACTTTCCTAATTTTTATAACCATTTTATTTAAATTCAGTTCTGATGAACATACACCAGTGGAGGATGAAGAGCCAACGAAAAGCACTACTTCAGCTTCTACTTCAGAAGGTATTTAAAAAAAAAAAAGGGTATTTTTAAAATACAGGCTATTTTATTGAGAGATTTAAAAAAATCAGTTTGTAAATAGTTGAACATTAGACTTTGCTTTTACTCAAATTGCCCATCGTCTGTTTCTTTTGATGTTCAGAAATAGTTTTTTAGAATATAATTTTTTTATTTGTACTTTCTTAGAAGAAAAAAAGAAGAAGAAGAAGTCTAGCCATTCAAAAGAAAGGTCCAAGAAAAGGAGAAAGAAAAAATCATCGAAAAGAAAACATAAGAAGTATTCTGAAGATAGCGACAGTGACTCTGATTCTGAAACAGACTCCAGTGGTAAGAATGCCAACAGCATTCTGCAAGCCTTGCTTGCAGTTTTACTTCTTAAAACTTATTTTAGAAGAAGCTTCCTGAAAACAATAATAATACTGAAGAGTTTTTGAACACTTGCTAACCTTGTGCCAGGTACCCCACCCAATAAGTGCTTTATATTCATTATTGCCATTTAATCCATACAATAACTGTAGGGTACATCTTATAGATGAGGAAATGGAGACAGAGCAGGTTATAAGTACTATCCCTAAGGTCACACAGTTTGGATTCAAACCTAAGCAATCTGACTCCGGATTGCGATTGGTTGTGCAAAGTGTACAAGGCACATGGCACCAGACCAAGTCAGGGGGTTGGGCTGTACCAAAGTAAGCCTTACAGGGCTGCATCAGCCCGGTGGAAGGGCTCTTTTGTTTAATTCTCATGCTCAATGAGCACCTCTGTACAGTTTTCAAAAAGGTATGCCATAAAGTGCCTGCTTCATGCTGGCTGCCTATTTGTGGAAGGCACCCTATCTGGGGTAGTGCATGACAAAGAGTCTCCTTTTTGTACTCTCTCCTGGCTGATGATTGACCAGAAGGTGCCTCCTCTGAGGTTAACACATTACACAAAGATTCACCTTCCTTTGATATCGCCCAAGTTTCCTGGCCCTCCCTGTCACTTCTCTTCCTCAGTGCTGGAAGACAGAACTTTCAAATATTTCTGTGTGCAACACTTAAAAAGAGGCATTTTTATACTTAACTACAACACTATCTCATGCAATAAAATTAGTAATAATACCCCATAACACCAAATACCTACTTAAAATCGTTCAATAGCACTCCATAGCCTTCAGGGTAAAGTTCAGACCCTGACTCATTTCTCTCTAATCACATATACCCTGTTACACTCTCTTGCAACATCCTCTGTAATCTGAAAACTACTTTCTGTCTCCTCAGTATTCCATGTTCTTTCTCTTGTTACTTGGTAGAGAGGCCCTCTGCCTACAATGCCAGTATCTCCCTCCATCCAGCTTGGTTTACTCATTGCACCAATGGGCATGTGTTACTTTTGTGATCAAAGAACTACTTTAAGAGTCACCTTTCCTGATCAACCATTCCTCAGCCACCCTCCCCAAATCAGTCTGATTTTGAGACTCCTCTGTGTGTCCAGGTTCCCCAAGCTTCCCTCTATCATTCCAGATTGTATTGATCTCTTTACCTATCTGTCTCCTCCATTAGACTGAGCTCCAGGAAAGTATTTTCTCTCCCCTCTCCAACACACATAGTTTTCTTTCCCTTTTTATCATGAAAATATTTAAATATTCAGAAAAGCGAAGAGAATAGTATCATTAATACCATATACTTATCAACTAGATTTGGCAGTTGTTGGTATTTTTACATATTTGCTTCAAATATGGGCTTTTCACTGAGATAGTCAAAGTTAATTACAAATATCATCACACTTCCACCCTAAATATTTCCGTATGCATCCCGTAAAAAGAGGCATTTTCCTACTTAGCCACCACACTATCTCACACAATAAAATTAATAATAATACCCTATATCATCAAATACCTAGTGACTTTAATTTCTACGTTCATAGTACCTCCTGCAGTTCCTAACAAATAGCAATAAATGTTTCAATGAGGTAATTTCTTTGTAACAATAAATGGGACAGCAATAGGATAGTTACCTACTCAAAAGTACTACGGTTTTAGAGTTAAAAAAATTTTTTCTTAATTGTAATGTGCTTTAATTTGCAGATGAAGATAACAAAAGGAGAGCAAAGAAAGCCAAGAAAAAGGAAAAGAAGAAGAAACACAGATCGTCAGTTTTTTAAGTTTTATTATGGAAAATCTTTTCTTTTTTTTTTTTCTTTTTGAGACAGAGTCTCACTCTGTCAGGCAACAGAGTGCAGTGGTTCAATCTCAGCTAACTGCAACCTCCGCCTCCTAGGTTCAAGCGATTCTCATGTCTCAACCTCCCGAGTAGCTGGGATTATAGGCACCCACCACCATGCCCAGCTAATTTTTGTGTTTTTAGTAGAGATGGGGCTTCACCATGTTGGCCAGGCTGGTTTCAAACTCCTAACCTCAAGTGATCCTCCCACCTTGGCCTCCCAAAGTGCTGGGATTACAGGTGTGAGCCACCGCACCCGGCCAGAAAATTTCAAATGCATATAAAATTACATAAAATAGTATAATGATCCCTCCTGCACCTGTCATGCAGTCTAAATAATTATCAACTCATGGGCAGTATCTGCCATCCATCATTTATTTTGGAACCAATCTCAGATATCATTCCATCCATAAGCAATTCAGTACCTTTCTCTAAAAGATAGGCATTCTTTTTTTTCTTCTTCTTCTTCTTTTTTTGAGATGGAGTCTCGCTCTGTCGCCCAGGCTGGAGTGCAGTGGCGTGATCTCGGCTTACTGCAAGCTCCACCTCCCGGGTTCACAAAGATAGGCATTCTTTAAAACAAAACAAAACAAAAAACTGGCCAGGCACAGTGGCACATATCTGTAATCCCAGCACTTTGGGAGGCCAGGCAGGAGGATCGCTTGAGCCCAGGAGTTCAATACCAGCCTGGGCAACATAGCGAGATCCTGTCTCTGTATTAAAAAAAAAACCCATAACCAGAATGCTATTATTGTGCCTAAAACATTTAATAATAGTTCCTCTATTCTCAGCAGTCTTTTCTGTAGTTTATTCCAATCAGGATCCAAATAATGTCCCTAAATTGCAATGACCGTATTCTTATGGTATTCTTTGGCATGTTCTGTCCTCTGTATTTCCAATAGATTGATAGGTCTAGAGGCCTGAGAAGGCTCAGATTTGAGTTTGGGGCAAGAATACTTCATAAGTGGTGCTGTATACTGTCAGGAGGCAAATAATGTCTGGTTGTCACTTTTTATCATATTAACAGCCATTGATGGTCATTATCTCGATCCATTATTTCATTAGGGGTTGTAAAATGGTGATAGTCTAATCCTGGCTTTATCCTTCATTTATTAGGCAGAATAATTCTATAAGAGAAACTTAACCCTCATCAACTATTTAGATACCCTGAAATACAGTTTATATAGTAAGAGCAGGATAATTGCTTGATTTTTTTTGTTTTATGACTTTTCAAATAATGAATTGGATTTTTTAAAAGTATTATTAACCCAAGGATTTAAACATATTTGACATATTTTAATCCATTACACATAAAATTATTCATAACATTCAAATTGTTGGGACTTTTTAGGCTGTTTTATTTCTGTTGTCTTTCTACAACATCAGAACTGTATTTCATTGTTCCCTTTAGTGAATTTTTTTTTTTTTGAGACCGTGTCTCACCCTGTCACCCAGGCTGGAGTGCAGTGGCACGATCACAGCTCACTACAACCTCAACCTTCCAGGATCAAGCCATCCTCCCACCTGTGCCTCCACTTTCCCCATACCTGGGACTACAGGCGTGTGCCACCACACCTGGCTAATTTTTGTATTTTTTGTAGAGACGGTTTCGTCATGTTGCCGAGGGCTAGTTTCTAACCCCTGGGCTCAAGTGACCCACTCACCTCAGTCTTCCAATGTGCTGGGATTACAGGGGTGAAACACTACACCCAGCCTCCTTTAGTGATAATTTTTATAGCAAAAGATGATTTGGTTAAATAAGTTAGAATACTTTTTAAAAAAATTGTTAAGAGACAGTGTCTCGCTCTGTTGCCCAGACTGGAGTGCAGTGGGCTAATCATAGCTCGTTGCAACCTCGAACTCCCGGGCTCAAGTGATCCTCCCACCTCAGCCTCCTGAATAGCTTAGACTACAGGTGTGTGCCATCACACCCAGCTACTTTTTTTTTTTTAATGGAGACAGGGTCTTGCTCTGTTTCCCAGGATAAGTTAGAAGCAGATTTTTTTAAGTAAAATTATCTTGCAAGTTTGAATAAGCTGGGAATTCAGATCATTTTATTGTCACCTTTCTTTGCCTTGAAAAATTAAGATGTATAGTCACCAGTTCAAAATTTAAAAAGAAAAATTAAGATGCCCTCTAACATAGGAAGATTAAGTGAATTTGTATCAAATTAAAATCCCTATAGGAAGAAATATAAGAAAAAGAGGTCTAAGAAGAGCAGAAAAGAGTCCAGTGATTCAAGCTCTAAAGAATCCCAAGAAGAGTTTCTGGAAAATCCCTGGAAGGATCGAACAAGTAGGTTCTTCTGATAGACTTTAACTCAGAACAGATGAAACATTAACCAATTAGTCAGAATGTGAATGTGTTTCTTAATATCCTTCATGCAGAGGCTGAAGAACCCTCAGATTTAATTGGCCCAGAGGCTCCAAAAACACTTACCTCTCAAGATGATAAACCTCTGAAGTAAGTAGCAGTGTGTTTATAATATCTAAAGTACCTACCAAAAAGTCTGGTTCTAACTTACCTTGCCAAGCTTATCTGACTTTATTCCCTTATTTCTACTCCAGGTTCCAGCTGAGCTGGACTACTAACTATTCCCTGGGCTTAATGTGCACTTTGCAACTTTTATGCCATGTTCAGCTTATTCTTCATCCAGTGTGCCTTCCCTTCTTTTCCCTGCCCTCTGTTTTCTTCCCTATCCCCAGTTTCTTCCTGTTAAAATCGTTACTTACTATCCTTCGAAGCCCTTTTCAAAAGGAGATGCATATTCTGATTCCCAATACTTCCCCTCCACAAGTAGGTGTGATTTCTATTTCTCTTTGATCCTCACAGAATTTTTTATTCCTTTTTTTTCTCTTTTTTCTTTTTTTTATCAGCAGAATTTTTTTTCTTTTTTTGAGACAGAGTCTCGCTCTGTTGCCCAGGCTGGAGTTTAGTGGCGTGATCTTGGCTCACTGCAACCTCTGCCTCCCAGGTTCAAGCGATTCTCCTGCCTCAGCCTCCTGAGTAACTGGGATTACAGGCACGCGCCACCACACCTGGCTAATTTTTTTTTGTATTTTCAGTAGAGACAGGGTTTTACCATGTTGGTCAGGCTGGTCTCAAATTCCTGACCTCATGATCCACCTGCCTCAGCCTCCCAAAGTGCTGGGATTACAGGTGTGAGCCACCGCACCTGGCCTAGAATTTTTTGTTTGTTTTGTTTTGTTTTTTTGAGATGGAGTCTCACTCTGTCTCCCAGGCTGAAGTACAGTGGTGTGATTTTCACTCTGTCACCCAGGCTGGAGTGCAGTGACACGATCTCGGCTCACTGCAACCACTGCCTCCCAGGTTCAAGTGATTCTCCTGCCTCAGCCTCCTGAGTAGCTGGGACTACAAGCATGCACCACCATGCCTGGCTAATTTTGTATTTTTAGTAGAGACGGGGTTTCGCCACGTTGGCCAGGCTGGTCTCGAGCTCCTGACCTCAGGTGATCCTCCCGTCTCGGCCTCCCAAAGTGCTCAGCTTATAGGCATGAGCCACTGTGCCTGGCATACTTTGGATTTTTTAAGGAAAAAAGGGAAAGGGAGTCAGCTGGAGCCAGAATCAGTAATGACAATACCTGTAGGGATAAATTAATCCATAATTGTAAACTGTGAATCTATACTCACATCAGTTCTTTTCTTCCAAAATATTTCTGCATTTCTGGGTTAGTTGTATAGGTCATAGTGCAATGCAATGTTTAATATACTAATTAGGATAAAGCAATTCACATTAAGCTTCCTAGCACACTACTGCTGAGCACTGTTATTCCTACTCTTGTCTGAGAGAAAATGTGGGGATTTTTGGTGCTCTCTTTAGATTATAAGCTTTTAATATTAAGATGATTTAATGGACCTTTTCTGAATTCTGAATTACTTTGTAGCTATGGCCATGCTCTGTTACCTGGTGAAGGTGCAGCTATGGCTGAATATGTAAAAGCTGGAAAACGTATCCCACGAAGAGGTGAAATTGGCTTGACAAGTGAAGAAATTGCATCATTTGAATGCTCAGGTTATGTAATGAGTGGTAGCAGGTATGTTGTTGGCATTAAGCTCAGTTTCCATGATTAGATCTTTTTCTTCTTTTTTACTACCAGACTTATATTTTGGTAATTGATTTTCATTAAGTGACTGTTTCTTATGAAAACTAGAGTATAAATATTGGTTTGATATTAGTGTTGTTAGTATAACATGGTTTTCTGCAATTCCAAGTATATATGCAACTCAGCCTCAAACTCAGCTATATTTCTGACTTCTAAGAATCAATCTTTCTAATGTCCTTTCCTAGTTGGTATTTGCTTACAGATATTTTATCCACTGGAGGATATAGTTAAATTCAGCTATTTATCACTGCCCCATGAGGAATGTGGCAGTTAGGAAAATATTTTCACAAGACAGTGTTTCCTGGTTACAAGTTTGTCTCCAGTTTTTATGGACCCAGATTTCTGAGACTGAATAACAGAAAAAGATGATAAAAGACATTGGTCAGCTGAGAACATATCCTGGCTAATAAATAAATGAATAAATAAATAAATTTTAAAAAGACACTGGATTCAGCATGGGAAAATGAATATAAAATTAGGAAAGATAAAAGTTCCAGGAAGAACCAGGAGAATGAGCTAATTAGGGCAGCAGTACTTAGATCAAATTGAATTTTGGATTCTTTAAAACTTGATAAACTTTTTTTTTAAGTAGATAACTATTTTAAAATGACATTGAAGGCAAATATTTGCAGAAACCCTGAAGCACCTCCAGAATCTTGTAATACTGAGGACCAATATTTGAAGCATTGCATTGGAGGACCCACACAGTAAGGCAAGAAAAAGAAATTAGAGACACAAGGATTGGAAAGGAAGGCCGGGCACGGTGGCTCGTGCCTGTAATCCCAGCACTTTGGGAGGCCAAGGCAGGCAGCTCACTTGAGCCCAGGAGTTCAAGACTAGTCTGGGCAACATGGCGAAACCTGTCTCTACTAAAAACACAAAAATTAGCCAGACGTGGTGGTATGCACCTGTAATCCCAGCTACTCAGGAGGCTGAAGCAGGAGAATCGCTTGAACCCAGGAGGCGGAGGTTGCAATGAGCTGAGATCACACCACTGCATGCCAGCCTGGAGAGCAAGACTCAGCCTGAAAAAACAATAATAATAACAATAATAAGGATTGGAAAGGACGATATAACAATGTCATTTTTTAGCCAGGCACGGTGGCTCACGCCTGTAATCCCAGCACTTTGGGAGGCATAGTCGGGTGGATCACCTGAGGTCAGGAGTTCAAGATCAGCCTGGCCAACATGGTGAAACCCTGCCTTTACCAAAAATACAAAAATTAGCTGGGCATGGTGGCGGATGCCTGTAGTCCCAGCACCTCAGGAGGCTGAGGCAGGAGAGTCACTTGAATCCCGGAGGCGGTTGCAGTGAGCCAAGATTGTGCCATTGCACTCCAGCCTGGGTGACAAGAGTGAAACTCCGTCTTAAAAAAAAAAAATGTCATTTTTTTGTGAATGACATGGTGAATGATTTGATTGTTTACATAGAAAATCCCAAAGAGTCTCCAGATAAATTATAAGTAAGAGGAAGGTTTAACAAATGGTTGGATATAAGGTTAGTACACAAAAATCCATTGCATTTCTATTTACCAGCAACAGACAACTAGAAAATGTAACTAAATAAGAAGAAAACAACATTTGTTATAGTATCAGAGAATATGAAGGACTTCAGAATAAATCTTAACAAAAGATGCCCAAGGCTCTGTGAGGAAAACTATAAAACATTATTAAGAGATTGTATATTTAATACAGTTCCAATAAAAATGAACTGCATTTCTATTTACTAACGAGAGAAACCTGGAAAGTTTATAACAGTGTCAGAATACGAGAGACTTAAGAATAAATCTTAACAAAAGATGCCCAAGGTTCTATGGGGAAAAATGTAAGACATTAAGAGTCTGTATATTCAATACAGTTCCAATCAAAATCACAACACAGTTTTTCATGAGACTTATTAAGCTGGTTCTAAAATTTATATATTACACTAAAAGGACAAGAATAGCCAGGTCACTTCTGAAGAAGAAGAGCAAGAAGGTAAGATTAAAGAAAACTTAAATAACTGGAGAGATACCAGGTTCATGGATAGGAAGGCAATATTGTAAAGTTGTCAGTTCTTCCCAAATTGATCTTTATATTCAATACAGTCCCAATCAAAATCACAACACAGTTTTTCATGAAACTTAATAAGCCAGTTCTAAAATTTATATACTAAACTAAAAGGACAAGAATAGCCAAGTCACTCCTGAAAAAGAAGAGCAGGAAGGTAAGATTTCCCCTACAAGATAGGAGGACTTATTATGAAGCTTACAGCACTTTAGAAAGCATAGGAGAACAACTGAATTGTTCAGTGGAATAAAATTCAGGCCGGGCACAGTGGCTTACACCTGTAATCCCAGCACTTCGGGAGGCTGAGGCGGGTGGATCACCTGAGGTCAGGAGTTCAAGAGCAGCCTGGCCAACATGGTGAAACCCTGTCTCTACCAAAAATACAAAAATTAGCTGGGCGTGGTGGCTAGTGCCTGTAGTCCCAGCTACTTGGGAGGCTGAGGCAGGAGAATCGCTTGAACCCATGAGGCGGAGGTTGTAGTGAGCTGAGACCTCGCCGTTGTACTCCAGCCTGGGCAACGAGCGAAACACTATCTCAAAAAATTAAAATAAAATTCAGAGCCCAAAGATAGCCATACATGTATGGAACTTCAGTGTATGAAAGAGATAGCATGTCAGATCAATGGGGAAAGAAAGAACCATCAGTACATGAAATAGGAGGCTGAAGCAGGAGAATCGGTTGAACCTGGGAGGCGGAGGTTGCAATAAGCCGAGATTATGCCACTGCACTCCAGCCTGGGTGACAGAGGGAGACTTGGAAGTTAAATCCACTGACAAAAACTGCTCTTCAATTATAGATTTAGACTTGGTTCCTTTTTTTTTTTTTTTTTTTTTTTTTTTTTTTTTTTTATTTTTTTTTTGAGACCTAGTTTCGCTCTTGTCTCCCAGGCTGGAGTGCAGTGGCGTGATCTCAGCTCACTGCAACCTCCACCTCCTGGGTTCAAACGATTCTCCTGCCTCAGCCTCCCAAGTAGCTGAGATTACAGGTGCCCGCCACCACACCCAGCTAATTTTTGTATTTTTAGTAGAGACGAGGTTTCACCACGTTGGCCAGGCTGGTCTTGAACTCCTGACCTCAGGTGACCTGCCCGCCTCAGCCTCCCAAAGCGCTGGGATTACAGGCGTGAGCCACCGTGCCCAGCCTAGACTTGGTTCCTTTGGTTTTATGGTAAAGTAGAACCTTGAAGGAAGTTCCATCTGATTAATGACTAGTTAAATGTTTTATCTATCCTACTTCCAATTCCACAAAGGCAAATGGATATATCACCTAGGAAGTTTAATAATTTGCCCATTTCTGGTTGTTTTACTGGAAACAAATTAGACGTATACCCTTAGTATTTGAAATTAATGATAGCGGCCGGGCATGGTGGCTCAAACCTGTAATCCCAGCACTTTGGGAGGCCGAGGCAGGTGGATCACCTGAGGTCAAGAGTTCGAAACCAGCCTGGCCAACATGGCAAAACCCCATCTCTACTAAAAATACAAAAATTAGTCGGGCGTGGTGGCACACACCTGTACTCCCGGCTACTCAGGAGGCTGAAGCAGGGGAATCACTTGAGCCCAGGAGGCAGAGGTCGCAGTGAGCCAAGATTGTGCCACTGCACTCCAGCCTGGGTGACAGAGCCAGACTACATCTCACAAAAAGGAAAAACAAAAGGATAACATTTACTATGTTGACAGGAAATCAGAGATCATTATTTGAATAGTGGAAATGAATCAAAGACATATCAGGGCTGGGCACAGTGGCTCACACCTGTAATCTCAGCACTTTGGGAGGCTGAGACAGGCAGATTACTTGAGGTCAGGAGTTCAAGATCAGCCTAGCCAACATGGTGAAACCCCATCTCTACTAAAAATGCAAAAATTAGCCAGACCTGTTATCCCAGCTACTCAGGAGGCTGAGATGGGGGAATTGCTTGAGCCAGGTAGGTGGAAGTTGCAGTGAGCTGAGATTGCGCCACTGCATTCCAGCCTGGGCAACAGAGCAAGACTCCGTCTCAAAACAAAAAAAAAGGACGTGTCAGGCAGCTAAAATATTAATAAATGATCTTTTGGAAATTTAACCCATTTCAATTTTTATTTGTCAGCTGTTAAATCGACCACTCTGGGTAAGAAAGGATTAATGAGGATGTACTATGAAAATAATTACTGAGAAATTAAGCCAAAAATAAAATTCTCTCCAGGCATCGCCGAATGGAGGCTGTGCGACTGCGAAAAGAGAACCAGATCTACAGTGCTGATGAGAAGAGAGCCCTTGCATCCTTTAACCAAGAAGAGAGACGAAAGAGAGAGAACAAGATTCTGGCCAGTTTTCGAGAAATGGTTTACAGAAAGACCAAAGGGAAGGATGACAAATAATGATTTTCTGATTGTCCAGAAGACATTTTTAACAACAAAAAAGAAAGTCTGGGTTCCACACATACATAGAAAAAGATTATTATGTTCTGAGAAAGCTTTACAGTGCTACTGTGCCTTCTATTTAATTCTTTCAGTCCTTCAATAAAAAGCTGCTTATTGATATAACTTTAGCAAGTTCTTTGGGTTATTTTGGATTGACCATAATAACTTAATGGTTTAAAAATCCAAATTATGGGCTGGGCACGGTTGCTCACGCCTGTAATCCCAGCACTTTGGGAGGCTGAGGCGGGTGGATCACTTGAGGCCAGGAGTTCGAGACCAGCCTGGCCAACATGGTGAAATCCTGTCCCTACTAAAAATATAAAATCAGCCAGGAGTGGTGGCGCACACCTGTAGTCCCAGCTACTCGAGAGGATGAGGCAGGAGAATTGCTTGAACCTAGGAGATGGAGGTTGCAGTGTGCCAAGATTGTGCCACTGCACTCCAGCCTGGGCGACAGAGCAAGACTCTGTCTCAAAAAAAAAATAAAAGGCCGGGCACGGTGGCTCACGCCTGTAATCCCAGCACTTTGGGAAGCCAAGGCAGGTGGATCACCTGAGGTCAGGAGTCGAGACCAGCCTGGCCAACATGGTGAAACCCTGTCTCTACCAAAAAATACAAAAATTAGCCGGGCATGGTGGTGGGCGCCTGTAATCCCAACTACTTGGGAGGCTGAGGCAGGAGAATTGCTTGAATCCAGGAGGCGGAGGTTGCAGTGAGCCGAGATTGTGACATTGCACTCCAGCCTGGGCAAGAAGAGTGAAACTCTGTCTCAAAAAAAAAAAACAAAATCCCAAATTATTAATGAAATCCTACTGTATTGGAGGAGATGGCATGAACAAAAAGTGAGATGAGAAACTTCAATCTCACACCATGAGACAGTGCTACTATTAGCTCTATGTGATGCCTGCCCCGCCCCCACCTCTACCCCAACTGAACTTTTGGGAAATTATCACTCCTCTGTGTTGAATGTGTTATAAATGGACTTGATAGGAACATATAGGAGGCCACTTTTGTTAACAAAATGAAGGCATTGCTGCGAAAAGCAAATCTGGAATTTGAAAACTGACTTGTGTACTATAATATATGATCTGCCCTGGAAATAATGAGTTTTGATTTAAGTCCCTACCTCCACTCTAAAACCAACAAACAAACCAAAAAGCAAACTAACCCACAGATTTGTTGAATTGAAAATGTGAACATTAGATATTTTCAATTGTTTTTTTTTTTTTTTTTGAGATGGAATTTCGCTCTTGTTGCCCAGGCTGGAGTACAGTGGGGCAATCTCGGCTCACCACAACCTCCGCCTCCTAAGTTCAAGCAATTCTCCTGCCTCAGCCTCCTGAGTAGCTGGGATTACAGGCATGTGCCACCACGCCCGGCTAATTTTGTATTTTTAGTAGAGACAGGGTTTCTCCATGTTGGTCAGGCTGGTCTCGAACTCCCAACCCCTGGTCATGCGCCCGCCTTGGCCTCCCAAAGTGCTGGGATTACAGGCGTGAGCCACCTCGTCCAGCCTAAATTCTTAATAAGTTACTTAAAAATGGTTATTTCAAATATAAAGTCTTAAGAAGTCTACTCTTATCCCCATGTTAAGTACTTTATTTCAATCTGAGCTGATATGAGCTTGAGGATAGGATAACATCCAAAAGAATAGGAGTCAACTATGGCCAAGAGTTCTGATAAGGAAAAATATAATGAGTCAGTATTTTAGCTTAATTGTTTCATAAGAGAAACTAAAATGATATTAAATATTTTTAACTGTCTTTCATATACTAAGTAGATTTCATTTTAAACACTTAAACCTTTCTGTTTTTAAGTTGGGGAGAAAGGGAAAATTGTGGGACTATGATAACATGATCTTGTTCCTTTGTTTATTTTGTTCAATTTTAATTAGGTCAGAAGAGTGAATGGGGGAGGGAACCCTGGAAGTTTTGGCTGTTTTCATTAAGGTTTGTTTTCTGTTTTTTTGTTTTTTGAGATAGAGTCTCACTCTGTCACTCAGGCTGGAGCCCAGTGGTGTGATCTTGGCTCACTGTAACCTCTGCCTCCTGGGTTCAAGTGATCCTCCCACCTCAGCCTCCCAAGTAGCTGGGATTACAGGCACTCACCACCACAACTGGCTAATTTTTGTACTTTCAATAGAGATGGGGTTTTGCCATCTTGGCCAGGCTGGTCTCGAACTCCTGACCTCAAGTGATCTGCCCGCCTCAGCCTCCTGAAATGCTGGGATTACAGGTGTGAGCAACCGTGCCTGGCCGTTTTTGTTAAGGTTGTTTGATCTGCATTATTATTACATGCCTATGGTAAATTTAAATTACCTGAGTGATAAGGACATTCTGATTATACTATTGTAAAATGCCCACTTGCCTTATATTTTTAAGTGGTTGTTTTTCAAAAGTGTTTAAGTAAGCCAGTCATATTTCAAAGTATAGAGCAAAAGTTTTTTTATTATTATTTTTGAGACAGGGTCTCCCTCTGTCACCCAGGCTAGAGTTCAGTGGTGCAATCTCGGCTCACTGCAACCTCCACCTCCTAGGCTCAAGCAATCCTCCACCTCAGCCTCCCGAGCAGCTGGGACTACCAGTGTGCACCACCATGCCCAGCTAATTTTTGTATGTTTAGTGGAGACGAGGTTTCGCCTTGTTGCCCAGGCTGATCTCGAACTCCTGACCTCAAGCAATCCACCTGCCTCGGCCTCCCAAAGTGCTGGGATTATAGGCGTGAGCCACCACACCTGGCCAAAAGTTTTATAATTAAATAGTATTAACAGTCTTAAATACTATTAAATATATGTTCCAGGAAATGTCTACCTTTAACCCGCAACTACTGAAATAAAGAGTCAGCATGTAGCAACATTAATGACCCCTGAATTTGAAATGATTTCTGTTTATACCTAATCATAGTTGCTGCCTAGCCTAATATATCTGTAGTTTTCAAAAGTTAAACTAGTTCCCAAAGTTTTGAGTCTCAATCCATCTACTTCCCTGAATAATAAAACCTGAATTTTTTAATACCCACTTAAAAATTTTATTTTCAGCCAGGTGTGGTGGCTCACGCCTATAATCCCAGCACTTTGGGAGACCGAGCTGGGTGGATCATGAGGTCAGGAGATCAAGACCATCCTGGCTAACATGGTGAAACCCCATCTCTACTAAAAATACAAAAAATTTAGCCAGGCATGGTGGCACGCACCTGTAGTCGCAGCTACTCGGGAGGCTGAGGCAGGAGAATCGCTTGAACCTGGGAGGTGGAGGTTGCAGTGAGCTGAGATCAAGCCACTGCACTCCGGCCTGGGAGACAGAGTGAGACTTCGTCTCTAAATAAATAAACAAAAATGTATTCTCTAAGGACATTTTTTTTTTTTTTTTGGTTACTGTTTCCTAGAGATGAAATGATTATCTTCTCTTATTTTCAGTAGGCAAGGTAGTTTAAATGCAGAAATTCTGTGATATATGAATATTGTGACATCAAGAACAGCTTCATTGGCATATTCTTTGGGAAAGAGGCAAGAAGAATAAAAGGGCTAAAAGTATTTTATTTTCAGCTTATGAGTGTTATTACTGCTTCAAATTGTGTTTAGTCACCTGAGCCATAAATCAGTTGTAGTAGGGCTATTATATTTTAAATATATTTTTTGTTCTCCAAGGAGACTTACCTAGTTTGCCACCTCCTTGCCTATTGCTCTGATATGGTTTTCCCTCCTTTTTTATTTATTGCACAAATATCTAACAGTTAAAAAGAAAAATTTCAGTACCATATCAATTATCTTTCATATTTTGTGTTCCTCCTTTCCAGTGCTTTTCTATGTAAGTAAACATTCTGATGTACTTGTAAGTAATCACTCAGAGCATAATGTAATCTTGTCTTTGGTGTCTTAAAATTTTGCAGCCAGGTAAGAGAGGTTCACAGGGAAGGTAGGAACAAGTGATTATTCAGTGTGAGGATGGGAAGAAGATCAAAGATAAGTAAGGGCAATGATTGTATCCTTCCCGTGTCATTGCCCCTAGTCCCCAAGCCACCCTCCTGCAATCATGAGTATAGTGGTATATTGTGGAAGGCAGCATGCACGGTTTTCCAGTTTCAAAATATATTATTTAGCAGTGAGGCTTAACTCCCAGTAAATGAAGGGGTCTGTGAGTAGGGGAACCCTTCAGACTGGTTATATTATGAGCTGTAGAACTGTTGCCATTTTGTTGTTCCCCAGTTGTGCCCATAAAGAGATGTGTCTGAGCTGGAGACTTAGGCTCAGATGGGGAACAAACAGCCAAGTACCAACCTTAGTTTGGTCCGATAGGTGAATTTTAGCAACTCTCTAAACTCAGCTCTATACCTGTAAGACTCAGAGGTGATGCATATAGTGATAGAAAAAAATATTTTAGAAAATAGAAAACAACTTACTGGTTACTCTGCTAATGTGATGGAGGTTGCAGAATGGAAAATGAATGAATGCAAAAAAATACAGCTGGATTGTGTGCCACAAGTTTATTACTCAATAAATATTCTGTGGTTTGACGTGCTGTATTGTATTTTTAATATATCCTGATGAGAAAAACAATCCTAAGACATCCTGTAAGTATCAGACACGATTGAATAAGAAGGGGAATGACTCCATGAAACTATATTTGGCATCAGTAAAATTCTTCAGCCAGTTTTCTCGAAAGCAAACCATTTCTGGTCTACAAAGGAAGAAAAACAAACACTTTTAAAGTATTTTTAAATCAAAAGCTTTTAAAATCAAACAAAGGGGATTCCCTATTTACTCTTTTATATTCCTAGTAAGCAAGAAGCCTCTTTTATTGGCGGGGGAGGGGAGGTAGCTAAGGTTCTTTATGTCTATCCTTTACTGTTTCTTAAGCCCAGTCAATGAAAGGATTAATGAGCTTATATGTAAAGATACTTTAAGAGAGCTGCTATAAAAGGGATTATTATACATGAGTTAATTTTATGTGATATTGAAGTTTTCCATAGAAACGATAGACATTACCCACTTTGCCTCCACCCCACTCCAGCAACTAATCCTCAAGCTTACAATGAATGAAAAACCAGACACTAAGAAAAATAATTTTCTAGAACAATTTCAGCCCATTCTTCGTGGTCCAAAGAAGAAAAGTGACCATTACATGAACTGTCTGTTGTACAACTGCTGGATTCCTGGAGTGTGATGACCTTTCTCCCACCCTTTTAAAACAAACCTCCAAATGTTCATTACCTGTGAACTAATGCTTGGTGTTCACCTACATAAGAAACAACAATGGGTGCATCCTAAAAAAGAGAAGGACAACTGTTAGCCCAGACCAGTCATACCAACTCTTTTTGTTTTTTTCAAGATGGAGTCTTGCTCTGTCTCCCAGGTGTAAGTGCAGTGGCGCAATCTCAGCTCACTGCAACTTCCGCCTCCTGGGTTCAAGTGATTCTCCTGCCTCAGCCTCCCGAGTAGCTGGGATCATAGATGCCCGCCACCACACCCAGCTATTTTTTTTATTTTTAGTAGAGACGGAGTTGTACCTTGTTGCCCAGGCTGGTCTCGAATTCCTGACCTCAGGTGATCCGCCCACCTCGGCTTCCCAAAGTGCTGGGATTACAGGCGTGAGCCACCACGCCCAGCCCAATCATACAAACTCTTAATTCCTTACTTCCCTACACTTGCCTGTATGCATACTCTTGAATTTCTAGAATTCATCTTGTTTATGAATTGGGAATCTATAGGTGATAGTTTTTTGTCACTTTAAACCTCTGTTCCCCAAAATATCTTTTTGACAACAAACAAATACCTTAAGAATCTTTACAAAATTGGAAATAAGTTGGGACAGGCTTGTGCTCCTCACCAATAGGAGTGTAAGTCATTAACCTTCTTTACATGCTCCACTTTACTCAACTGACAATCTCTACCTCTTAGGAATGGCATGAGAATGAATTAATATAGATGAAAAGGTGTGAAACATTTTTAAAGCAGCATAAACATGTAGGTTGTAATACTGTCTCAGTAGTCCCTCCCATCCTCGCCTCCAAAATTATACTTGGAATTTTGAGCAAGAGCCATTCTCCCAAGACCTCTCTCTGTGTGGTCTCTGGTGTAGTCTTGTTCCCCCCCACCAATCTCACTTCCTGACCTCTGACCTGGCCAATTAGCAAGACAGCTGGTAGAGGGATATATGACCAGAAGTAAGATCTCTGCATATTGCACCTCTTTAGATTACTGCAGGTTCCAAACGCTCTGAATAGGCACATTTGTACTAGGATAGGATGAATATAGGACATAGATGGCTCACTGACTGTGTGGTCATATACAAAACCTTAACATCAGGCCAAGGTGCAAATAACTTTTGGGAAAGGATGGGAAGGCAAAGAGGAAATAAAATGTTTATGTCTGTTATGTTTCAGGCACTATGCTTGGTACCAGCCCTGCTCCTCTGATGACCCTTCCCCTAGATTCATGGATGTTATTTTTGCTCTTTTCACACCAGCTATCAAGTTAACATATTTCTTATTCATGGTCTACCTCGTGGATACCAGCAATCATTCCTTCAAGTATTTATTGAGTGCCTACTATTTGCCAGGCCTTGTTTTACGGGAAGACAAAAATCCCAGCCTTCATGGAGCTTACATTCTGATGGAGGGAATAGACAACAATAAAACAATTACAGGGCTGGATGTGGTGGCTCATGCCTATAATCCCAGCACTTTGGTAGGCCGAGGCAGGTGGATCACCTGAGGTCAGGAGTTCGAGACCAGCCTGGCCAACACGGTGATAGCCCATCTCTACTAAAAATACACAAATTAGCTGGGTGTGGTGGCATGTGCCTGTAGTCCCAGCTACCCAGGAGGCTGAGGCAGGAGAATCACTCGAACCCAGGAAGCAGAGGTTGCAGTGAGCCGAGATCGTGCCACTGCACTCTAGCCTAGGAGACAGAACGAGACTCCATCTAAAAACAAAAACAAAAAAAAAATTATATAGAATATGAAAAGGTGGTAAGTGCTATGGAGAAAAAGCATAGGAAAGTGAGTGAAAGAGGAGGCGAGGGAGCAGGCAATTCACATACCTAGGGGAGAGTGTTCTAGTTAAAAGAAACAGCAAGTGCAAAGGCCCTGAGGCAGGACTATACCTGACTTATTTGAGGAGAAGCAAGATCAGAATGGCCAGAGCACAGTGAGAGGGAAGGAGTAGTGGGAAAGCACAAGTAATATGGGACCAGATCACACAAGGCCTTGTAGGCCCTTACTACTGAAAGCTGGTCTCTAGGCCTGCAGCCTCAGCATGGCCTGCGAGCTTGTTAGTCATGCAGAATCTCAATCCCTACCCCAGAGCTGCTGAATCAGAATCTTCATTTTAACAAGATCCCTAAGTAATTTGTACAAACTTTAAATTTGTTTTTCTTTCTTTTTTTTTTTTTTTTTTTTTGCGACAGAGTCTCACTCTGTCACCCAGGCTGGAGTAAAATGGCACCATCTCAGTCACTGCAACCTCCACCTCCTGGGTTCAAGCCATTCTCCTGCCTCAACCTCCCAAGTAGCTGGGACTATAGGCATGAGCCACCAGACCCAGCTATATTTTTGCATTTTTCTTTTTTTTTTTTTTGAAATGATGTTTCACTCTTGGTACCCAGGCTAGAGTGCAATGGCGTGATCTCGGCTCACCGCAACCTCCACCTCCTGGGTTCAAGCAATTCTCCTGCCTCAGCCTTCCGAGTTACTGGGATTATAGGCACGAGCCACCACGCCTGGCTAATTTTGTAATTTTAGTAGTGACAGGGTTTCTCCGTGTTGGTCAGGCTGGTCTGGAACTCCCGACCTCAGGTGATCTGCCCACCTTGGCCTCCCAAAGCGCTGGGATTACAGGCGTGAGCCACTGCGCCCGGCCTAATTTTTGTATTTTTAGTAGAAACGGGGTTTCACCATGTTAGCCAGGCTGGTCTTGAACTCCTGACCTCAGGTGATCTGTCCACCTCGGCCTCCCAAAGTGCTGGGATTACAGGCATGAGCTACCATGCCCTGCCAGCACTTTAAATTTTGAGAAGCACTTTTGGAAAGTTTATTTATTTATGTATTTTTTTATTTTTTTTTTTATTTTTTTTTTGGAGACGGCGTCTCGCTCTGTCACCCAGGCTGGAGTGCAGTGGCACAATCTTGGCTCACTGCGACCTCTGCCTTTTGGGTTCAAGCAATTCTGCTGCCTCAGCCTCCTGAGTAGCTGGGATTACAGGCATGCGCCACCATGCTGGGCTAATTTTTGTATTTTTAGTAGAGATGGGGTTTCACCATGTTGGTCGGGCTGGTCTCGAACTCCTGACCTCATGATCCGCCTGCGTCAGCCTCCCAAAGTGCTGGGATTACAAGCATGAGCCACCGCGCCTGCCCTTGGAAAGTTTTAAATAGAGGAATGGACCAGGCGCAGTGGCTCATGCCTGTAATCCCAGCACTTTGGGAGGCTAAGCCAGGTGGATCACTTGAGCTCAGGAGTTCAAGACCAGCCTGTGCAACATAGCAAGACCTTGTCTCTACGAAAACTCAAAAAAAAAAAAAAAAAAAAAAAGCCAGGTGTGGTGGTGCATGCCTGTATTCCCAGCTACTTGGGGGGCTGAAGCAGGAGGATGGCTTGAGCCCAGGAAGTAGAGGCTGCAGTGAGCCCTCATCATGCCACTGCCCGCCAGCCAGGGTGACAAAGTGAGACCCTGTCTCAGTAAGTAGATAGATAGATAGATAGATAGACAGACAGACAGACAGACAGACAGACAGACAGACAAACATAGATAAAACAGAGGAGTGACGGAAATTTGTTTTGCAGCTGGGTGTGGTGGCTCACACCTGTAATCCCAGCACAAAGTTTGCTGGGCATGGTGGTGTGCACCTGTAGTCCCAGCTATAAGGAAGGCTGATGTGGGAGGATCACTTGAGCCTGGGATGTCAAGGCTTCAGTGAGCTCTGATTGTACCACTCTACTCCAACGTGGATGACAGAGTGACTCTGTCTTAAAAAAGAAAAAAGTCTGAGAAGCACTTTTGGAAAATTTGAAACACAAAAGTGACAAATTTGTTTTACAGCTGGTCATGGTGGTTCACACCTGTAAGTCTAGCACTTTGAGAGGCTGAGGCAGGAGGATAGCCTGAGGCCAGGAGTTCAAGACCAGCCTGAGTAACAAAGCAAGACACCATCTCTTAAAAAAAAAGAAAAAGAAAAATTTGTTTTACAAGACTCACTCAGGCTGCCTGCAACATTGAAAAGAGACATGATGAGGGCAATGGTGGAAGCAGAGAGACTGATTAGGAGGCTATTGACATAATCTTGGTGAGAGAGCATGGTGTCTTGGACCAGGATGATAGAAGTGGAGTAGTAAGAAATTGTTGGGGGGGCCAGGCGCGGTGGCTCATGCCTGTAATCCCAGCACTTTGGGAGGCCGAGGCGGGTGGATCACTTGAGATAAGGAGTTCGAGACCAGCCTGGCCAACATGGTGAAACCCCGTCTCTACTAAAAATACAAAAACTAGCCAGGCGTGATGGCGCACTACTGTAATCCTGGCTACTTGGGAGGTTGAGACAGGAGAATCACTTGAACCCAGGAGGTGGAGGTTGCAGTGAGCCAAGATCATGCCACTGCACTCCAGCCTGGGCAATAAGAGTGAAACTCTGTCTCAAAAAAAAAAAAAATTTGTTGGATTCTGGATACATTTTTGAAAGTAGAGCCAATAGGATTTCCTAATGGATTAGATGAGGGATATGAGAGAAGAGTCAAGGATGACACCAAGGATTTTGGCTATTAACTAAGATGAAGACTGCAAGTAGATAGGCTTGGAAGGGAAAATCAGAAGTTCAGTTTTACATACAATAAATTAGATGTTTATTAAACATCCACGTGGTGTCTGTGCTAGAGATACAAATTTGAGGATCATAAGCTCTAGGTGGCATTTAAAGCTATGAGACTGGATGAGATAACCACAGAACTGAGTATAGAGAAGAGGTCCAAGGCCTGAGTTTCAGGACATTCCAACATGAAGAGGTTGGTATGAGGCAGGGAAACTACAAGTAGAGACGGACTGTGAAGGAATGGTCAGTGAGGCAGGAGGAAAATCAGGAAAGTACGTTGTTCTAGAAGCCAAATGGAAAGTTTCATGGAGCGGGGAGTGATGAGTTTTGGCAAGTGCTGTGCATAGTCCAGTAAGATGAGGACAGAAGTATGACTATTAAATTTTGCAAAAATGGGGTTATTGATGACCTTGACAAGAGAATTCTCCATTCTCACTGAAGCCTCACTGAAAGGAGAAAAAGAAGAACTTACCGGCGGTTTGGTTTTGGAGACCTTCATGGTGAAGTAGGTACCAGCAGAGATTCGTGATACGGGTAGCTGAGCAGTTGGGATACTCTGGTGTACATAGTAGATGTAGAGGAAGCTGTGAATTAAGTCTTTTCTCTCTATAAACTCTACGTGATGTCTCCAGCATGTTTTAGAAACACACTTCTGTTTCATAGAAAAAAGAAAAAGCACACAGAAAAAGAAAAGCCTTCTGTTCAAGTCCTGTAGATAAATGCAGCATGGCTGGGTGCAGTGGCTCATGCCTGTAATCCCAGCACTTTGGAAGGCCGAGGCACGAGGATTACTTGAGCCCAGGAGTTCCAGACCAGCCTGGGCAATGCAGCAAGACCCTATCTCTACAAAACAAATTTAAAAACTAGCCAGGCATGGTGGCACGCACCTGTAATCCCAGCTACTGGGGAGGCTGAGGCAATAGGATTGCCCGAGTCCAGGAGTTTGAGGCTGCAGTGAGCTGTGATCGCACCACTACACTCCAGCCTGGGTGACAGAGCAAGACCCTATCCCTAAAAAAACGAATAAAAATAAAGGATAAGTGTGGCATGTAACAGTCAGGGTTAGAGCTCTGTTCTGGAGTTCGCTCCTAATTTTTTTTTTTTTTTTTTTTGAGATGGAGTCTCTCTCTGTTGCCCAGGCTGGAGTTCAGTGGCATGATCTCGGCTCATTGCAACCTGTGCCTCCCAGATTCAAGCGATCCTGCCTCAGCTTCCCAAGTAGCTGGGATTACAGGCGTATGCCACCAAGCCCAGCTAATTCTTTTTGTATTTTTAGTAGAGACGGGGTTTCACCATGTTGGTCAGGCTGGTTTCGAACTCCTGACCTCAAGCGATTTACCCGCCTTGGCCTCCCAAAGTGCTGGGAATACAGGTGTGAGCCACCGCACCTGGCCACTCCTAATATTTTTTATTGGGGTCAAACTAGGGTCAGCTCCCAATTATCACCATGGGTAGAGGAGAGAAAAGGTTAAGCTGAAATGAAACAAGTGAAGAATGCAAACATCAGTTGAGATTGAGCCTCGGACTGTAGGGACACACATTGATTGACTGACTGATTGATTGATTGATTGATTGATTGATTGATTGAGACAGAGCCTCACTTCTTCACCCAGGCTGGAGTGCAGTGGCATGATCTTGGCTCATTGCAACCTCTGCCTCCTGGGTTCAAGCGATTCTCCTGCCTCAGCCTCCCGAGTAGCTGGGATTATAGGCATGCGCCACCATGCCCAGCTAATTTTTGTATTTTTGGTAGAGATGGGGTTTCGCCATGTTGCCCAGGCTGATCTCAAACTCCTGAGCTCAAGTGTTCCACCTGCCTTGGCCTCCCAAAGTGCTGGGATTACAGGCGTGAGCCACCACGCCCAGCAAGGACACACCCTTCAATGTCTAAGTGTATATACACACAGATGTTGCTTCAGACCCCATCACAGGAGGCAGGTTCAATTCGTTGGAAAATAATTAGAAAGTGATTAGAACACTTGTTCTGCTCACCCCGGGAGACCTAAATGTGTGACTGGAAAGTAATGAGGCTGGCTTTAGCCATTTGTGAAAATCCAGCTCACTTAATTGTAGCCATAGGTGGTATATAAAATAAGTTCAGGGAGGCAATAGAATAATCCACATCCTACAGAAAGGAGGGATTCCTTGTTTGCACCCTTGGAGAAGCTTCCCCCTTTTCTTTTTAAAATTTTATTTTATTTATTTATTTATTTATTTATTTTAGAGACCAGGTCTTGCTATGTTGTCCAGGCTGGCCTTGAACTCCTGGGCTCGAGCAATCCGCCCGCCTCAGCCTACCAGAGTGCTGGGATTACAGACGTGAGCCACCACTCCCGGGCACTTCCCCCTTTCAAGGCACAAATCTTCGTAGTGATGAGAGTTGAGAAGCAAAATCTTCTTTGGAACGTCTCCTTTGTCTGGGCCTATTCTTGGAGTTGAGATGGGAATACAGTCCCTCCGCTGCGGATTCTAATATATAGGGCCAAACTTTTCAATCCACAGTTGGTTAAATCCATGGGTGGGGGGACGACTAAGGGACTTGAGCGCACGTGGATTTTGATATGCATGGAGGGTCTGAAAACGTATTCACCTGCAGATATGGAGAGCCAACTGTACACAACTAAGGTTAACTACATTATTGAAAGTAGCATTTAGGCTGGGCACGGTGGCTCACGCCTGTAATGTCAGCACTTTGGGAGGCCGAGGTGAGCGGATCACTTGAAGTCAGGAGGTTGCAGTGAGCCAAGATCATGCCATTTGCACTCCAGCCTGGGCTACAAGAGTGAAATTCCATCTCAAAAAAAAAGTAGCATTCATTCAGTTCTTTCCTTCCTTCCTTCCTTCCTTAATTCATCCATTTTTTATTAACCTTCAATCATATCTATTCTACCTGAAGTGTGTCTCAAATCTATCCATTCTTCTCCAGTCCCACTGCCACTGCTCTACTTCAGCTCTCAGTGTTTCTCACCTGGACTTAGACAATAACCTATCTAGACTCCATTGTCCTCAACCTCACTTCTCCAATCCCCCACCCACAATGAAGCCAGAGTTATTTTCCTAAAGCACAGCTTCAGTCATAGCTGCTCGGCTCAAAAACCTCCCGTGGGCCAGGCGAAAGCTTGGTGGCTCACGCCTGTAATCCCAGCACTTTGGGAGGCTGAGGCGGGCAGATCACCTAAGGTCAGGAGTTCGAGACCAGCTTGGCCAACACGGTGAAACCCCGTCTCTACTGAAAATGCACAAATGAGCCGGGCGTGGTGGTGGGCGCCTGTAATCCCAGCTACTTGAGAGGCTGAGGCATGAGAATCCCTCGAACCCAGGAGGCGGAGGTTGCAGTGAGCTGAGATCGAGCCATTGCACTTCAGCCTCGGCGACAAGAGTGAAACTCCATCTCACACGCACAAAAAAAAAAAAAAAAAGCAACCTCCAGTAGCTCCCCGTTGCCTGCCAAACAAAATGAAAATGTTTCACTGTGTCATTTAAGACCTCCCACAATGGCCAGGCGTGGTGTAATCCCAGCACTTTGGGAGGCTGAGGCAGGAGGATCGCTTGAGCCCAGGAATTCAAGACTGCAGTGAGCTATGATCGTGCCACTGCACTCCAGGCTGGGCAACTCCTTGTCTCAAAAAAAAAAAAAGTTTCATGTCACACTTTTCTCAACAAAATGCTCATATTCCCATCAAACTATAATTAGCACTATTCCCCATGTTTACACCATGCTTTTGATCCGGCTGTTGTCATTTCTTGAGAAGCTTCTCTCTATCACCTACTTGATAAATTCTGTTTTCCTTAAAACTACCACCTCCAAGAAGTCTTTCTGATCCCTCTTCCAACCAGATGTGACTTCACACCCTTTCCCTTTGAACACTGGTGGAACTTGTTTTCTGCCTGTCTTATGGCACTTGAGACCTCCCCGCATAGTACAGCCATAAGGAACTGTCTGCGTTGTAGTCTCCATATTAAAAAATTTCTTTTCTTTTTTTCTTTTTTTTTTTTTTTGAAAAAGAGTCTCACTCTGTCACCGAGGCTGGACTGCAATGGCACCATCTCAGTTCACTGCAACCTTCGCCTTCCAATTTCAAACAATTCTCCCACCTCAGCTTCCCTGAGTAGCTGGGATTACAGGCGCCCACCACCACACCCGGCTAATTTTTGTATTTTTAGTAGAGACAGGGTTTCACCATGTTGGTCAGGCTGATCTTGAACTCCTGACCTCAAGTGATCTGCTCGCCTCGGCCTCCCAAAGTGCTGGGATTACAGGCATGAGCCACCGTGCCTGGCCAATATTAAAACATTTCTAACAGGGCTGACTTATCTGTAAGGCATAGTAAGCTCAATACCTAGGGCCCACAAAAAAAAGTGTTCATTTCTTTTAATATTAGAAGAAAAAGGCCGGGCACAGTGGCTCATGCCTGTAATCCCAGCACTTTGGGAGGCCGAGGAGGGCGGATCACCTGAGGTCAGGAGTTCGAGACCAGCCTGACCAACATTGAGAAACCCAGTCTCTATTAAAAATACAAAATTAGCCCAGCGTGGTGGCGCATGCCTGTAATCCCAGCTACTCAGGAGGCTGAGGCGGGAGAATCGTTTGAACCTGGGAGGCGGAGATTGTGGTGAGATGAGATTGTGCCATTGCACACCAGCCTACGCAACAAGAGCAAAACTCTGTCTCAAAAAAAAGAAGAATATATGAATTTTAGGGTCATGATTATATTCATCTTTATACCAGTGCTGTCTTGAATTTTTTCGTATTTTGAAGGAGAAAGGGGCCTACAAAGGGAAGAGTGCCTAGGGCCCGTAGAAGTCAAAATGCATCCCTGATTCCTGGCACAGGGCCTTGGATTTCACAGGTATTCAACAAATTCAATTCAACTGAACCTCCTTGGGCTGGCTCTTGGGGCACCAGAAGCTTCTGAATCAAAGAAGAGCCTGAATTAAGATGAAGGTTCACAGAAGGAAGGAATTGGGAGAGTCTAACAAATCCCAGTAATGTGGAGAGGGAGTACAGGAGACATCAAAAATATTTCAGGCCCTCCTTTAAAAAAAATGTAGGCTGGCCTTTTGCCTCAGCTTATTTCAAACTTGTACCCAATTGGCTGTTTCAGTCCAGAGAGAAGCACTGGACTCAAGATTCCTTGAGATCAGGAGCTGTGTATTCTTTCATGTATCATTATTCCTTTTTTCTGAGACAGGGTCTTACTCTGTCACCTAGGCTGGAGTGCAGTGGCACGATCATGGCTCATTGCAGCCTCAACCTCCCCAGGCTTAAGTGATCCTCCCGCCTCAGCCTCCCAAGTAGCTGAGACTATATACAGGCATGCACCACCACACCTGGCTAATTTTTGTATTTTTTGTAGAGATGAGCGTCTCCCTATATTGCCGAGGCTGGTCTCAAACTCCTGGGCTCAAGTGATCCACTGGCTTTGGCCTCCCAAAGTCATTATTCCTTCCTTTTTTTTTTTTTTTTTGAGACAGAGTCTGTCTCTGTCTTCCAGGCTGGAGTGCAGTGACATGATCTCGGCACACTGCAACCTCCGCCTCCTGGGTTCAAGCGATTCTCCTTCCTCAGCCTCCTGAGTAGCTGGGATTACAGGTGCTCACCACCATGCCCAGCTAATTTTTGTATTTTTAGCAGAGATCCAGGCTGGTCTTGAACTCCTGACCTCAAGTAATCCGCATGCCTCGGCCTCCCAAAGTGCTGGGATTATAAGCATGAGCCACCACGCCTGGCCCCAAAGTCATTACTCCTTTTAATGAAGGGGCCCAACAGTCAACCCCTTATGGCTCATTGGAGCATGCCTTTTTTGTGTGTGTGTGTGTTTTTGAGATGAAGTCTCGCTCTGTCACCCAGGCTTGAGTACAGCAGCGTTATCTCGGCTCACTGCAACCTCCGCCTCCTGGGTTCAAGTGATTCTTCTGCCTCAGCCTCCCGAGTAGCTGGGATTACAGGTGTGCACCACCACATTTGGCTAATTTTTGTATTTTTAGTAGAGACGGAGTTTCTGTGCTCGCTTCGGCAGCACATATAGTAGAGATGGAGTTTCACCATGTTGGCCAGGCTGGTCTCAAACTCCTGACTGCAGATGATCCACCTGCCTTCCAAAGTGTTGGGATTACAGGCATGAGCCACCGCACCCAGCCAGAGCATGCCTTTTTTTCCAAGTGTTCTATATTACTCAATATACTTTTCTAGCCCTAATGTTTAATCTGTCACACAATCACAGACTTTGTAACATTGAATTGGTCGCCAGAGATAATCTAATGCAGCCCTTCACTTTGCAGATGAGGACACCAGGGCCTAGAAGTAGGTAGGGACAGTCTAACACAATAAACTGGGACTGGTACCCAGGACTCCTGAGTAGCCCACTCAGTGCTTTCTCCACCCCACTAGAAGCCTCAGTTCTAAGAGTTTCTCCTTCTCAGCTTGGTTCTTAGTGGATTTTTCCCCCCTTTTGTGAATGAAGGCAGCCTTACACATGACATTAAATTTAACTTTTCATCAGGCGAATCTCCTCCCATTTTTATCCATGTGCAGGCAGCAGACTTTTATGTAGCAGCAGTGAGTGTGTTTTGTGATTTTTACATAATACTGCTTCATATACTCACTTCCAGGAAACAGTATCTCACTGTACTACTTGATCATGGATGGCTTAGCCAGCTACATACTACTGGACACTCAAAATCAACAGACACATAGAAGTATATGCACAAGGCAAAAAAACAATAAAAAAACAGTATATGCACAAAACTGTTATCCATGGTAAGTGACCTTTGGGGTAATAGAAATGGGTATTATGGGTAATTTCATTTTCTGATTTGTATCTTTTTGCTCACTGGGCATTTTTTATAGTGATGTCTTTTTTTATTATAAAAGTAATTTTAACTGTGTGAGGTGATGGGCATTCTCTGATTTTTCTTTTATAAGGAACCCATTTGTATATTCCTGTTGCCAGACTGTGTTCCTGAAGAGAATGAACCAACTTTGCCATTGGCAATGTGTAAGTGTTCCCTCCCCACAACTATACCATCCTATACCATCCTTCTTCTTCTTCTTTTTTTTTTTTTTTTGACAGAGTCTCACTCTGTTGCCCAGGCTAGAGTGCAGTGGCACGATCTCAGCTCACTGCAACCTCCGCCTCCCAGGTTCAAGTGATCCTCCCAAGCAGCTGGGATTACAGGCACACACCACCAC
>NW_026652282.1:101233418-101244087 GCF_009828535.3 Hylobates moloch | reverse complement strand
CAATTAATTTTTTTGTATTTTTGTAGAGACAGGGTTTCACTATGTTGTCCAGGCTGTTCTCAAACTCCAGACCTCAAGTGATCTGCCCGCCTCGGCCTCCCAAAGTGCTGGGATTACAGGCGTGAGCCACCGCGCCCAGCCTGTATCAGCCTTCTGATACCAGGTTTAATTATTCGTATTCACTTTGTAGTACCTTAAAATCATTTGAATTTGTATTTTTAAATGATAATAAAAGTCTGCATTATTTTTGTCATCCAAAAGTACTTTTCCTGGGTCAGTAGAAGCTGGTGAGAAAAAACAAATAAGAAAAAAAAGTACTTTTCCTACTGTGGTGGAAAGAATATATATCAGATAGAACTGGCTGGGTGCAGTGGCTCACACCGGGTGCAGTGGCCACTGCCAGTGGCTGGCAGTAATCCCAGCACTTTAGGAGGCCGAAGCAGGAGGACCACTTGAGGCCAGGAGATCAAGACCAGCCTGAGCAACAAAGTGAGACCTCATCTCTACAAAAAAATAAAAAATGTACTTGGCCATGGTGCTGTGTACCCATAGTCCTAGCTACTCAGAGGCTGAGGCAGGAGGATCACTTGAGCCCAGGAGTTTGAGGCTGCAGTGAGCCGAGATTACGACACTGCACTCCAGCTTGGGTGACAGAGCAAGACTCTGTCTCAATAAATAAATAAATAAATAAATAAATAAATATTTTTTAAAAAGAATATATCAGGCCAGACACAGTGGCTCACGCTTGTAATCCCAGCACTTTGGGAGGCCGAGGCGGGCGGATCACAAGGTCAGAAGATTGAGACCATCCTGGCTAACATAGTGAAACCCTGTCTCTACTAAAAATACAAAATATTAGCCAGCACGGTGGCACACGCCTGTAGTCCCAGCTACTCGGGAGGCTGAGATAGGAGAATCACTTGAACGTAGGAGGCAGACGGTGCAGTGAGCCAAGATTGTGCCACTGCACTCCAGCCTGGGTGACAGAGTGAGACTCCGTCTCAAAAAAAAACAAACAAAAAAAAAAACAAAAGAAATGCCAGGCATGCTGCATTAGTGGGGCTGGGAACAGGGCGATTTTACATCATGAGTTAATATAACATATTTAGCTTTTCAGTCATTTACTTTTTAATTGTCTGTATCCTCACAACAGCCCTACGAAATAGGTAAGACAAATCCTTTGACCTGGCTCTTCATCTGTGAAGAAATATGGTAATGCAATAATAAATCTGTTCATGTATTCAACACAGAGTTATTGAGCATCTGTGTACCTGACATTGCTAGGGGCTGGGAACAGAGCAGTCAAGAGAAATCTGCCCTCATGGACCATATGGTCTGGTGGTGGAAGACAGGCAGTAGGACAAGTAAATAGACTGTAATAGGCAGAAAGAAGTGCGAAGGGAAAAATGAATCAGAGAAGTGGAGAGGGTTGTGATTTTAGATGAAGTGGCCAAGAAAAGCCTCAATGAGCAGGTGATATTTTTTAACAAAGATCTGAAGGGAGGTAAAGCAGTGAGCCATGGGTATATATCTTAGGGGAGAGGGTTCCAGGCAGAGGGAACAGCAAGAGCAAGGGTCCTGACAGGGGAACATGCCTGGCAGTCGAGGAACAGCAAGGAGGCAAGTGTGGCCGAGGGAAGAAGGTGAGAGGGGGGAAGGAGTGATGGGAGCTGAACCATAAGTTGGGAGGAGAAAAGGAACTCAGATCATATTGGGCCTTGTAGACCACTGTCAGGACTTACTTTTGCCCTTTGTAAAAAAAAAAAAAAAAAAAAAAAAAAAAAAACGCCCAGGCTGGAGTGCAGTGGCGCGATCTCGGCTCACTGCAAGCTCAGCCTCCCGGGTTCACGCCATTCTCCTGCCTCAGCCTCCCGAGTAGCTGGGACTACAGGCGCCCGCCATCTCGCCCGGCTAATTTTTTGTATTTTTAGTAGAGACGGGGTTTCACTGTGTTAGCCAGGATGGTCTCGATCTCCTGACCTCGTGATCCGCCTGCCTCGGCCTCCCAAAGTGCTGGGATTACAGGCGTGAGCCACCGCGCCCGGCCTACTTTTGCCTTTTACTCAGAATGACCAGCGGGATTTGCAAGGGAAATTTTTCCTACTTGCTATGTGTTCCATTCTAGTTTGATTCAGGAACCCTGAGTGCAGTAGGCAGGGGCCTTTGCCCAACCCCAAATGGAGATGTGCTCCACAGCAGGGAGGCTCAAGAATAACTTGCACCATTCATCTTCACTATGCTCGAGATACCCCTCCTAATGAGAACGGTGAGTGGTGTCCGCTGGAGCATAGAAGGCGTGGAGCCAGAAATCCCTGACTTTTCCTCCTTCACACCTGACCAGGCCTTCCTAAGGCCTGGGAAACTGCCCTGAGGGCTGTAGGCTTTGAGGGGCTGGCCTGGGGAACAGAGACAGCTGGAACTTTTCCCAGGGGTAGGGGAGTTCGCCTCCACCAATTTCAACTGGTCTCTGTTCCATAGAAGCACAATGAGAAGGATTTCAAGCCATTTTCTTTTTTGAGACAGGGTCTCACTCTGTCACTGAGGCTGAGTGCAGTGGCGCAATCACAGCTTACTGCAGCCTCGACCTCCTGGGCTCAAGTGATCCTCCCACCTCAGCCTCCTGAGTAGCTGGAACTATACGTGCATACCACCACGCCTGGCTAATTATTATTATTATTTTTTTTGAGACGGAGTCTTGCTCTGTCGCCCAGGATGGAGAGTGCAGTGGTGTAATCTCAGCTCACTGCAACCTCCGCCTCCTGGGTTCAAGTGATTCTTCTGCCTCAGCCTCCCGAGTAGCTGGGATTACAGGCGCCCAGCACCATGCCTGGCTAATTTTTGTATTTTTAATAGAGACGGGGTTTCACCATATTGACCAGGCTGGACTCGAACTCCTGACCTTGTGATCCGCCCACCTCGGCCTCCAAAAGTGCTGGGCTTACAGGCATGAGCCACTACGCCCGGCCTAATTTTTTAGTTTTATAGAGATGGGGTCCCACTGTGTTGCCCAGGCTGTCTCAAACTCTTAGGCTCAAATGATTGATTCTCCTGTTTTGGTCTTCCAAAGTGCTGGGATTACAGACATGAACCACTGCGCCTGGCCCAAGCCATTCTCCTTTATTCACTCACCAGTTACGCAAAGTAATCCAGGGCCTTCTCAGCAAAGCTGCCACACGAAGAAGTCAGAGTCAGACACAGGCAGAAAAACAAAGGAATTCATGGGATTGTACATTTTACCATGCAGGCAATATATTCCAAAGCCAAATCAAAAAGTCTTTTGATCCATCTGCATCCCCTCTGTTAACAGGAGCATTCTAAAGTTGGTGGAGGCTGGGTGCAATGGCTCACACCTGTAATCCCAGCACTTTGGGAGGCCAAGGCAGGAGGATCCCTTGAGGCCAGGAGTTCGAGGCCAGCCTGAGCAACATAGCAAGACCCTGTCTCTACAAAAAAAAATTAAAAATTAGCCAGGTGTGGTGACACACGCCTGTCTACTTGGAAGGCTGAGGTGGGAAGATTGCTTGAGCCCAGGAGTTCAAAGCTGCAGGGAGCTAGGATCGGGCCCCTGCACTGCAGCCTCGGTGACAGAGTGGGACCCTGTCTCTAAAAAAAAATAAACAAAATAATGGTGGTGGAGAATTCCTGTTTTGGAGGAGCATCTCCCTCCTTAGGCCACTAGGCCCCCATTTAATGCACCAGCATGGACAAATTGCTTAAGTAGGAAGAGCAGATTTTCCCAGGAAAATGTAAGGTTAGAATGATACAGACACAGGGAAAATGATTGTGACTGTGTATTTCACCTTCAAAGACTATCCCACCTTGATTTTGGAACTGAGATGGAGACGATGTTTACTTATTCTAGTCAGCCCTCTTTGATGCCATCTCCTAGGTTTTCCAGACTTCAGACTTTTGATGTGCTGAGAGTCTCCTTATTGTTCTTCACACCGGTGTACCGTGCTGGAGTGGCCGGCCTGACTTACCGAAAAATATTCGTCAATTTGTTTACGACCCTTTTCCACAGTGAATTCACCATGAGTCATCCACTTGATGTTTTTCACAGGGTTTCGCTCCTCTGCAAAAAAAAGATGTGAATTCGTTAGTTGCCAGGTAGTGTGGTGCTTTATAATGAGACAATTATTTAGGCATCCAAACAAACAGGATTACTACCTTCCACAATCTTAACAGCATAATTGATGACATCCTGAACCAGAGCTAGAGCTACTTGAGTGAGTTCATCCTCGTAGTTCTTGTCTTGTGTATTCGGCATTGTTTGGCTTGTGGCTTTGTTGTCCTCATCCATTGCTTTCTGGCTTGTTGAATTTTGAGTCTCACCCATTTTCTTTTTCCTGGGGAAAAAAAGAAGTTACTGCGTGCCTGTGTGTGTACACACATGTGAACGCACTCATATAAGTACAGATCATCTCTTGAAGAATCAAGAGACAGGAAGCAGTTATTGCCTCTAGGGAGAGGATTAGGGGTTTAAGGGTAGGAGTCAGACCTGTGCCTGGCTGCTGATATCTACTTTTCCTGAAAACCAAGGATTTTCACATTCTCAAAACCATAAGGTGGCTCACGCCTGTAATCCCAGCACTTTGAGAGCCCAAGGCAGGCGGATCACCTGAGGTCAGGAGTTCAAGACCAGCCTGACCAACATGGTGAAAACCCGTCTCTACTAAAAATACAAAATTAGTCGGGCATGGTGGCAGGTGCCTGTAATCCCAGCCACACAGGAGGCTGAGGCAGGAGAATTGCTTGAACCTGGGAGGTGGAGGTTGCAGTGAGCTGAGATCGCGCCATTGCACTCCAGCCTGGGCAACAAGAGCAAAACTCCATCTCAAAAACAAAACAAAAAACAAAAAAACACCATAATGACTTAAATCAAAATGTAGTAGAAAAAAAGTAGCACTTCTTTGGAGTGCCTAGCAATATTGATTCCAAGTTGAATCTTTGATAAGAAACCCAATCCCTGGTAGGAGCGACTGAGGGCACCTGGCTCTTTTAAAATGATGTTAAAATGAAGTGGGTGTGGTGGCATGTGCCTGTAATCTCGGCTATTCAGGAGGCTGCAGCAGGGGGATAGTTTGAGGCCATGAGTTTGAAACCAGCCTGGGCAACATAGTGAGATCTCCCCACTCCCCAACCCGTCTTAACTTTTAAAAAGAAATATAAAGGCCCAGCACGGTGGCTCACGCCTGTAATCCCAGCACTTTGGGAGCCCAAGGCGGGCAGATCACGAGGTCAGGAGTTGAAGACCACTCTGGCCAACATGGTGAAACCCCGTCTCTACTAAAAATACAAAAATTAGCTGGGCATGGTGGCTCATGCCTGTAATCCCAGCTACACAGGAGGCTGAGGCAGGAGAATTGCTTGAACTGGGACCCAGGAGGCAGAGGTTGCAGTGAGCTGAGATCGCACCACTGCACTCCAGCCTGGGCTACAGAGGGAGACTACATCTCAAAAAAAAAAAAAAAAGTATAAAGATAGTGTTTTGTTTTTTGTTTGTTTGTTTGTTTAAGTCAGAGTTTTGCTCTTGTTGTCCAGGCTGGAGAGCAATGGCGCTATCTAGGCTCACCACAACCTCTGCCTCCCGGGAGAATCTGGGTTCAAGTGATTCTCCTGCCTCAGCCTCTCGAGTAGCTGGGATTGGAGGCATGCGCCACCATGCCCGGCTAATTTTGTGTTTTCAGTAGAGATGGGGTTTCTCCATGTTGGCCAGGCTGGTCTCGAACTCTTGACCTCAGGTGATCCACCCGCCTCGGCCTCCCAAAGTGTTGGGATTACAGGTGTGAACCAGTGCGCCGGCTAAGACAGTGGTTTTTTTTTGAGACAAAGTTTCGTTCTGTCGCCCAGGCTGGAGTGCAATGGCACAATCTTGGCTCACTGCAACGTCCGCCTCCCGGGTTCAAGTGATTCTCCTGTCTCGGCCTCCCGAGTAGCTGGGACTACAGGCGTGTGCCACCATGCCTGGCTAATTTTTTGTAGTTTTAGTAGAGACGGGGTTTCACCATGTTGGCCAGGCTGGTCTCGAACTCCTGACCTCCAGTGATCCACCCACTTTGACCTCCCAAAGTGCTGGGATTACAGGTGTGAGCCACCACGCCTGGCCTATAAAGATAGTGTTAAAATGAGTAGAGGCATTACGGCAGAGGAATATTGGTTTCATAGTTCTCTCTCTTGGGTTTTCCCAGTACAGTATACAATTATATCATCTCCAATAAACTATCACTTTTATCATCTTTTTCCAGGAGTATATATCTCTTATGAGTATTAGCTTTGGTTAATACTTCCAGGAAAATGTAAAATGAAAGTGGAAATAATGAGCATCCTCCTATTGTGTCTGACTTTCCTGGCCTTGCTTTCTGGTGTTACACCATTAGTATGATGCTGGTTTATGGTTTGAGATGTATCACATCAAGAAAACATTTGTCTGTTCCTGTTCTAGTAAGATTTTTATCATAAATGATAGCTATAATCTTCCAGATGCCTTTAACATGTATCAACAATGTGAAAATTTGTGTTACTAGGGCTGTAAACATGGCTCCATCACAGAGCTAGAAGTCTTTGCTCATTTTCAATTTTTTTTACATCTTTTCCCTTGAGTCTTAAATCCTTTATTTTCTTGCTACTGTTTAAGTCCCTTTGCTTATGAAAAATTGCTTACTTCCAGCACAGCTTTAAATTCCTTACAGGCGGCCGGGTGCAGTGGCTTAGGCCTGTAATCCCAGCACTTTGGGAGGCCAAAGTGGGAGGATCGCTTAAGTGCAGGAGATTGAGATCAGCCTGGACAACATAGCAAGGCCCCATCTCTAAAAAAAGTTTAAAAAATTAGCCAGGCATGGTGATGTGTGCCTGTAATCCCAGCTTTCTACTCACAAGGCTGATGTGGGAGGATCACTTGAGCCTGGGAGGTCGAGGCTGCAGGGAGCCGTGATCTCACCACTGTACTCCAGTCTGGGTGACAAAGCGAGACCGTCTCAGAAGAAATAAAAAATATGGCCAGGCACGGTGGCACACGCCTGTGATCCCAGCAATTTGCGAGGCCAAGGCAGGTAGATCACCTGAGGTGAGGAGTTTGAGACCAGCCTGGCCAACATGGAGAAACGCCATCTCTACTAAAAATACAAAAATTGGCCTGGGCCAGGTTTGGTGGCTCACGCCTGTAATCCCAGCACTTTGGGAGGCGGAGGCGGGTGGATCACCTGAGGTCAGGAGTTCAAGACCAGCCTGGCCAACAAGGCAAAACCCCATTTCTACTAAAAATAGAAAAATTAGCCAGGTGTGGTGGCACGTGCCTGTAATCCCAGCTACTCGGGAGGCTGAGGCAGGAGAATCGCTTGAATCCGGGAGGCGGAGGTTGCGGTGAGCCCAGATCACGCCATTGCACTCCAGCCTGGGCAATGAGAGCGAGACTCCATCTCAAAAAAAAACAACAACAAAAAGTTGGCTTGGCATGGTGGCCAGCACCTGTAATCCCAGCTACTCAGGAGGCTGAGGCAGGAGAATTGCTTGAACCCGGGAAGCAGAGGTTGCAGTGAGCCGAGATCGTGTCACTGCACTCCAGCCTGGTGACAGAGCAAGGCTGTCTCAAAAAATAAAAAATAAGTATGTTGCAAGCAATTCTTCCATGGGGTGGAAGGGCTACATGAAAGTGGGTATCTCTCTCCAAATGGAGCTATTTTTCTATAAATAACAGCTCCCAATTTGGGGGTGTTTAATGTGCTATGTTTCATTTAACTGTCATCACAGCCCTATGAAAGAGTGCACTGGGCACCTTCCATTTGCCTTTCCAAATCCACTGTCCTTGCATCTCCTCCTGCTTCCTGCCCTGGAAAACTAACCTGACTGCACCCATAAATGGTGCCCTCTGGCTTCTAGGGGGTTCCACACAATAAGGAGATCAGGAAGTCAAAATATATGTCACTGGTGGTTTTTCCCCTGTGAGTTGGCTGATGGCTGGCTGCATGAAGTCCCCAGCGTCTTTCAGGGCAGCGCTCTCCCAGCTTCTCAGGGTGGTAAGGGTAAGCATTCTCTCCCCTCAACGTTTTAGGCCCACTGTTACTAGCCCCGGGGAGCTGCACCTTCCTCTGTTGCCCTGCACTCTGGCCACACCTTTGTAAATATTCCCTTACTTAACCCTTCTACAGCTATCCTCATTTTAATATGCCAACAGTTTCCTACAGGAACCCTGAGTCACAGACAGAGGGCCTGTTGCTGCCATGTGAAAATGAGGAAACTGAGCTGTACACCCACAGTGTCTGGCTCCACAGCCCATGCTCTCAACTGTGCTGCTCTTCTCTTTCCAAGATTCAGAAAGAGTGGTAGGGCCCTATTCTCACATTTTCTCTTTCTTACTTTTTTTTTTTTTTTGAGACAGAGTCTTGCTCTGTCACCCAGGCTGGAGGGCAGTGGCGCGATCTCAGCTCACTGCAACCTCCGCCTCCCGGGTTCAAGCCATTCTGTGCCTCAGCTTCCCGAGTAGCTGGGATTACAGGCACCTGCCACCACGCCCAGCTAATTTTTGTATTTTTACTAGAGACGGGGTTTCACCATTTCGGCCAGGCTGGTCTTGAACTCCTGACCTCCTGATCCACCCGACTCAGTCTCCCAAAGTGCTGGGATTACAGGTGTGAGCCATCACGCCTGGCCTTATTCTCACATTTTCATCTAGAGTCCAGTGACCACTCTCTGTCTGGGAGCCTCTTTCACAAAAGGCAACTCTTTTTTTTTTTTTTTTTTTTTTTTTTTTTGAGACGGAGTTTTCACTCTTGTTGCCCAGGCCAGAGTGCAATGGCGAAATCTCGGCTCACTGCAACCTCTGCCTCCCGGGTTCAAGCAATTCTCCTGCCTCAGCCTCCCAAGTAGCTGGGATTACAGGTGTCCGCCACCATGCCCGGCTAGTTTTTGTTATTTTTAGTAGAGACGGGGTTTCACCATGTTGGCCAGGCTGGTCTTGAACTCCTGACCTCAGGTGATACGCCTGCCTTGGACTCCCAAAGTGCTGGGATTACAGGTGTGAGCCATCACGCCCGGACAAAGAGCAACTCTCTGTTTCCTTTCTTGACATCATCATTGATCCCAGGGGGTAGTAGATACTGCAAAAGGCAACCTGGCTCCGATGGCCATCAGTTCAAGAACCACTGGGACAGCCTTTGAACATCCCTGAAATAATGTTGGCCATTGTTCATTTTAGCTTTTTTTTTCCTTTTTCTTTCTCTTGAGATAGGGTCTTGTTCTGTTACCCGGGCTGGAGTGCAGTGGTGCAATCACAGCTAGCTGCAGCCTCAACTTCCTGGGCTCCAGTGATCCTCCCACCTCAGCCTCCTGAGTAGTTGGGCCTAAAGGCCTATATCACCACAGCTGGCTATTTTTTTTTTTTCTTTTGAGACAGAGTCTCACTCTGTCACCCAGGCTGGAGTGTGGTGGCACAATCTCGGCTCACTGCAACCTCTGCCTCCTGGGTTCAAGCGATTCTCCTCTCTCAGCCTCCTGAGTAGCTGGGATTACAGGTGTGTAAATGCAAAATACAAAAGTATTGTAAATACAAAAATATGCCCAGCTAATTTTTGTATTTTTAATAGAGACAGGGTTTTACCATGTTGGCCAGGCTGGTCTTGAACCCCTGACCTCGGGTGATCTGCCCACCTCGGCCTCCCAAAATGCTGGGATTACAGGCATGAGCCACTGTGTCCTGCCTACACCAGGCTATTTATTTTATAGGTCTCAGTATGTTGCCCAGACTGATGTTAGCATTTTTAAGCCCAGTTTGCCTCTGCCCCAGTTCCTTGTTGCTGCAGCTGGAGGTAGACAGGATCATCTGCCGGAGCACACAGAGCATTTCCAGGCTGCCCACTCCAGAGCAGCCAGAGGCTAAAGGGTGGTCAGTGAGAAGCCTAAAGGCCCTTAACACTAGAGAACTGGCTCTCCCTAGCCCTTACTTAGACCATGCCAATTTGGCCAGAGCAACCTGCTCTAAATTCTGTAGTTAAAGAAACTGTACAGGGCCGGGCGCGGTGGCTCACGCTTGTAATCCCAGCACTTTGGGAGGCCGAGGCGGGCGGATCACGAGGTCAGGAGATCGAGACCACGGTGAAACCCCGTCTCTACTAAAAATACAAAAAATTAGCCGGGCGTGGTGGCGGGCGCCTGTAGTCCCAGCTACTCGGAGAGGCTGAGGCAGGAGAATGGCGTGAACCCGGGAGGCGGAGCTTGTAGTGAGCCGAGATTGCGCCACTGCACTCCAGCCTGGGGGACAGAGCGAGAAAAAAAAAAAAAAAAAAAAAAAAAGAAACTGTACAAAGGTTTTTGGGTAAATTGGTAATTTCAGTAGACTTTGGTGAGGTAGCCATATATCAACTTGATCCTTTAGAAAATTGTCCATTTGGGCCGGGCACAGTGGCTCACGCCTATAATCCCAGCACTTTGGGAGGCCAAGGCAGGCGGATCACCTGAGGTTGGGAGTTCGAGACCAGCCTGACCAACATGGAGAAACCCCGTCTCTACTAAAAATACAAAAAATTAGCCAGGCATGGCTAGGCACAGTGGCTGACACCTGTAATCCCAGCACTTTGGGAAGCCAAGGCGGGCGGATCACGAGGTCAGGAGATCGAGACCATCCTGGCTTACACAGTGAAACCCCGTCTCTACTAAAAATACAAAAAATTAGCCAGGC
>NW_026652282.1:101221934-101232968 GCF_009828535.3 Hylobates moloch | reverse complement strand
AAAAAAAAAAAAAAGAAAAGAAAAGAAAGTTGCCCATTTGGTAACTTGGACATTCAGTAACTTTGCTTTCAGCAAATTTCCTATTGATAAATTGATGAGAAGTCAAATCTGTGACCTCCAACACGAAGCACATGGGGTGTGTGCTTTATGCATGGAAGGACCTCCTTAAGACTTTCCCTGGGGAGCCCGTGCTCCAACAGGAGAGGGAAGATGGGGAGCAGTGCCCAGGAAGAAGCTCAGTTTTTACCCTCACACGTCTGTGGGCACACACCATTCTTAAGCCTCCCTCCCACTGGCATCTCCTAGTTATTTTTCTTCCCTTCCCTCCCCTCCTCTCCCGTCCCCTCCGCTCCCCTCCCCTCCCTCTCCCTCTCCCTTCTCCTCCCCTTCTCAGAGTCCAGATAAGCAGGGTGGGTGGGAAGAGATGGGGGGAGTGGTAACGTTTGGGGTCTGGGTGATGAATAGGGAGAACCACTGCAAGTCCTTTCTGTGGACTCCCCCACCCCAGAGAATCCCCAGTACCGGAGTGAGCAGATCCTCTTTGCCTGGAACGGGAGCAGTGGTAGGTGGCTGGGGATGTCTCAGGATTCTCTCAGTAGCTTCTCTCAGATTGCCAGATGGAATGTTTGCGAGTGCTGCCAAGGAAACAACAATTTCAACCAATGGGAAGCATAGCCTACATGTTTCTGACTGCTTATGTTAATAACAGAGGGTAAGATGGGAGGGGGTGAGGGAAGGAGGGGAGAGCCAATCACAGCAACTGTCTGACCGCAATAATAGGACCAAACTGTAGTAGCTATACCTAGCTTCTCTTCAGCCGAAGATGAGCTTACAGGGCCATGCCAGGAAGAACAGTGGTGATAAGCTTCACAGCTAGTATGTATTGGGCATCCCTATGATATGCCAGTCACTGTGTTAAGCCTTCAGTGTCTGAAGTCATTTACTCCTCACAATAGCATTATGAGGTAAGTATTAGTATTTGCATATTACAGTTGAACAGACTGAGGCACAGCAAGTACTGTCCCAAACTCAAACCCAAAGCTGTCTGACTTCTTTGGCTGAGCTTTTACTTTTTCATTTCCAAATTCTGAGGTTAGGACTTCCCATGTGTACTTCATTGCTTTGCAAACCAAAAAGTATCTGAAACAGGTCTCAATTTACCAGTTTATTTTGCCAAGGTTAAGGATGTGTCTGGGAGACAGGTCTGTGCCTTTTTTCAAAGATGACTTTGAGGGCTTCAGTATTTATTTATTTATTTATTTATTTAAAGACAGGGTCTCACTGTCACCCAGGCTGAAATGCAGTGGCACAGTCATGGCTCACCCCAGCCTCGACTGCCTGGGCTCAAGTGATTCTCCCACCTCAGCCTCCCAGGTAGCTGGGACTATAGGTGTGCCACCACCACACCTGGCCAATTTTTTTTTTTTTGTATTTTTTTCTTTTTTTTATTAATTTTTTTTCTTTTTTTGCACACAAAACAATAAACGTTTTCTACAAATAAATACAAACAAAAAGATGCATATCAAACATATTAGGAAGGTTGCACATGGGAAGACCGGGAATAGAAATGGGGGGTGGGAATGAAAGAAAATAAATGAGAGAGGGACTTTGTATGGATCAATGATAATAACTCAATCCTCTATGTCTTTGACAAAGAAGAAGGAGAAGGAAGAGGAAGAAAAAGAAAGTCGGATAAAGGATCAGAAAGGGAGGAAAATAGAAAAAATTAGAGTATGACTCCAGGGTAGACCTGTTTTGTTGTTGCTGGGTTGGTTGGTTGGTTAGTTTGTTGTATTTTTCATATGTTTTGCCATGTTGGCCAAGCTGGTCTCGAACCCCTAGCCTCAAGTGATCACTCCGCCTCGGCCTCCCAGAGTGCTGGGACTACAGGCGTGAGCCACCACGTCCAGCCCCCACACTGCGTCTGGCCTCCGTGGTAGACCTCCCAGACGGGGCGACCGGGCAGAGGCGCTCCCCACTTCCCAGACGGGGCGGCCAGGCAGAGGCGCTCCCCACCTCCCAGACGGGGCGGCCGGGCAGAGGCGCTCCTCACTTCCCAGATGGGGCGGCCGGGCAGAAGCGCTCCTCACCTCCCAGACGGGGCGGCCGGGCAGAGGCGCTCCTCACATCCCAGACCATGGGCAGCCAGGCAGAGACGCTCCCCACCTCCCAGATGGGGCGGCGGCCGGGCAGAGGCTGCAATCCTAGCACCCTGGGAGGCCAAGGCAGGCGGCTAGGAGGCGGAGGCTGCAGCGAGCCCAGACCATGCCACTGCACTCCAGCCGGGGCAACACCGAGCACCGAGTGAGCAAGACTCCGTCTGCAGTCCCAGCACCTCGGGAGGCCGAGGCGGGTAGACCACTCGAGGCCAAGAGTTGGAGGCCAGGAGTTGGAGACCAGCCTGGCCAACATGGCGAAACCCTGCCTCCACCAAAAATACCAAAAACCAGCCAGGCGTGGTGGCGCGCGCCCGCAATCCCAGCCACCCGGCAGGCCGAGGGAGGAGAATCACGGGAGCCCAAGGCAGGGAGTCTACAGCGAGCCGAGACCATGCTGTTTCACTCCAGCCTGGGCAACAGAGGGAGCCAATTTTTAAATTATTTGTAGAGACAAGGTCTCGCTCTGTTGCCCAGGCTGGTCTCGAACTGCTGGGCTCAAGCTATCCTGCCCCAGCCTCCCAAAGTGCTGGAATTACAGCCATGAGCCACCCCACCCGGCCAGGCTTCAGGTTTTTGTTTGTTTGAGATGGAGTTTCACTCTTGTTGCCCAGGCTGTAGTGCAATGGCACGATCTTGGCTCCACCAAGAGCCTCCTCTGCCTCCCGAGTTCAAGCGATTCTGCTGCCTCAGCCTCCCAAGTAGCTGGGATTACAGGCTCCTGCACACCCAGCTAGTGTTTGTATTTTTAATAGAGACGGGGTTTCGCCATGTTGGTCAGGCTGGTCTCGAACTCCTGACCTTAGGCGATCCATGCGCCTCGGCCTCCCATGGTGCTGGGATTACAGGCCTGAGCCATCACGCCCAGCCTAGGCTTCAGTATTTAAAGGAGAAATACAAGGGCAAGTGCAGTGGCGCACGCTTGTAATCCCAGCACTTTAGGAGACCAAGGCAGGCAGATCACCTGAGATCAGGAGTTGGAGACCAGCCCGGCCAATGTGGTGAAACCCTGTCTCTACCAAAAATACAAAAATTAATTGAGCATGGTGGTGAGCACCTGTAATCCCAGCTACTTGGGAGGCTGAGGCAGGAGAATCGCTTGAACCCGGGAAGTAGAGGTTGCAGTGAGCCAAGATCGCACCACTGCACTCCAACCTGGGCAACAAGAGCCAGACTCCGTCTCTAATAATAATAATAATAATAATAATAATAATGGGGAAATGCGAGCTTGAGGGAAGAGAGGGAAGGTATGGTCACATTATTGAATCCACATGTTATAAGAGAAAAAGAGCAGGTAGAGGAATAATCAATTATGTATCCGTCTCCTGCTCAGTAAATCAGCACTTTACATAAGATAAGGTAAACATAGAGTAACTACAGGTGGAGATATTTAACCTGTTATTTGTAGCTGTCTGCTTAGGAACAAAAGGAAAGGCAGCTTCTTGCATGACTCAGCTTTCAGTTTAATTTTTTTTCCTTTTGGCAGAGTGAATTCGGGTCCCAAGTTTTTATTTTCCTTTCACAGCTTTCAAAGATGTCTTTTATGAATCAAAGATGAAAGAGATATAGTGTTTATCAGCTTACACTCAGGAACAATTTAACATTTTTCTTTCTCAGTTCCCTTGTCTATAAAATGGGGTTAATAACAATGCCTACAGAATAGGGGTTTTATGGGGATCAAACTAGGCAATTCATGTGAAGACCAAGAACAATGCCTGGTACATCATAATCTCTCTCTATAATGATTAGATAGCCTTTCTTTTTTTCTCTCTCTCTTTTCTTTTTTTTTTTTTGAGACAGAGTTTTGCTCTTATTGCCCAGGCTGGAGTGCAGTGGCACTATCTCGGCTCACCACAACCTCCACCTCTCAGGTTCAAGCGATTCTCCTGCCTCAGCCTCCCGAGTAGCTGGGATTACAGGCACCCGCCACCACGCCCAGTTTGGTCTCAAACTCCTGACCTCAGGTGATCCGCCCACCTTGGCCTCCCAAAGTGCTGGGATTACAGGCATGAGCCACTGTGCCCAGGCTCTTTCTTTTTTCTTTCTCTTTTTTTTTTTTTTTTTTGAGACAGGATCTCAAAATGTTTCCCAGCCTGGAGTGCAATGGTGTGATCAAGGCTCACTGCAGCCTCAACCTCCCAGGCTCAAGCGATCCTCCCAACTCAACCTCCTGGGTAGCTGGTCCCACAGGCATGTGCCACTACACCCAGCTTTTTTTTTTTTTTTTTTTGTAGAGACAAGGTCTCTATTTGTTGCCTGGGCTGGTCTCAAACTCCTAGGTTCCACCTCCACCTCTCAAAGTGCTGGGATTACAGGCATGAGCCACCATGCCCAGCCTAGATATCATTTCTATTAATAGTATTATTATTTATAGTAGTGGTATTGGCCAGGCATGGTAGCTCACGCCTGTAATCCCAGCACTTTGGGAGACTGAGGTGGGCGGATCACCTGAGGTCAGGGGTTCAGGTTCAGCCTGGCCAACATAGTGAAACCCCGTCTCTACTAAAAAGTAGCTGGGCATGGTGGCAGGCGCCTGTAATCCCAGCTACTTGGGAGGCAGAGGCAGGAGAATCACCTGAACTGGGGATGTGGAGGTTACAGTGAACCGAGATCTCGCCACTGCACTCCAGCCTGGGCAAAAAGAGCGAAACTCCAGCTCAAAGAAAAAAAAAAAGACAGTGGATCTCAAACCCAACAAAGGAAGAAAACTGCAATGTTAAGTGTCTTTATCCAGGAAGAAATGCTGAGCTCACTGCCTGGAAGACATCACATATTTTGAGGTCCCACACCCAGAGATCATGCTGTGGAGGTGGAGTGGTGAGGCAGGGGAATGGAGGGTGGGAAGGGAGGAGTTTGGGAGACAGTATGGTTTAGTAGAAGAAACACAGACTCTGGGCCGGGCACAGTGGCTCACGCCTGTAATCCCAGCACTTTGGGAGGCTGAGGCGGGTGGATCACCTGAGGTCAAGAGTTTGAGGCCAACCTGGCCGACATGGTGAAAACCCATTTCTTCTAAAAACACAAAAATTAGCTGGGTGTGGTGGTGCTCACCTGTAATCCCAGCTACTTGGGAGGCTGAGGCGGGAGAATCGTTTGAACTTGGGAAGCAGAGGTTGCAGTGAGCCAAGATTGTGCCATTGTACTCCAGCCCAGGCGACAAGAGCAAAACTCTGTCACAAAGAAAAAAAAGAGCACAGACTCTGAATGCAGATACAGTACAGGGTTTCAAATCCCAGCTCTGCCACATACTGGCGTTGTAACTGTGACTTCAGGCAGGTTGTTTTGTAGCAGGATGAGTCGCAGACCAAACTCCTCAGACACCGGATTAAAGAAGGAAGAGGTTTTTATTCGGCTGGGAGCGTCGGCAGACTCGCGTCTTAAGAGCCGAGCTCCCTGGAAAAAGAAATTCCTAGCCCTTTTAAGGGCTTAAAACTCTAAGGGGTCCACGTGAAAGGGTCATAATAGATCAAGTAAGCGTGAGGAACGTGACTGGGGGCTACACACATCAGCTAACAGAACAAAAAGTTTCACAGTGCTTTCTCATACAATGTCTGGAATTTACAGATAACACCAGTAGTTTTGGTCAGGGGTTAATATTATTATTATTATTTTAACCACCAGGGCCAGGTGGTGGCACCAAGGTCGTCTAGCTATTTATCTTACTTCTGTTTCTTTCCAACTTTTTGCTTTCTCCATTTTCTCCTGTCTTATAAACTAGGGAAAAGGGGAGGTGGGGGAGAAGCTGGGAAGGACAACAGAAGAAGTGGTGGTCTCATTCCATAGTTTTACCTCTCTGAGCCTCATGTGCACAATGGGGATCTTAATAGTCTTTTTATAGGGTTGATAAAAAGATGAATTTAGGTGAGTCAGACAGAGCCCTCAAAACAAGGACAGGTACATTGTACGTGCTCAATAAACATTAGTTAACATATCATGATGATGGTAAGACTGACCAGCACAGACTCCAACAGCAGAGGAACCGGGAAGAGCCCACCACTCTGCTGAGCTGGGAGAATTAGCCCAGTACTCCAGGGACCGGTGTGTCCTGAGCTCTCATTTGGTAGGGTCAATGCCCAGAAGCCAAGCCTGAAAGAGGATTTGTATGGGCCATGCATGGTCGCTCATGCCTCTAATCCCAGCACTTTGGGAGGCCGAGGCGGGCGGATTACCTGAGGTCAGGAGTTCGAGACCAGCCTGGCCAACATGGCGAAACCCCGTCTCTACTAAAAATACAAAAATTAGCCAGGCATGATGGCGGGCACCTGTAATCCCAGTTACTCAAGAGGCGGAGACAGGAGAATCGCTTTAACCCAGGAGGCAAAGGTTGCAGTGAGCCGGCTCGCGCCATTGCACTCTAGCCTGGGCGACAAGAGCAAAACTCCATCTCAATCAATCAATCAATCAATCAATCAATAAAAGGATTTGTGTGGATGTTGTTGTTGTTGAGCACATAAGCTCCGGAGCTCTGATCAATGATGGTGACTGCCCTCGGTTCTGCTCACCGATCTGACTCCCAGAAAGCCCATCACACCAACTGTCATTAACCCTGTGGTGCCACAACAGGCCAGGAACCACAGCCCTGCCCTCCTCCTGGGTTCAGGGTGGGCGAGTTGTGCTGCTTCTGGGATGGGGGTTAGAAACAGGCCCCACAGTAGCTGCATTGCGTAAAGCAGAGCTCCCGTTTCCTTCGTGTCGAGCTTAGGTGGGCAAGGACAGCAAGACCTCTCCTAGGCAGCCCAGAGGCCACTGGTGAGAGGAACATGGTGGGGAGGACCTGGTGTGGGAAGGGGAGTGGGGTTCTTTCTTTTTTCTTTTTTCTTTTTTTGTTTTGTTTTGTTTTGTTTTGTGATGGAGTTTCACTCTGTCACCCAGGCTGGAGTGCAGTGGCGCCATCTCGGCTCACTGCAACCTCCTCCTCCTGGGTTCAAGCAATTCTCCTGCCTCAGCCTCCGTAATAGCTGCGATCACAGGTACATGCCACCAAGCTCAGCTAATTTTTTGTATTTTTAGTAGAGACGGGGTTTCACCATGTTGGCCAGGCTGGTCTCGAACTCCTGACCTCAGGTGATCCTCCTGCCTCGGCCTTCCAACGTGCTGGGATTACAGGTGTGAGCCACCACGCCCGGCCTTATTTTAATTTTATTTTGAGATGGAATTTCAATCTTGTTGCCTCAGCCTCCTGAGTAGCTGGGATTATAGGCACCTGCTACCACGCCCAGCCAATTTTTGTATTTTTTTTGTGGGGACAGGTTTTTGCTATGTTTCCCAGGCTGGTCTTGAACTCCTGAGTTCAAGGGATCCGCCAGCCTCAGCCTTCCAAAGTGCCGGGATTACAGGTGCAAGCTACCACGCTGGGCCAGGATTTGTTTTTTTCCCCTTTGTTTTGTTTTCATTTTTCTTTTGGTGGGGGGAGGGGAGAGATAGGGTCTCACTCTGTCACCCAGGCTGGAGTGCAGTGGTGCGATTACGGCTCACTGCAGCCTCGACCTCCTGGACTCAAATGATCCTCACGCCTCAGTCTCCCAAGTAGCAGAGACCACAGGCACACACTACCAAGGTCAGATAATTTTTTGTAGAGACTAGGTCTCACTATGTTACCCAGGCTGGTCTCGAACTCCTGACCTCAAGCGATCCTCCTGCCTCAGCCTCCCAAAGTGCTAGGATTACAGGCGTAAGCCACCCCAACGGGCTGGGAGTAGGATTCCTTATTGCCCAGAGGAGACAAATGCAGGCAAAATGCTTTCGTGGAGGCAACCTGGAGAGATTTCCCAGCAGATTAGAAAGGCTCCTTCTTTGAAGCAGAAGCTTAAATTCTGTGGCCAGAACTTTACTTCTTACCCCCAGCCAAGCCCCTTAATGAAACGCACAAATTTTGGCTTCCAGGGCTCTCTAGGTTGAGAGGCCTTTTGAATCCTCATGCAGCGCCGAGGACAGGTTCTTCCAAACTACTCGCTGCTCGGATGCTAGTGCAGGTATGAGTGGAGAAAAATGGCTTGGAAGCAGAGACGGAGGGGAGAGCTGGGAGGAGCAGGTGGGGCAGAGCGGGAGGAGCTGGCTAGAGGCTTGCCAAGCTCAGACCCTCCCTCTTCGGGAAGAAAATAGACTTGGCTGCTTGGGAAGCCGTAACTCCCACCCGACTCCCCACCCCCCGCGCCACACCCCCACCATGGGCCTCTGGAAGCATCGGGACTGTGGGGGGCAGGGAAGCGGCGCCGGCTGCCCGCTGGCGCGTGGTCCAGCGATGCGCCCGCGTTCTTCTGAAAGAACGTGGAGACTGCACCAATACGCGCCGCCCCAATAACAAAAATTAGCCGGGCGTGGCGGCGCGCTCCTGTGGTCTCAGCTACTTGGGAGGCTGAGATGGAAGATCACTTGAGCCGGGGAGGCCGAGGCTGCAGTAGCCATGATCGTACCACTGCATTACAGCCCGGGCGACAGAGCCAGAGCCTGATGCAGGCCTGGCCAAGTGGAGTGCGTCCTGTCCGCTCCCCAGGAGCCGATGGGCGGGGTCGGTCGCAAATACACTGCCCTACTGTCCTGGGCTTTCCGAGGCTGCCGGGAGCTAGACAGACCGCCAGGGGGCGAGAGGGCCAGCGCCTCCCTTGTCCTGAATGTGGGGAGTGGAGGGGAGGGGGAAATTTGTATCAAGGATGTTGTGCTCACTAGAGAGAACTGCTTTGGAGAGTCTTGCAGATCCACACGCTTTTTTTTTTTTTTTTTAGTCGGAGTCTCACTGTGTCGCCCAGGCTGGAGTGCAGTGGCGCGATCTCGGCTCACTGCAACCTCTGCCTCCCGGGTTCAAGCGATTCTCTTGTCCCAGCCTCTCAAGTAGCTGGGATTACAGGTGTGTGCAACCGCACCCAGCTAATTTTTGTATTTTCAGTAGAGACGGGATTTCACCATGTTGGCCAGACTGGTCTCAAACTCCTGACCACAAGTGATCCGCCGGCCCCAGCCTCCCAAAGTGCTGGGATTACAGGCATGAGCCATCGCGCCCGGCCCACACTCTCTTAGCTGCTGCTGCTTTTTTTTTTTTTTTTTCTTTTGAGACAGAGTCTTGCTCTTGTCGCCTAGGCTGGAGTGCAATGGCACGATCCTGGCTCACTGCAACCTCTCCCTCCCGGATTCAAGCGATTCTCCTGCTTCAGCCTCCTGAGTAGCTGGGATTACAGGCATGCACCACCACACCCTGCTAATTTTTGTATTTTTAGTAGAGACGGGGTTTCGCCATGTTGGCCAGGTTGGTCTCGAACTCCTGTCCTCAAGTGTTCTGCCCACTTTAGCCTCCCAAAGTGCTGGGATTACAGGCGTGAGCCACTGCGCCTGGCCTAGCTTCTTCTTGAACTGAAGAAAATCCAGGGAGATGCCCTAGACAGGGGTAGTCTACATCACAGCACAAGGAAGAGAGGACAGAGCCCTCTCTTGGGACTCCACACCCTGGGCCTTGAATTATACTCTTTTCCACCTATGCCTCATTTTCATTCCTTCTCAGTTTCTTCCCTCTCCTCCCCTTATACTCTCATGCTCACCCCTTCACCCCTTCCCTTACTTTTTTCCCCTTCTTTCTCTTATCCTACCAATCCCTAGCAAGGCTGATGCCTCTTAGCCACAAGCCTAGGCTTAACGCTGACATTCTCTGCTTGTCGAATGAACCCAGTCGGCCAACACGTATGTTTTAAGTGACTGTAAAGTGCGCAGGTGGCAGGAATTGTGAGAAGTAAAACTGGCTTAAGACAAGGTTCCCACCCTCGATGCACTTACAATGTAGTTGGGAAGACAAAGTGTGTTCACATGAAAAAATAACTAGCAAGTAAGTCAAAGCAGGGGACAATGAAATGCTTTCTTACCCAAAACATAAGGCATGTTGGATTTGGGCAGGTTCTGTTACCAGTAGAGGGTCTTTACTGCAAGTTGTCCAGGTTCTTGGCATTTTGAACAAAGAATTGGACAAAACGCACAGCAAAGACAGGAAAGAAAGAAGCAAGGAAAGCAGAGATTTATTGAAAGTGAAAGTATACTCCACAGTGTGAGAACGGGCGGAGCAGTGGCTCAAGGGCCCTGATACACAATCTTCTGGGGTCCAAATACCCGCTAGAGGCTTACCATCACCCCGTGTTCATGAAGTTGCAGCCCACAATCAGAGGCTGAAATGAAGTTACAAAGGTCACACTCCTATGCCAACATCTTATTGGTTGTGGAAAGCAGCCAATCAGAGGCTAGAGTGAAGTTACAAAGTTGCCCTTCTATACAAACGAAGACTTGGCCTCCAATCTGTATGATTGGTTAGGATAGCAACCAGTCAGAGGTTGAAGTGAAGTTACAAAGTTACACTCCTATGCAAACGTCTGATTGGTTGCAAAAAGCAACCAATCAGAGGTACTTTCAATTTGCCATCTGCTTTTTTTCCAACCAATCAGAGGTACTTTCAATTTCCCATCTGCCACACAGAAAGGTGGGGGTTTGCAAGGGGGCAGCCTCTGGTTCTTTTGTTACATAAACGTGGAAAGTTAGGGCTTTCCTTTCAATTTAGTTCTAGGAAGTCAGCGTGAAATGGCCTTAGGTTCCCTGCTTCCAGACTGTATTCTCCTGCCTCAGTTCTTAGCAAGTGACTTTGCTTCACGTCTCAAAGGCCACCAGACTGCCCTAGGAAGAAAGAGGGAGGAGGTGGTAGGAACCCAGGGCCTTTCCCAAGCAGAGGCCCATCCTCTAACAGTAAGGCCACAGACCTGAGTACTGTGGTAGTCAGGCCCAGGTGGGTAGGTCCTTGAGAGTCATGATGTCACAAAAACCTCTCAGAATATCCCGGTCATCCTTGAGCATGAGTGCCTCACTGAATAGTGCCTTCCTCAGAACAAAGTACTATGGCAAAGCTGTTCCT
>NW_026652282.1:101192104-101217045 GCF_009828535.3 Hylobates moloch | reverse complement strand
CTGTGTCCAAGTGATCTCATTGTTCAATTCTCACCTATGAGTGAGAATATTCGATGTTTGGTTTTCTGTCCTTGTGATAGTTTGCTCAGAATGATGGTTTCCAGCTTCATCCATGTCGCTACAAAGGACATGAACTCATCCTTTTTTATGGCTGCATAGTATTCCATGGTGTATATGTGCCACATTTTCTTAATCCAGTCTATCATTGATGGACATTTGGGTTGGTTCCAAGTCTCTGCTATTGTGAATAGTGCCGCAATAAACATACGTGTGCATGTGTCTTTATAGCAGCATGATTTATAATCCAATGGCTGGATTTTTGATAGTGATGTCTTGATGTTCAGATCCACGGTCATAACTAGAGTGGGCTGCTCTTGTAGGCACTGTATGAAAACTCCAGGGTTTCCCTAGAGACCAGACCAACCCCACCCCAAATACTAAGTTCTTAGAGGTAAGAGAGAAGAGCAAGCTTCTGGTAGCCAGGGTGACTTCTGGCCTCTAGAAACGAAACGTATTAGGCTTAGAGGGAAAATCTGTCTGCTGAATGAAACACTCCCCAGCAACATGGCAGGTGGTACAGAGCAGATAGGCACAGTATACCAAAGAAACTGTGTTTTTTTGTTTGGTTGGGGTTTTTTTGGTGGTGGTGTTTTGTTTTGTTTTTTGAGACAGAGTCTCACTCTTGTTGCCCAGGCTGGAGTGCAATGGCACGATCTCAGCTCACCGCAACCTCTGCCTCCCAGGTTCAAGCAATTCTCCTTCCTCAGCCTCCCGAGTAGCTGGGATTACAGGCATGCACCACCACGCCCGGCTAATTTTGTATTTTTAGTAGAGACGGGGTTTCTCCATGTTGGTCAGGCTGGTATCAAACTCCTGACCTCAGGTGATCTGCCTGCCTTGGCCTCCCAAAGTGCTGGGATTACAGGCGTGAGCTGCCACGCCCAGCCACCAAAGAAACTCTTAACCACCTGGAAAATATCTTTGTTTTCTTGGGGCAGTAATGCTCAGTGTTCCCAGTGTTTTCCCTACCTTCTTTCTGTTGCCTTTGGGATTATAGTTTTTTGGGGTCATAATTAAAATTGCATGGTTGTTTATAAATTTTATTGCCTGATCACTCTCCAGCCCAAATATAATAATTGGTCTCTCCATGTTTACTTGAACTGAGGAAGACACCTACCAAGAACCAAAACAACGGATGATACCAAATGTGTTCAAACTAATAAAGCAACAGTTACTTGAGTTTATACAAGTAATATCTGCTGGGTCATTTTCTCAGTGGTGCCCTGTAAAGAACAATTATGTGTCTAATGGTGAATCAAGATTTGTGGAAATCCTAAAAGCAATTATTTGGATTTTTGTTGCAGAAGAGTCTTTGGGGTTGGAGGAAGGAGTATTACAGACAATAGCATAAGACATGTAGGGTACAGAAATATGCCAAAAAAACTTAACAATGAAAGATTATGTAAACATAACATAGGGTTTATTCTTTATAGGAATTTCTTTCTCTCCGCATTTTATCAAAACTGCATCAAAATGTGACAATTGGCCACGTGTGGTGGCTCACGTCTGTAACCCTAGCACTTTGGGAGGCAGAGATGGGTTGATCACTTGAGGTCAGGAGTTCAAGACCAGCCTGGCCAACATGGTGAAACCCCGTCTCTACTAAAAATACAAAATTAGCCAGGCATGGTGGGGGGCGCCTGTAATCCCAGCTACTCGGAGGCTGAGGCAGGAGAACCACTTGAACCCAGGAGGCAGAGGTTGCAGTGAGCCCGAGCACTCCACCACTCATGCCATTGCACTCCAGCCTGGGTGACAGAGTGAGATTCCATCTCAAAAAAAATAAAATTCTAGAATATTCAAACCTCAAAGATAAAATATTTGGTCAGGAGGGTATGGATGAGGTGACAGAGGGAGCATTACACAAGCACACACAGACCCAAACCAGTAAGCTGAATGACAGTCTCTTTCGATATCTAAAATCCAAATCTATACACTTGGTATAGAAAAAAAAACCCTAAAATTGTACCATGTGCCTTGTTTCCCACAGAAGTACAGGAGAATAATTTCTCAGTTCACGTAAGTATCAGAGTGATATGGAATCTTGAAAACCAACTGATGTTTAACTCTCATCCTCCATCCCTTACCCTCAACCAGAAGCTTCTTGGTGAGAATGGCCAGCTTCAGTCCTATCCATTCAGCACCTTCCCTTAGAGCAGAGCAAGCAGCAAGAGCTGAGAGGGGTAACTAGGCACTCGGTTCTCACAGTGGCATGAAACTGCGTTTTTAGCTCTGCTTTCAGAAAACAGCTTCCAAACAATTAGTGTCTTCATCAAAGTTCCTACCGTCTGTTGTCCTTGCAGCGCTCTGAGATTCCCTAGCTGTGACCACTCTAACAGGGGACCAAAGACCTGGCCTGAGGGTCCTCCCAACATCACTTTGTGTAAGTGCCTGAGGGATTTGGGGGTCGGCTGGAGAGCTGTTAAAGGGGTGCTCAAAATGCAGCAATGGTCCATTCCACATGCACAAGGCTGTACACTTACAAACTACTTCACATACATGATTTTGTGAGATCTTCTCAGCTACCCAGGGACATATGCAGGGCACATACTGTCCTCACTTGAGAGATGGGAGAACTGAAGCTAAGATCAGTGATGTGACCTACCAAAGCCCACACAACCCACAGGTGGTGCAGCTTCCTGATGTGAAGTTACTCCCAACATTCTGTGTCTCCACATCTTACATCATCTATTTGGAAAAGAAACATGTTGTTCTGTGCCTTCTCAAGCTAAGGCACATTACTGAGAGTACATTGGGAGGCCGGGCACGGTGGCTTACGCCTGTAATGCCAGCACTTTGGGAGGCCAAGGCAAGTGGATCACCTGAAGTCAGGAGTTCGAGACCAGCCTGGCCAACATGGTGACACACCGTCTGTACTAAAAATACAAGCAGTGGCTTGATCTCGGCTCACTGCAACCTTCACCTCCTGGCTTCAAGTGATTCTCCTGCCTCAGCCTCCCAAGTAGCCAGGATTACAGATGCACGCCACCATGCCCGGCTAATTTTTGTAATTTTTGGTACAGATGGGGTTTCACCATGTTGGCCAGGCTGGTCTCGAACTCCTGACCTCAGGTGATCCGCCTGCCTCGGCCTCTCTAAGTGCTGGGATTACAGGTGTCAGCCACCACGCCTGGCCTAATTTTTGTATTTTTAGTAGAGATGAGGTTTCACCATGTTGGCCAGGCTAGTCTCAAACTCCTGGCCTCAAGTGATCCGCCCGCTCTGGCCTCCCAAAGTGCTGGGATTACAGGTGTGAACCACTGCGCCTGGACTCTTTAATACTTTTTTCAAAATAGATAAGGAGTTTTGCTGTATTGCCCAGGCTGGTCTTGAACTCCTGGGCTCAAGCAGTTCTCCTGTCTCAACCACCCAAAGTGCTAGGATTACAAGTGTGAACCACTGTGCCCAGGCAGAATTTTTTAAAAAAATACTTCCTACTGTGTTCCTTAATGAAGACCCTGCTACTGTTTTCAGAGTTTCTCAACCTTGGCACTATTGACACTTAAGGCTACCGGAAACTGTCACATGGGACTGTCCTGTACATCTTAGGATGTTTAGAAGCATCACTGGCTTCTACCCACTAGATGTCAGCAACACCTCCCCACCCATACCTCCTATTGCCTCAAGGAAAAATGTCTGCAGATGTTGCAACATGCCCTGGGAGGCAAACTCACCCAGCTGAGAACCACTGCTTTAAACCCACCCTGTGCAGAGCAGCCAGGCAGATGTGCGCAAGTCGCATCACTCTCCTACCTCCTACTAGACTTCCCAGTCGCCCTCAGGAGGAATTCCAACACCCAGGGGGAGACATTCACGTTCTAGGCCCTGCCAACCTCTCTGGTCCCTCTCTTCTGCCTCGCCCTCTTTGCTCTGCAGAACTGCTTGTAGAGTTTCCCACATAGCCATGCTATTTGTGTCCCCACCCTCACGCTGTTCCCTCTGCTTGGAATGTCCTCCCCTCAGTTGTTTGTCTCATAAATCCTATCCAGCCTTCCAGACAGCTTAGTGTAGACATCCTCTGGAAATGTATCCCTAAGCTCTTTCCTTTCCCCTCAACCCAAGGCTGGGTTGCCCCACCTCTGCGCTCCCACAGCACCTTCTGCAAACTTCTGTCACAGCACTTATCCTTCACATAGTTGTCTGTCACTCCCACTGACTGAGTTCCTGCAGAGCAGTTCTGTGTCACATTCATTTATTTTAGGTCATTTTATTTTTTGGTAGAGATGGGGGTTTCGCTAGGTTGGCCAGGCTGGTCTCGAACTCCTGGCCTCAAGTGATCAGCCCGCCTCAGCCTCCCAAAGTGTTGGGATTACAGGGGTGAACCACTGCACCCGGCCTGTGGTGTCATATTCAAATCTGAGGTACAGCACCTGGCATGTAGCATTTACTCAATCAGTGTTTAGTGAAGTAAACCACAAAGAACAATACACTAGGTTGGAAGTCAAAACATCAGGATTCTAGTCCCAGCTCTGCCACTGGCTAAGTGATCATTTGGTTCCCAAACAAAAGGCAGCGCCATTCTCTTCCTCTTCCTTCTGAATATGTATGGCTTCCTCTATCTTTTTTCAGTCTTTTCCTATTGACTACTTTATTTGACCCTACAAGTAACAACCTGGTAGATGTAATTTCAAACAAGAACCATTCTTCCAAACTTCCAAAGAAGTGAACAGTATGTGTCAGACACTACAATTGCATACAAGACAGAAGAACCCGTTTGTATCTGTATGTGCAAAAAGAAACCCTATTGGCCAGGTGCGGTGGCTCATACCTGTAATCCCAACATTTTGGGAGGCCGAGGCTGGTGGATCTCTTGAGCCCAGGAGTTCGAGACCAGCCTGGGCAATATGGCAAAACCCTGTCTCTACAAAAAAATGCAATTAGCCAGGCGTGGTGGTAAGCGCCTGTGGCCCCAGCTACTCAGGAGGCTGAGGTGGGAGGATCACTTGAGCCCAGGAAGCAGTTGTTGCAGTGAGCTAAGATCTTGCTACTGCACTCCAGCCTGGGTGACAGAGTGAGACTCTGTCTCAAAAAAAGGAAAAAAAGAAAAAGAAACACTATTGACCATTTTTGGTTTGGGTTTAATAAAAAAGGATTTTTTTTTTGAGCCATCGCGCCCAGCCAAAAAGGATTATTTTTAAAGTAAAAAGAAACCCATGCCAGGCTCAGTGGCTCACACCTGTAATCCCAGCACTTTGGGAGGCCAAGGCAGGTGGATCACCTGAGGTCTGGAGTTCGAGGCCAGCCTGGCCAACATGGTGAAACCCCGTATCTATTAAAAATACAAAAACTAGCTGAGTGTGGTGGCAGGCGCCTGTAATCCCAGCTACTCGGGAGGCTGAAGCAGGAGAATTGCTTGAACCCAGGAGGCGGAGGTTGCAGTGAGCCGAGATCATGCCATTGCACTCCACCCTGGGTGACAAGAGCGAAAACACCATCTCAAAAAAATAAAAATAAAGTAAAAAGAAACCCTTTGGGGTGGTGTGACAATTGACAGGTGTTGGGCAGGGGATTAGAGCAACTATTTTCACTGCATACCTCATATTGTTGGATTTTGAGCTAGGTGAATATAACATCTATTTTTTTTAAAACTTCATGATAGTAAATAAAACTGAGCAAATGGGATTGTTTCCTAAGCAGCATTTTAACAGGCCTTAAGAGCTGGTGACAGATGGATCTGACATCAGTAGCTTTACCACATCAGTTAGAGCTGCTTAAGAAAACCCTTCTAATTGCACTTGCAAAAAAAAAAAAGAAAAAGAAAAAAGAAAAGAAATCCACCGTTAAATCTTCTATCTTCAAAGTGCTTTAATCGGGCTCACCCCCTAGCAGTAGAGTACAAAAATAAAGCTCAATTTCACAGCAGATGCTACAAAAAAAGGGCAGTGAAGAATTTGGACTCTAACCGTGAACCTAACCAACTCTGTCATTTTGTAGCCCCTCACTATACAGCTGTGTAGCTTTGACAGTCGTCTAAGGAGATAAAAGTTTAGGGGATGATCCCTGCCTACAGGCAAAATGGAGAAATAACAGACGTAAAAATCAATAAAAGTAGTAATAGATCAGTCATGTTTTCAACACATCTTCTGTATCCACAACTCCCTAGGTGTACTACCTGCCCTCTTTCTTCCTTTCCAGGGATAGTTGTTTTTTTGTTTTGTTTTGTTTTGTTTTTGAGACAGTTTCACTCGTCGCCCAGGCTGGAGTGTGGTGGTGCAATCTCGGCTCACTGCAACCTCTGCCTCCTGGGTTCAAGCAATTCTCCTGCCTCAGACTCCAGAGTAGCTGGGATTATAGGCATGCGCCACCATACCCAGCTAGTTTTGTTATTTTTAGTAGGGACGGGGTTTCTCTCTGTTGATCAGTCAGGTCTTGAACTCCCGATGTCAGGTGATCCACCGGCCTCCCAAAGTGCTGGAATTAAGGTGTGAGCCACCGCCTGGCCAGGGATAGTTCTCCTAACAGTCAATTACACAAGGCCTGTGAAGCACTAAATGATAATACAGGTTCTATTAAGTTTGTAATCATGACCAGGCTTTCCTTATACAGTAAAAAGTAAAAGGTCATTGCTGATCAAGGGATGGCACAATCCAGCCACCACTGTAAGTTTAAACACCACTTCCTTCTATAAGCCCCGCCCTATAAAATGAGATCAATGGCAATCACACAGTGCAGGCATGTTCAAGGTAACCAGATCAAATGTTAAACTGGATAAGCGATGAAAAGCAACTTAGTATTCTCACCTGGAAGTGTCATCTGTGGTGTTGCTTTATACACATGGAGTTATCACCATCTCTAGTTTTATCTTTTCAGATCTTCATCTTTGGTTACCTTTAACGTTGAACATGCATCTCTATTTCAAGTGCTCAGTACACTCTCATTTTAATAAACCGAATGATTGCTGTTGCTGTATACTAAAACAAAAATTAACTTAAGCATATACTATTTGTTAGATACTATACAGAATGCATGAAGGTTGAAGGTGCAATCTGTTTTAAACATATCCCAACTGGAATTTTTTTTTTTTTTTTTTTTGGAGACGGAGTCTCACTCTGTCACTGTCACCCAAGCTGGAGTGCAGTGGCACAATCTCAGCTCACGGCAACCTCCGCCTCCCAGTTTCAAACCATTCTCCTGTCTCACACCACCACTGCGCTCGGCCTGGAATTATTTTCTTACACCCCTCTCAGCTCAAACCTAACCAACTGGAATTTTAAACATTGTAGGATCCACTCAGAAAAGGAACTAGAAAAAAAATACTTTTTCTGTATTCCCCTAGTCATCTCCGAAGAAACTATGTTTGTAAAATTTACTGTCAGCCGGGCAAAATGGCTCACACCTGTAATCCCAGCACTTTGGGATGCCAAGGTGGGTGGATCACCTGAGGTCAGGAATTCGAGATCAGCCTGGCCAACATGGTGAAACCCCGTCTCTACTAAAAATATAAAAACTGGCCAGGCGCAGTGGCTCACACCTGTAATCCCAGCACTCTGGGAGGCCGAGGCAGGTGGATCACGGGGTCAGGAGTCCAAGACCAGCCTGACCAAGATGGTGAAACCCCGTCTCTACTAAAAATACAAAAATTAGCCAGGTGCAGTGGCAGGTGCCTGTAATCCCAGCTACTCAGGAGGCTGAGGCAGGAAAATCACTTGAACTTGGAAGTCGGAGGTTGCAATGAGCCGAGATTGAGCCACTGAACTCCAGCCTGGGCAACAGAGCAAGATTCTGTCTAAAAAAGTAAATAAAGTTAAATAAAATATACTAGTGTCTATTACAATAGTAGCAACTACAATTTATGAAGTATTAGCTGCTAGGCACAGAGACAGGTGCTTGATGTACATTATGGATGTACATTATGTCTATACAAGCCTCACAGTTGCCTTCTAGTTTTAAGTGATAAAGACTACATTGGGTAGATTGCTTCATTTTGTGTAACATATTTAAAAAAAAGAAATGCATTTTTTTCATTTTATTTTTATTAAGCACTACATAACACATTGCATGCTACATAATACACTGTATAACCTTCTAGCAGGGGTAGATGGCCATAACTGAGTTATCTTTTTCATCAATCAGGAAAATGCTTCCTTAATCAATGTTCTCCAAACCCTGAAAAACAGTTTAAAAAGGAGAATGTGACAAGTCTGTTCCCATCAAAGATATGCCATGTACTTTTATTTCCAGTGTCATTAAATGGCATTGTCATTAAAAAGAGGGCTTCCACATCCCACATTTCTCTAACTCCAACAATACATTAGATTAAATTTTATAATCACTAAAGAATAACCTGTAATGATTTCTAGTTTTCATTTTCTGACAGCAGCATATTGCTTTATATGAAACAAACCTTCCCCGACTCCCAATCAGAACTAAAGTCAAGCAACTCTTTACCACCTGGATCCTTTTTTTTTTGAGATGGAGTCTCACTCCCATCATGCAGGCTGGAGTGCAGTGACGCGATCTCGCCTCACTGCAACCTGCATCTCCCAGGTTCAAGCAATTCTCCTTCCTCAGCCTCCCAAGTAGCTAGGATTGAAGGCGTGCGCCACCATGCCCAGCTGATTTTTGTATTTTTAGTAGAGAAGGGGTTTCGCCATGTTGGTCAGGCTGGTCTAGAACTCCTGACCTCAGGTGATCCACCTGCTCGGCCTCCCAAAGTGCTAGGATTACAGGTGTGAGCCACTGTGCCTGGCCTCCACCTGGATCCTTACAAAGCACCTCAGTGAGTCAGGACAAGAAGGTAAAATCTGTTTTAAAAAATAACAGCCAACATGAGGTAGATACTATTATTCTCATTCCATTTTTTTCACAAATGAGGAAACGGAGGCTCAGAGAGGTTAAAAGTCACCTGCTTAAGTCCATAAGGAATTAGCAGAGCCAGAATTCAGGGACCCCAACTCCAGAACCCTTCTCTGACAAGCACTACACTATCTATTCAAAATACCTACTGGATCTTACTAAGTTGACAACCAAATACTTCAGAAGCTATAAATTAAAAGATTACGCCGGGCACGGTGGCTCATGCCTGTAATCCCAGCACTTTGGGAGGCCGAGGTGGGTGGATCATGAGGTCAGGAGTTCAAGATCAGCCTGGCCAAGATGGTGAAACCCCGTCTCTACTAAAAGTACAAAAATTACAGCACACCTGTAATCCCAGCTACTCGTGAGACTGAGGCAAGAGAATCACTTGAACCTGGTGGGTGGAGCTTGCAGTGAGCCAAGATCATGCCACTGCACTCCAGCCTAGGCGACAGAGCAAGACTCCATCTCAAAAAAAAAAAAAAAAGACTCATCAGTGATGACACTTCTTTTAGATATTAAATAACATAGTCCAGGTATTTGGTTTACTATTACAGGAAGAACTGCCTTAAGAGAAGTTAAAACTGTATCTTCCTTGGAGCCATCTCTTAGAAATCCTAATTCTAAATCACATGCCAGATGATTCTGATGGTTATTCTTGGACCATACTTTGAGAAACATGGCTCCAGATAAGTAGATATCTATTATCATGTTCATTGGATTAGATTCTCAACTACCTCTCCACTGAGAGGTGTATCACCCAGGTTGAGTCCTTATAATATTACTTAATCACTCTGACCCTTGTCTATAAAATGGAAATACTATTTACTTAGGTTTGTTGCGAGGAATAAATGAGGAAGGAGAAAATATTAAAAAGTAAACATTTTTAAAAGAATTATGAGAATAAACGACTCCTACAAAATATAAAAACATACTATTAGGGCCAGGAGTAGGAGCTCATGCCTGTAATCCTAACACTTTGGGAGGCTGAGGTGGGCGGATCACTTGAGGTCAGGAGTTAGGAAACCAGCCTGGCCAACATGGTGAAACTCCATCTCTACCAAAAAGTACAAAAAAAAATTTAGCTGGGCATGGTGGCGGGTGCCTGTAATCCTAGCTACTCAGGAGGCTGAGGCACAAGAATCACTTGAACCCGGGAGGTGGGGGTTGCAGTGAGCCAAGATTGCACCACTGCACTCCAGACTGGGTGACAGAGTGAGACCTTGTCTCAAAAAAAAAAAAAAAAAAAAAAAAAAAAAAACGCAGAAAAACAAAAAATATACTATTAGGTTGAGCCTTATGAAATGCTACTGCTTGGTCGTTTTTGACCTACAAAAATGGCAATGTCATAATTGAATCAAATATAAAATTATAGTAATTCTTTAAATGAAGTATTGTTGCAGGAATAGGCAGACCTAGAGTATAGAAAAGCACATCCGTGAAACAGGCCCATGTGTACATGGAAATTTAGTTTACCAGAGTGGTATTACAAATAAAAATGAACTAGGTGCTTCGTGGTTTTTTTTTTTTTTTTTGAGACGAGACAGGCTGTCATTCTCTCGCCCAGGCTGGAGTGCAGTGGTACGATCCTAGCTCACTGCAGCCTCGAACCCCTGCTCAAGCTATCCTCCTGCCTCAGCCTTCTGAGTAGCTAAGACTACTAAACTGTTCTATAAATGGGTAATTGCGATAACTAGCTACCTCTTGGAAAAAAGTAAAGTTAATCCTCCCTTCACATTATACTCCAAAATGACTTGTAGATGTAACCAAATCACTGATTTTTTAAAGAAACAATATTAGGAGAAATTATTTTTTAAATGTATTTTTATGAGCCAGGTATAGTGGCACACCTGTACTCCCAGCTCCTCTGAAGGCTGAGGCAAGAAGATCACTTGAGCCTATGAGTTTGAGGCCAGCCTGGGCAACACAGCAAGACTGTCTCTATTTTATTTTTTGAACGTATTTTTATAGTCTTAGATATAAAAGGCCTTTGTATGGGAAACATAAAAACCCAGAATCCAGAACAACAAAACATGATACATTGAATATCAAAATTTAGAACTACCTGATGAAAAACATCATAAAGTGAAAAAGACAAACAGCAGACTGGGAAAAATGTTTGTCATATATAAAATAGACAAAAAATTAAAGTCTAGGATATATAAAGAACTATAGCTCAAAAAGAAAAAGACAGACAATAGAACAGGCAAAGGATATAGGCAACAATCCACAGAATAAGAAATACATGACAGTAAGAAAAACTAAAAAAAAAAAGAAATATAAAAGATTAAATATGTAAAAAGATGCCAACCTCACTAGTAAATAAGAAAATGCTAGTTATATATTAGCACTGTATGACCCTTGGCAAGGCATTACCAGAACCCACCTCAACCCTGGCAAAAGGCTGGCATCAGAGTGGCATCTTACCTTTGACACATAGCAACGATTAACTCCAGAGATGCGCCTATCTCTTTCCATCAGATTCCAGTGATACCCAAAATGAGCAACCCTTTTTTCCTTCAAATAAGAGACAATTATTGTTGCAGTTTATAAAACTGAGTGACCCAATTGATGGATATTACAATTTTTAAAAGGGACATTCCAGAGAAATGGAATCATCATTTAAATAAAAATGCAAATTAGTAGTACAAGAACAGAATCTCCTAAATAAAATCAGACCACTAAACTTTAGGATTAAGTTGGTAACTGTGACTTCTTACACTATTTTAACCAACATGAATTTTTCCTTTATTTTTTAAAAGAAATATCTAGTTGTTGCCTTTTGGGACACTAAGAAGCAACAGCTGGGCCGGGCGCGGTGGCTCTGGCTCACGCTTGTAATCCCAGCACTTTGGGAGGCCGAGGCGGGCGAATCACGAGGTCAGGAGATCGAGACGACGGTGAAACCCCGTCGCTACTAAAAATACAAAAAATTAGCCGGACGTGGTGGCGGGCGCCTGTAGTCCCAGCTACTCAGAGAGGCTGAGGCAGGAGAATGGCGTGAACCCGGGAGGCTGAGCTGACAGTAAGCCGAGATTGCGCCACTGCACTCCAGCCTGGGCGACAGAGCGAGACTCCGTCTCAAAAACAAAAACAAAAACAAACAAACAAAAAAAGAAACAACAGCTGTAGATCACACGTGAACAATAACAAAATCAAAAAGTAAATAAATTTATACTCTGTACTCTAGAGATGATGTGAAGGGCTAGGAAGAGGGGAAAATGAATCCTGACGTAAAAAACAAGATCTTGCAGTAAATTCCTAAAGGCTTGCAAGATAAAGTGGGGAATAAAAAAATCAAGGGTGGCCGGTCGCGGCGGCTCACGCCTGTAATCCCAGCACTTTGGGAGGTCAAGGCGGGTGGATCACCCGAGATCAGAAGTTCGAGACCTGCCTCGCCAACATGATGAAACCCCGTCTCTACCAAAAAAAAAAAAAAAATCCGGGCGTGGTCTCGGAAGGCTGAAGCAGGAAAATCTTTTTTTTTTTTTTTGAGACGGAGTTTCGCTGTTGTTGCCCAGGCTGGAGTGCAGTGGCGCGATCTCGGCTCATCGCAACCTCCGCCTCCTGGGTTCAAGCGATTCTCCTGCCTCAGCCTCCCGAGTAGCTAGGATTACAGGCATGCGCCACCACGCCCAGCTAATTTTGTATTTTTAGTAGAGACGGGGTTTCTCCATGTTGGTCAGGCTGGTATCGAACTCCCGACCTCAGGTGATCCGCTCGCCTCGGTCTCCCAAAGTGCTGGGATTACAGGCGTGAGCCACCGCGCCCAATCAGGAGAATCTCTTGAACCCAGAAGGCGGAAGTTGCAGTGAGCGATTCTCAGGTTTGAGCCACCTCTTCTAATCTACCTTTCCGGCCCCCGCGTCGCTACTCTGCCCTGAGGCCCACTCTGATACACCCAGAAACGCTGTTTTTCACTAGAGCAGGATGTGGTTTCGACCGGACTTCGTTTCGCAAGCCTCGGCTTCTAGGCAACCGGAAGAAAGTAGAGGGCCGACCTCGGAGAGAGGGTTCGCAGGCTGACGGCCTCCCTGCCCACCACCCTTTTCGGAAATCAGCCCGTGGAGTCGGCCCCCGGGCCGAAGCCGCCTTACCTTGCTCCCGTTAGTGAACCTGTGGATGTACGCAGTAGCCAGTCCTGGAATCAACAAGCACACGCCCATGACGGAGAGTCCGGGGAGAATCTCGAACCACATCTCTGCGCCGTTACCTAGGCCAAAACCCTACTTCTGGGTCCTTGAAAGGTGACCTGGCTTCGCCTCTCTTCCCAGCAAGCCCCGCGGCCGCCCGCGAGCGGGGCGGTGCCACGTACGGCTCCGGAAGAAGCGACGGAATCTGCTAGGGCACAAGAGAGGCGAGCGCTCGCGCTCTCGCAGTCCTCTTCCGTCAGTGTCTTTTGCTTCGACTCCCGGCGGAGCGCACAACGTGGAGTGACGTGCAGGGGCCGAGTGCAACCCAGGCAGCCACGGCCGTTTCGGAGCTCGGGACTCTAAAATGGCAGAGCAGCTTTCTCCAGGAAAGGCGGCGGATCAGGTGTGCACCTTCCTTTTCAAAAAGCCTGGGCGGAAAGGGGCTGCTGGACGCAGAAAGCGCCCGGCCAGCGCCCCAGAGCCCGGAGAAAGCGGCAGCAGTAGCGACGAAGGCTGCACTGTGGTTCGACCGGAAAAGAAGCGGGTGACCCACAATCCAATGATACAGAAGACCCGTGACAGTGGTAAACAGAAGGCGGCTTACGGCGACTTGAGCAGCGAGGAGGAAGAGGAAAATGAGCCCGAGAGTCTCGGCGTGGTTTATAAATCCACCCGCTCGGCGAAACCCGTGGGACCAGAGGATATGGGAGCGACAGCTGTCTATGAGCTGGACACAGAGAAAGAGCGCGATGCACAAGCCATCTTTGAGCGCAGCCAGAAGATCCAGGAGGAGCTGAGGGGCAAGGAGGATGACAAGATCTATCGGGGAATCAACAATTACCAGAAATACATGAAGCCCAAGGATACGTCTATGGGCAATGCCTCTTCCGGGATGGTGAGGAAGGGCCCCATCCGAGCACCCGAGCATCTACGTGCCACTGTGCGCTGGGATTACCAGCCCGACATCTGTAAGGACTACAAAGAGACTGGCTTCTGCGGCTTCGGAGACAGCTGCAAATTCCTCCATGACCGTTCAGATTACAAGCATGGGTGGCAGATCGAACGTGAGCTTGATGAGGGTCGCTATGGTGTCTATGAGGATGAAAACTATGAAGTGGGAAGCGATGATGAGGAAATACCATTCAAGTGTTTCATCTGTCGCCAGAGCTTCCAAAACCCAGTTGTCACCAAGTGCAGGCATTATTTCTGCGAGAGCTGTGCACTGCAGCATTTCCGCACCACCCCGCGCTGCTATGTCTGTGACCAGCAGACCAATGGCGTCTTCAATCCAGCGAAAGAATTGATTGCTAAACTAGAGAAGCATCGAGCTACAGGAGAGGGTGGTGCTTCCGACTTGCCAGAAGACCCCGATGAGGATGCAATTCCCATTACTTAGGTTTCCCATAATTCTTAAATTTAAAAAATAAATATTTTGTTCTTTTGGAAGTCTTAACTCGTGTCCTTCCTTTGTAGAGAAAGTGACAGAGAAGGCGGGTGGTGAAGTAGGGTCCTGGATTAAAAGCTTCAAGGTAGGTATAATCAGGATTTTTAGCCCTAGGATAACCATTTTGCCTGTGTTTCTTTTCAGAACACTTTGGCATAAATTATAGGGGTGGGAGTAGTTTGAGAAAAGAGCTATAATTTGCTCGAAGTAACCAAAGCTATGATGAAAGCAAGACCTCTGAGCCTGTTTATTATATCACATTTCTGTATCACTTAATAGTTTACAAAGTGCTTTCATGCATTGTTTCTTTGGGAGCCTGTACTACAAAATATACCCGAGCCAAGGTGTGGGAGAGAGGGGTTGTGTTTGGGGAATTGGTAGCTAGAACCACAGGCTTCACATATGAGAAATGTTCCTTGCTGTCTTGGTTATTTATTTATTTATTTATTTTTGAGACGGAGTCTCGCTCTGTTGCCCAGGCTAGAGTGCAGTGGCGCGATCTCAGCTCACTGCAACCTCCGCCTCCCCGGTTCAAGCGATTCCCCTGCCTCAGCCTCCAGCGTAGCTGAGACTACAGGCGCATGCCACCACACCCGGCTAATTTTTTTTTTTTTTTGTATTTTTAGTAGAGATGGGGTTTCACCATATTAGCCAGGATGGTCTCGATCACCTGGCCTCGTGATCCGCCCGCTTTGGCCTCCCAAAGTGCTGGGATTACAGGTGTGAGCCACCGAGCCCGGCTCCCTTGCTGTCTTGGAAGCAGCTATAGTTAACCCCCACGTCCATGGATGATAAAAGTATCTGTGCTCAGCTATCCAGTGTGACAGACACTAGCCTCAGGTCGCTACTGAGCACTTGAAATGTGTCTGACCACTGTATTGGACACTGCTATTGTAGACAGAACTTGTGAACCTGCAGAGGGCAAAAACATAATATTTTATCATTCATTACCTGAAACTATCTGTGTTCCAGTCTCTGTAATAGCGCTGATCACACCTTATTAAAATTAGTCGATGCACCTGTCTCTCCAACTGATTTATGAACTCAGTGACTAGCCTAGTGCTTGGCATATAATAAGCACTTAATAAATAAGCCTAGAGAGGTTTAAAAAGGGAGATTGGGGCCAAAGCCTTGAATCCAAGCTGAGGAGCGTTGACTGTATTCTGTAGGCAGCGGGGGAAATAGCAGAGGTTTGGGAAGAGAACACAATCAGACTTGGGTTTTTTTGTTTGTTTGTTTGTTTGTTTTAGTGTTACTGTGGTTGCGGCTATAGGATGGCTCACAAGGGAGATATAACACAAGAGGCCGGGAGGCTAGTTAGGCCAAATGATTAGTAAATTTTATTGATATGGCTAGAATTTGGGCTAATCCCACGAAACAGATGCAAGAATAAATTCTGGGTTAGTGGTTTTTATTCACATTCATTAATCCGTTTAAAGATATTCTTTTTTTTTTTTTTTTGAGACAGAGTCTTGCTCTGTCGTCCAGGCTGGAGTGCAGTGGCACGATCTTGGCTCATTGCAACCTCCGCCTCCCAGGTTCAAGCAATTCTCCGCCTCAGCCTCCCGAGTAGCTGGGACTACAGACGTGCACCACCACACCCAGCTAATTTTTTTATTTTTAGTAGAGACAGGGTTTCACCATATTGGTCAGGCTGATTTTGAACTTCTGACCTCGTGATCCGCCCGCCTCGGCTTCCCAAAGTGCTGGGATTACATGCATGAGCCACCGCGCCCGGCCTAAAGATATTCTTTGAGTAGCTACTCTCTATCAGGTGCTGTGCTTGGCATGGGGGATATTAGCAGTGAACAAGATGGACACAGCCCCTGCCCTCATGGAGCTGGACATTAAATAATGACTGTTTGTTTGTTTTTGAGACAGAGTCTCGCTGTGCCACCCAGGCTGGAGTGCAGTGGCATAATCTCAGCTCACTGTAACCTCCGCCTCCCAGGTTCAAGCAATTCTCCTGCCTCAGCCTCCCGAGCTGGTCTTGAACTCCTGACCTCATGTGATCCGCCCACCTGGGCTTCCTAAAGTGCTGGGATTACAGGTGTGAGCCACCGTGCCCTGCCTGTTTTGTTTCTTTTAATTTCAAATAGGATCTCCTATGTTGCCCAAGCCCGTCTCAAACTCCTGGCTTCAAGCAATCCTCCCACCTCAGCTTCCCAACATGCAGGGATTATAGGCGTGAGCCACCATACCCGGCCTAGGAAAGCATTTTGAAAAGTGTCATGTCCTACACAAAGCTTCAGAGGAAAAGGAAATAAATGAAAAGTGTCACGGAGGCAAGACGCAGTGGCTCACGCCTGTAATCCCAGCACATTTAGAGGCTGAGATGGGAGGATCACTTGAGGCCAGGAGTTGGAAACCAGCCTGGGCAACATAGGGAGACCTCCATCTCTACAAAAAACAAGCAAAAATTTTAGCCAGGTGTGGTGAAGTGCACCTGTAGTCCCAGCTACTCAGGAGGCTGAGGTGGGAGGATCCCTTGAGCCCAGAAGATCAAGGCTGCAGTGAGCCATGATTGCACTACTACACTCCAACCCGGGTAACAGGAGTGAGACCCTGTCTCAAAAAAAAAAAAAAAAAGAAAAAAGAAATATGGCAATGAGTAGCAAAAGAACCAGAAAAAATGTTCATTTTTTTTACTATTTCTGATAATTTATACTAAAAAAGTTATTCAGGGTTAGGCACAGTGGCTCATGCCTGTAATCCCAGGACTTCATGAGGCCAAGATTAGAGGATCACTTGAGCTCAGGAGTTTGAGAACAGCATGGGCAACATAGCGAGACCCCCATCTCTAAAAAATAAAAATAAAAAAAGTTATTCAAAAGTAGAATAAAGCGTTATGGAAAAAGATATACTTTGAGTTGTTGTCTATTATATAAGCTGAGAGAAAATGTCCAGGAGAAAACACAGATGATAAAAGGTGAAAGAATGCTGCTGATGACTAAATTCTAGGAGGTAGAACAGAGAAGTGACAGAATTAAGAGCATAAATCAGTCTTAAAGAGTTGAGAGGGCAAGAGAAAGATGACGTTTGTGCGCTACTCTCCACATGACGTTTTTGAATACTTGTCTGTAAATCCTTTTTTTCTTTCTTTTTTTTTTGGTTTTAAGACAAGGTCTCACTGTCGCCCAGGCTGGAGTGCAGTGGTGCGATCTCGGCTCACTGCAACCTCTGCCTCCCAGGTTCAAGCGATCCTCCTGCCTCAGCCTCCCAAGTAGCTGGAATTACAGGCATGCACCACCACGTCCAGCTAATTTTTTGTATTTTTAGTAGAGATGGGGTTTCACTATGTTGGCCAGGCTGGTCTGGAACTCCTGGTCTCAAGTGATCCGCCTGCATTGGCCTCCCAAAGTGCTGGGATTACAGACGTGAGCCACCGCACCCAGCCTTGTCTGTGAATTTTGAAAAAGTATACAAAGTACTTGCAAATGAGCATTATTCTGGAGTCCGTAGCATTCAGCAGATTCTTAAAAGGGACCATAACTCCATGAAAGCACCTAAATCAATAGTGTACTCAAAGTACTTTTAATGTTTACAAGCTTATGATTACATTTTCTACAGGTCAGGAATATTTTCATCACCTTTAATTAAATGGTACAACTTCATTTCATAGGTGGGAACTGAATAGTTATTCTTACAATTTAAAAGAAACTAAATACGTAGAGGGAAGCAAGTGCTCCAGCAGAGATGAGGTTGCAGTGTCCCCTAAAGGAGCTTACCTAGTTTGAGAGGTCAGGGCACCTATGTCTCCCCTAGGAAATGAGCCTCAAACTGAGACCCGAGAGGTGAGTTGGAGAAAGAGTATCTCAGGTAGAGGGACAAGTATATATACTAAGGCCCTGATGTGAGAGACTGCCTCCAGCTAAAAACTCAAGTCAGTCTAAGGTGGCTGGGGAAAAGAGACAAGGTAGTCAGGGCCAAAGAGCAGACACCTTGCAAGTCATGTGAAGGACTTTGGACTTTATCTGAAGGGCAAAAATGTGCCATCAAAGCATTTTAAGGGCCAGGCACAGTGGCTCACGCCTGTAATCCCAGCACTTTGGGAGGCCGAGGTGGGCGGATCACTTGAGGTCAGGAGTTCGAGACCTGCCTGGCCAACATGGTGAAACCCCCGTATCTAGTAAAAATACAAAAAATTAGCTGGGTGTGGTGGCGGGCACCTTTAATCCCAGCTACTCGGGAGGCTGAGGCAGGAGAATCCCTTGAACCTGGAAGGCGGAGGTTGCAGTGAGCCAAGATTGCGCCACTGCACTCCAGCCTGGGAGACAGAGCAAAACTCTGTCTCAAAAAAAAAAAAAAAAAAAAGTGGGGGGAGCTGGGCACGGTGGCTCACACCTGTAATCCCAGCACTTTGAGAGGCCAAGGTGGACGGATCACAAGGTCAGGAATTCGAGACCAGCCTGACCAACATGGTGAAACCCCGTCTCTACTAAAGATACAAAAATTAGGCAGGCGTGGTGGCACGCACTTGTAATTCCAGCTACTCAGGAGGCTGAGGCAGGAGAATTGCTTGAACCCGGGGTAGGGGGTGCGCAGAGGTTGCAGTGAGCCAAGATTGCACCACTACACTCCAGCCTGGGTGACAGAGCGAGGAAAATGGCCGGGGGTGGTCAGCCTGTAATCCAGATTTGGAGGCCGAGGTGGGGGATCAGGTCAGAGTCGAGACCATCCTGGTCTACTAAAAATACAAAAAATTAGCCGGGCGTGGTGGCGGGCGGCTGTAGTCCCAGCTACTCGGGAGGCTGAGGCAGGAGAATGGCGTGAACCCGGGAGGCGGAGCTTGCAGTGAGCCGAGATTGCGCCACTGCACAGCCTGGGCGACAGAGCGAGACTCCGTCTCAAAAAAAAAAAAAAAAGAAAATGAAATGATCAGATCTGAGTTTCAAAAAGATAATTCTGAAGAGTGGGGAATGGATTGAAGGAAGCCAGACATGAAACAGGGAGATCAGTTATGGGGGTAGTGCACTGGTCCAAATCAGATGATGGTAGACTGGACTAGACTGGTGGCTGTGAACATTCATTTAATAAATTTGTAATGATCACCCACTACATGACAGGCATTAAGCACTGGAGATACAGTCATGACAAAAGCACACAAGTCCCAGCTTTCATAGAACTTACATGAAGTGAGCACAGTGGCTCACACTTGTAATCCCAGCACTTTAGGAGGCTGAGGCAGGAGGATCACCTGAGGCCAGGAGTTGGAGACCAGCCTGGAAAACAAAGTGAGACCCCATCTCTACAAAAAATAAAAAATAAAAAACTTAGCAAGGGATGGTGGCATGTGCCTGTAGTCCCAGCTAATCAGGAGGCTTAGGCAGGAAGATCCCTTCAGCCTGAGAGTTTGAGGTTGCAGTGAGATGTGATCATGCCACTTCACTCCAGCCTGGGTGACAGAGAACCCATCTCAAAAAAAAAAAAAAAAAAAAGAACGTACATGAGAGACAGTGACAGATATATATATATATATCAGATTGTGATGAGTGCTATGAAAAACAATAAAGCAAGGTAAAGGGCTAAGAGTGCAGGGGTGTAGGGGAATGCTATTTTATATATGGTAGTCAGGGAGGGGCCTCTTCTGGTAAGGTGACATTTGGGCAGAGACCTACATGAAACAGATATCGGGGAGAAGAGCATTCCAGACAGAGAACACCTAGTACAAAGGCCTGAGGCAGGAAAATGCATAAAACACAACTTTGTAATAGAACCAATAATTATAGAAGAACCCCTGCATAACCACCACCCGGGTCAAGAACTACAAGACTGAAAACACTGAAGAAGCCCCTCAAGGATCCCCTCCAGATCACACCCTCAGGATCACACCCTCAGGATCTCAGGATCACAATGACACCTGGTTTTTTTTTTTTTTTTTTTTTTGAGTTCTCTTATTTCCTAGGCAGAGTGCAGTGGGCATGTCTGTCCCGGGTTAATATTGGGATTACAGATGTGAGCTACCATGCCTGGCTGTTGAACCTTTCTGTAAACACTTTTTTATTTGCTGAGGTGAAATTTACATAACATAAAATTAACCAGTTTAAAGCAAACAATTTAGTGGTATTTAATACATTTGCAATGTTGTGCAACTACTATCTCTATATAGTTCTAAAACATTGTTTTCATCACCCCAGAAGAAAACCCCACACCCATTAAGCAAATGCTCCTCATTTCCTCCTCCCCTCCACCAACCCCCCCAATCCCTGGCAACCACCAATCTGCATTCTCTGTGGATTTAATTATGTTATACATTTCTTTTCTTTTCTTTTTTCTGAGACGGAGTCTTGCTCTGTCACCCAGGCTGGAGTGCGGTGGAGTGATCTCGGCTCACTGCAGCCTCCACCTCCCAGGTTCAAGCAATTCTCCTGCCTCAGCCTCCCAAGTATCTGGGATTACAGGTGCGCGCCACCACGCCCTGCTAATTTTTGTATTTTTAGTGGAGACGGGGTTTCACCATGTTGGCCAGGCTAGTCTCAAACTCCTGACCTCATGATCTGCCCGTCTCGGCCTCTCAAAGTGCTGGGATTACAGGCGTAAGCCACCGCGCCCAGCCTATGTTAGATATTTCATATAAATGGAATTGCAATATGTAATCTTTCATGTCTGGCTTCTTTCATTTAGTTTTCAAGGTTCATCCACATTGTAGTATGTATCAGTACTTCCTTTCTATGGCTAAACAGTATTCCATTGTATGCATAGAACACAATTTGCTTATTATCCAATCATCTGTTGATGGATATTTGTTCATTTACCTTTTAGCTCTGACTATGGGTGTACATGTATTTGTTTGAGTGTCTGTTTTCAATTCCTTTGGGTATATACTTAGGAGTGTAGTTGCTGGGTCATATGGTAAGTCTATGTTTAACTTTTTATATATGCTTATATATATAGAGAGAGAGACAGGGTCTCACTCTGTCACTCAGGCTAGAGTGCAGTGGCCAGATCATAGTTCACTGAAGCCTCACACTGTTGGGCTCAAATGATCCTCCTACCTCAGCCTCCCGAGGAGCTAGAACTACAGGTGCACAACGCCATGCCTGGCTAATTTTTTTTTCTTTTTTTTTGTTGAGATGGAGTCTGGCTCTGTCACCCAGGCTGGAGTACAGTGGTACGATCTTGGCTCACTGCAACCTCCGCCTCCCAGATTCAAGCGATTCTCCTGCCTCAGCCTCCCAAGTAGCAGGGATTACAGGCACCTGCCACCATGCCCGGCTAATTTTTGTATTTTTAGTAGAGACGGGGTTTCACCTTCTTGGCTAGTCTGGTCTCGAACTCCTGGCCTCATGTGATCCGCCCACCTCAGCCTCCCAAAGTGCTGGGATTACAGGCATGAGCCACCGCGCCCAGCTAAATCTTTTACTTCTTTTGACAATGTTTTATAGCATTTAGAGAATAAGTATTGCACTTCCTTTGTTAAATTTATTCTTAATATTTTGTTCTTGATGCTATTGCAAATAGAATAATTTTCTTAATTTCATTTTTAGATTATTCATCAACAGTATATAGAAATAAAATTGATTTTTTTCCAATATTGATCTTATATACTGGAACCATGCTGAACTCATTTATTGGTCCTAGCAGGTTGTTTTTTAGTGGATTCCTTAGGATTTTCTATATACATGACCACGATATTCTATGTACATGAACCATGACTATGTCATCTGCCAATAAAGTTTTAGTTCTTCCTTTCCAATCTGAATACATTTTATTTCATTGTCTTGCCCAATTGCCATCGATGGAGCTTCCAGGACAATGTTGAATAGAGGTGGTGAGATTAGACATTCTTCTCTTGTTCCTGGTCTTAGGAGGAAAACATCCAGTCTATCACCACTAAGTATGTTATTAGCTGCGAGTTTTTTGTAGATGCTCTTTTCTGAGTTGAGAAAAGTTCCCCTGTATTCCTAGTTTGTTGAGTGTTGTTATCACGAAAAGGAGTTGGATTTGGGGCAAATGTTTTTTCTGCATCTATTGAGATGATTATGTGGTTTTTGCTTTTTATTCTACTGATATGGTCTCTAACAGTAATTGATTTTTGGATGTTTTAAAGATAGGAAAACAAAACAAAGTGTTTTTCCTACTCTCACACTCAAGGAAACACAGAACACTTCACCTGTGGTCACCAAAATGTGTGGGGAAATACACACATACACCAACCAAGCAAGTCTCCAGCCGACATCAGCTGGATCTCCTCTAAATCAATTCAATTCCAACACTGCCTACCTGGAGATAGCATCAGATCCCATAGATCCTATACATAGATTTGGGGCTCAGTCCTATGAGACTGCCCCCCACCTCAAATGTCAATAGTAAGTAGTAGGTTGTCATCTATACTTCTGACCCACCAGCTATAAATCAGGGGTTTCTACTACCCTCTCCTCAGGTTCCATTAATTTGCTAGAGTAGCTCACAGAATTCAGGGAAACACTTTACTTAAATTTACTCATTTATTATAAAGGATATTACGAAGCATATAGACAAATAGTCAGATAGAAGAGCTGTGTAGGGCAAGGCATGTGAGAAGGGGCCCAGAGCTTCCATGCTCTCTCTCTCAGAGAACCACCCTCAAGGTAACTCATGTCCAGCTAGCCAGAAGCTCTCAGAACTCAGTCCTTTTGGACTTTTATGGAGGCTTCATTACATAGGCATGATTGATTACATCACTGGCCATTGGTGATCAACTCAACCTTCAGCCCTTCGCTCCTCCCCAGAGGTCTAGGTTTGTGGGGTGATGTGGGGTTGAAAGTTCCAACCCTCTAATTACATGATTGTTCCCCTGGCAACCAGCCCCCATCCTGAGGCTATCCAGGATCCCACCAAGAGTCACATCATTAAAACAAAAGATGCTACTATGACCCAGGAAATTCTGAGGGATTTAAGAGCTCTATATATCAGAGCTTTCTTTAATCTAATTCGTTTCTTTTGTTTTAATTTTTTTTTTTTTTTTTTTAGACGGAGTCTTGCTCTGTTGCCCAGGCTGGAGTGCAGTGGCGCGATCTCAGCTCACTGCAACCCCCACCTCCCGGGTTCAAGTGATTCTCCTGCCTCAACCTCCCGAGTACCTGGGACTACAGGCGTGCGCCACCATGCCCAGCTAATTTTTTGTGTATTTTTAGTAGATACGGGGCTTCACCATGTTAGCCAGGATGGTCTCAATCTCCTGACCTTGTGATCCACCCACCTCGGCCTCCCAAAGTGCTGGGATTACAGGTGTGAGCCACTGTGCCCAGCCTTTTTTTTTGAGATGGAGTCTCAATCTGTTGCCCAGGCTGGAGTGCAATGGCATGGTCTTGGTTCACTGCAAACTCCGCCTCCTAGGTTTAAGCAATTCTCCTGCCTCAGCCTCCCAAGTAGCTGGGATTACAGGTGCGTGCCATCACACCTGGCTAATTTTTGTATTTTTAGTAGAGATGGTGTTTCACTCTGTTGGGCAGGCTGGTCCTGAACTCCTAACCTGGTGATCCACCCGCCTCAGCCTCCCAAAGTGCTGGGATTACAGGCGTGAGCCACCACGCCCAGCTTCCTTACTTTCATATCCATATAATGTGTTACTGCATTTAACATTTGACATAAATAATCTCTTCATATTTTTGTAATGTAACAAACATTTTATTAATTTTATTAACATTAGTTTTACATCTGAGAATTTACCAGTATTTTTAAGATAACTCTATAATTTTTTCTAGTTTTTTTTTTAATAGCCCCTACACAAACTCACAGGATTTAGGGTTTTCGTTTTGTTTTGTTTTGTTTTTTTAACTACCAGCCTTGGAGATGTAATTTAGATCTATGAATCAGCTGTATTACTTTCTAGCCATGTAATTCTGGGTTTGAGTGACCACATGTCTTAATTTCACTCATTGCAAAATAGGGAAAACAACAGTACCCAATTCATAGGGCTGGTGTGAGGACTAACCAAGTTAACACACACAAAGTGCCCAGCACAGGGCAAAAATAAGCTTTGATCATGATTGTTTTGTTGTTTTGAAAGTCCATAAGTCTCCTTTTGTCCAAATTTCATCTCACTCTCAGTACATAGGATCTTTCTAAGTCTACATTACAGAAATAGAATTAACTGATAATTTTCTACGCTTATACCTGTAAAATTATTCCCCTGAGAAAATTACACAACTTCAGGATTTTTAAAGCTTACTGGATTTACTTACAAGTTTACATGTGTGCGGTTGGGTGCGGTGGCTCATGCCTGTAATCCCAGCACTTTGGGAGGCCGAAGCGGGAGAATCACTTGAGCTTAGGAGTTTGAGAACAGCCTGGCCAACATGGTGAAATCCCGTCTCTACTAAAAATACAAAAATTAGCCCCATGCCTGGCGCCTGAAATCCCAGCTACTTGGGAGGCTGAGGCAGGAGAATAGCTTGAACCTGGGAGGTGGAAGCTGCAGTGAGCTGAGATCATGCCACTGCACTCCAGCCTGGGCAACAGAGTGAGACTCCATCTCAAAAATAAATAAATAAATAAATAAATAAATAAATAAATAAATAAATAAA
>NW_026652282.1:101148478-101192025 GCF_009828535.3 Hylobates moloch | reverse complement strand
TGAATTTCATGTTGAGACTCGGGTCCCATCCCCAAGTTATCTCGTTACATATATGCAAATATTCCAAAATTGGAAACACTTCTGAAATCCAAAACACTTCTGGCCTGAAGCATTTCAGATAAGGCATACTCAACTTGTATTCTCCCTCAGAATCTAATGTCACTCCTCCAAGGCTCAGCTACCAATTTTAAACTAAAAACTTTTCTTAATTGAGAAATTCATCTCTGTTTCCCATGTGACTGAATTCCTTATATTGTTCGTTAGCTCCTCCTGTTTTTTTTGAGACAGAGTCTCACTCTGTTGCCCAGGCTGGAGTGCAGTGGCACGATCTTGCTCACCACAACCTCCGCCTCCCAGGTTCAAGTGATTCTCCTGCCTCAGCCTCCCGAGTAGCTGGGATAACAGGTGCTCGCCACCACTTCCAGCTAATTTTTGTATTTTTAGTAGAGATGGGGTTTCACCATGTTGGCCAGGCTGGTCTCGAACTCCTGACCTCAAGTGATCTGCCCGCCTCAGCCTCCTAAAGTGCTGGGATTACTAAGCCACTGCGCCCGGCCACCTCCTCCTGTTTTATGTCATCAGTAGACATCGGGAATAGCTGGTTAACATCTTTTGTTATAATCCTTAAACTGTGGGAAGGTACTTCAAATAATTATACTACGTAAGCCTCCTTTATGCACGGACTGGGAAGGAGTCCAACGTTCTCATACATATTTTTAATTTGGCTAATTTATAAAATATTACCCTTTCTTTCATAGGTAATATTAGGATCAGCAGGCGCTCATGTGAAATAATTTTTTGTACTGTACAAATTATCCAACTCCTTTCCTAATTGTCTGTTTAGAATTTGGATAATTTCAGAGCTGATCTGGGTCAAGAATTAATTAAAAACAACATTGAATATAACATTTAAATAAAAGTCAATTTGATCCTAAAATTGGATGTTAAACCACCTTTAAGCTAGGTGGAGCTGAACACCAGGCAGTTCCACAAGATTTCCACAAGGAGTTTTATTTGTGAAAGGAATTAATAAAAAACGGGCAAGACAATTTATTAAAAGTAGCCTGTTCAACGGAGGGCAGGGAAGATGTTTTAAAGTAAGGTTCTTCCATTTGTGTATAGATATTTTCTTTCTGGGTTTTTTGTTTGTTTGTTTGTTTGTTTTGAGACAGGGTATTGTTCAGTCGCCCAGGTTGGAGTGCAGTGGCGCGATCACAGCTCACTGCAGCCTTAACCCCTGGGCTCGAGCTATCCTCCCGCCTCAGCCTCCTGAGTAGCTGAGACCACAGGTGTGTGCCACCATACTCAGCTAATTTTTTAATTTTTTGTGGAAATGGGTTTTGCCATGTTGCCCAGGCTGATTTCGAACTCCTGGGCTCAAGTAATCCTCCCACCTCAGCCTCTCAAAGTGTTGGGATTACAGGCAGAGCCTCCTTCTGCTTTTCTAAAGTGGGGTCCCAAACATGATACTGCTCATCATCAGAAGTGGGAAGAGGAACCTTGGAGCATACAGTGAAACTGTGAGAATCAGTGGTGTGAGGAACTTTAGGGACAGCTCTCTTTCTCCCTCTCTCTCTCTCTCTCTCTCACACACACACACACACACACACACACACACTTATTCTTGTTCTCCCCCTTACTTGGTGGAAAGGAGCCATATCATCATCCCTGTTTTGTTTTGTTTTGTTTCTTTTGCTCTGGCATAAATAATATAATAACCTGGTGCAATAACCAAAAGGATAGAAAGGCACACAGTGAAAAATGTATGAAAAGGTGCTTAACTTAATCATTAGAGAAATGCAAAGTGAAACTACAATGAGCCACCCCTACACACCCACTAGACAATACCAGATGTTGAGAAGGGTATGAAGCAATCAGGACTCTCACACACTGCTGATAAGTGTAAATTGGTACAACCCTGTTGGAAAACTCTATGGTAGTACCTACTAAAGTTGAGCATATGCTTACTCTGTGATCCAGCAATTCCACTCCTAGGTATGTATCTGACATGAATCATCAAACAATATGTACTAAAATCCCAGCAGCACTATTTGTATTAGCCCCTAAGAGTGGGATAAATTGTAGCAGACTCATGCAATGGAATATTATGTAACAGTGAAAAGGAATAATCCACAGCTACATATAACATAAATGAGCTGGGCGTGGTGGCTCAAGCCTGTAATCCCAGCACTTTGGGAGGCCGAGGCAGGCGGATCACGAGGTCAGGAGTTCAAGACCAGCTTGGCCAATGTTAGAAACAAAATGCTTGTTTCTCGGTGCCACAAAGAAATAGCACTCGAACATAAATTTAATTTTCTCAGCAAGACAATTTTTACTTCTATAGAAGGGTGCAACTCGTGAATGGAGTAATGGCGAGAGCACACCTGAACAAGGGAGGGGAAGGGGTTCTTATTCCTGACACAGGTAACCCCTACTGCTGTGTCGCTCCCCTATTGGCTGGGGTTGGACTACACAGTCTAAGCTAATTCTGATTGGCTACTTTAAAGAGACCAGGGGTATGAGCCAGAGTGGCGGGGTCAGTAGTTTGGTGGGAAGGACGGTTAGGAACAGGTAACTAAAGGTGACTTAGGTCAGAGCAGGTGACCGGGGTGACTCAGGTCAAAGCAGATGATCGGGGTGAGTCAGGACGGAGCAGGTAACCAGGGGAACAGATGTGAACTACTGATGAAAACTGGTGGAAAATGTTTACTGAAACTACGAGGAAGTTACAATGGAGGACAAAGAACTGAACATACTGACATACTGATTCTTTAAAGAGAAATCTAGAACTCACTGTATCCAACAGCCAATATAGTGAAACCCCATCTCTACTAAAAATACAAAAATTAGCCGGTCGTGGTGGCACACGCCTGTAGTCCCAGCTACTCGGGAGGCTGAGGCAGAAGAATCGCTTGAAACTGGGAGGTGGAGGCTGCAATGAGCCAAGATGTAAGCCAAAATGGCGCCACTGCACCTCAGCCTGGGCGACAGAGCAAGACTCCGTCTCTAAATAAATAAATCTCAGTCATAAATGTTGACAGAAAGGAGCCTAACATAAAAGAATACATGCTGTATGATTCAATTTACATAAAGTTCAAAACAGACAAACTCAGTAGTATTAGAAGTCATTCATAGAAGGATGTAGCTGCTAAAAAAGAAAAAGCAGACAAACTCAATAGTATTAGAAGTCATTCATAGAAGGATGTAGCTGCAAAAAGGATAGTGGTATTCTTGGTGGCGAAAATGACTGGGAACAAGTAGGAAGAGAGCATCTGGCATGCTGGCAATGTTTTGTTTCTTGATCTACATGCTGGTTACATAAGTGTGTTCACTTTGTGAAAATTCAGCAAGCTGGATGCTTACTTTTAGTGCACTTGTCTGTACATGTGTTATACTGCAATTAAAAGTTTCATTAAAAAGGAAGTCTACAGTATGTGTTAGGTAGAATAATATCTCCCCCAAAGTTGTACACATCCTAATCCCCAGAAGCCATGACTATGTTAGGTTATATAGTAAAAGGAAATTAAGGTTGCTAATCAGCTGTCCTTAAAATAGGGAGATTATCCTGGATTTTACAGGTGGACACAGTGTAAACACAGGAGTCCTTAAAAGTGAAAGGGGAAAGTGCAGAGGCCAGGAGTTGGAGACCAGCCTGGGCAACACAGTGAGACCCCTTCTCTACAAAAATAAAAATAAATTAGCTGGGCACGGTGGCATGCACCTGTAGTCCCAGCTATTTGGGAGGCTAAGGCAGGAGGATCACTTCAGCTCAGGAGTTTAAGGCTTCAGTGAGCTGTGACCCTGAAAAAAAAACTTGGAATGGCAAGGCAGAGAATAAAAGAGATACAGACAATAGACAGAAGTAGGGGCAGGGTCAGAGAGAGATGCTATGCTGCTGGCTTTGAAGACGAAGGGTTCACAAGCCAAGGAATATGGGCCGCCTCAAGAATCTGAAAAAGACAAGGAAATCTATTATCTCCTAGAGCCTCCAGGAAGGAACTCAGTCCTGCCAACACCTTGATTTTAGCCCTGTGAGACCCATATTGGACTGTTTGTTTGTTTATTTATTTATTTATTTATTTATTATTACTATATTTTTTTGCCCCCTCACAGGACAAAGCTAAAACCTTGTTGGACTTTTAACCTACAGAACTGTAAGATAATACACTTGCATTATTTAAACCCACTAAATTTGTGGTAATGTTACAGCAGGAATAGGAGGCTAATACAGTTGGTGTGGGGGAAGATCAAGTGTTCAGTTTTGGATGCATTCAGTGGCTGAGCACATTAGATGTCTTAAGTGGAGATGTTAAATAGGCAGTTGGATACATGACTCTGGAAATCATCAGGGAGGTATGGGCTGGAGATGTAAATTCTTTTTTCGTTTTGTTTTGGTTTTGAGACGGAGTCTCGTTCTGTCGCCCAGACTGGAGTGCACTGGCACAATCTCGGCTCACTGCAACCTCTACCTCCCGGGTTCAAGCAAATCACCTGCCTCAGCCTCCCGAGTAGCTGGGATTACAGCTGCCCGCCACCACGCCGGCTAATTTTTTTGTATTTTTAGTAGAGACGGGATGTCACATGTTGGCCAGGCTGGTCTCGAACTCCTGACCTCAGGTGATCCACCCGCCTTGGCCTCCCAAAGTGCTGAGATTACAGCTGTGAGCCACTACGCCCGGCCTGGACATGTAAATTCTAGAGTAGAGTTGTCAGCAAAGAGAGAAAAGCCAAAAGAATGAATGAGATTAATAAAGGAGTGAGTGTACATGTAAAAGAGGTCTAAGGACTGAGCCCTGGGACACTTTATTCTGGCAACTGACAAATAGCTGGTGGTTTAAAGCTAGTAAGGACACCAAAACAGAGGCATACACTACCAACATGCAAGTGCAGAGCTAAGCAGTAAGTCAGAGGCAGATGCATAAACAAGGCTCATAAGAACGGCCAGGTACTGAAAGCAAGAGTACCAGATGCCAAATACAGGGAAACAGTTTTAGCCACAGGAATAGGAATCCAAGAACAGGCTGGACAATTGGAGTGAGAAAATTTAAGTGCATTCTAGAGGTCGGCAAAAATGGGAGTTGGCCCTTAGGCAGCTTTCTGCCTTGGGCTCCTATTGCATCTTTAATTTGGTTTCTGTCCTCTATGGGTGTCTGTCTCTCTCTCTCTCTCTTTTCGAGATGCAGTCTCACTCTGTCACCCACGTTGGAGTGCAGTGGTGCGACCTCGGCTCACTGCAACCTCCGCCTCCTAGGTTCAAGTGACTCTCCTGCCTCAGCCTCCCAAATAGCTGGGACTACAGGCGCCTGCCACCATGCCCAGATAATTTTTGTATTTTAGTAGAGACAGAGTTTCACCAAGTTGGCGAGGCTGGTGTCGAATTCCTGATCTCAGGTGATCCGCCTGCCTCGGCCTCTCAAAGTGCTGGGATTACAGGCATGCGCCACCACGCCCTGCAAATTTTTTTTGTTTTTAGTAGAGACGGGGTTTCGCCAAGTTAGCCAGGCTGGTCTCGAACTCCTGACCTCAGGTGATCCACCCACCTTGGCCTCCGAAAGTGCTGGGATTACAGGCGTGAGCCACCACACCTGGCCGACTGATCTGCTTTCTATCACTGTGGTTTTATCTTTTCTAAAATTTCATATAAATGGAATTGTACATGTACTCTCTTTGTGTCTAGATTCTGTCACTCAACATAATCACTGTGAGATTCACATTTGGATTGTTTCCAGTTTGGAGTTATTATAAATAATGTAAAATTGGCCCTTTTTAAGTGAAGACGATGATCGCAACTAAATCAAGTTGGGTTTTATTTTTATTCCCCTCCCTGTGGAACATCAGTACCTGGGGAGAAGGATCCTTTTGCTAAAATAAGGTGATGAAAACAAATCTTGTATATTTTGGTCATATTACTCCTTTAAATATCAGTATCTTGTGATTATTTATTATTATCCTTCTTTTTTATATACAGGGTCTCGCTCTGTCGCCCAAGCTGGAGTGCAGCGGCGCGATCATGGTTCACTGCAGCCTCGAATTCCTGGGCTCAAGATCCTCCCTTCTCAGCCTTCCCGAGCAGCTGGGACTACAGGCGTGCGCCACTGAACTCGGCTAATATTGTAGTGTTTACTAAGTATCTGTAAATCCTAATCAATATAAGGAAAATAAAGTTTTTTTAAATGTTAGGCTTTTTCTTTTAGTTGTAGGAAAATAAATTCTAAAGCCTCTGAATTCAATGATAAAAAATACAAGTCGATCCCCTAGTGAGGCAAAATTTGGACGGCACTGAGTTTATCTGATGGAAACTAAGCGTGCAGAACCTATCTTTCGACCTGAAAAACTCTGAAGATGAAAGGATTCGATTTACTTACAAACAGGGACCCTGAGATATCTCTGGCTCCTGAACGCCCAACAAAAGCGGGTAGCTGCTTTGTATGCCGGGATTTGTAGTCCCCGACAGAGTCACTTCAAGATGGCGGAGTTGCTAATGACGCGCGAAGGGGCGGGCCCCGAGGGAGTCTGGGCCGCGAGGGGATTGGGTGGCGCAGGAACTTGGCGGGGGGGAAGTAAAAACCAGGTGTTAAAACCTTTGCACTGGGAAAGGCCCAAGTCTCGCGAGAGCTTGGCAGGACCCAATGGAACTTGGGGCCCGACTTATTACAAGGGGCATTTGTTGGGGGCGGAGCTTTGACAGGAGCTTCCCGGGAGCCGTTGGTGCCCGGGGTAGCCCCGTTCCGGCCAAGCCGCTTCAGCAGGGGACGTAGCCATGAAGGAAGAGAAGGAGCACAGGCCTAAGGAGAAGCGAGTAACCCTGTTAACCCCCGCCGGGGCCACAGGCAGCGGTGGTGGGACCTCGGGGGACAGCTCCAAGGGGGAAGATAAGCAGGATCGCAACAAGGAGAAGAAAGAAGCGCTGAGCAAGGTGCCGGGTCGGCCGCTGGCCCGGGAGAGGGCGGGACGAGTCCGCAGCGCGGGGAGGATGGCTGGGAATGGGGCTGCCCCCTTTCTCTCTCAGGTTCCCCTTCTATCTCTTCGCCTGAATGGAAGTCGCATCATCCTGGTTCATCCATTCACCCGAAATGGGGAGCGCCCCTCCCGGCCAAATCCTGGGTGGGGGTGAGGAAAAGGAGAGACTCCCCAAAAGGGAAGGGTTTAGGTCAGAGCTGTGAGATGATAATGGGAGGGGAGAGCGACGGTATAAAGAATGAGGAACTAAAGGTGTAATTGGGGAGGAAAATAGTGGAGGAGACATGAGGGATGGGAATATTATTCATGGAGGCGAGTTGGGGGAGAGTGCAGGGTGATTAATGGTACGGGAGGGCAGATCGAGAGCATCCTATTTTGAGAGCAATGGGTGGATTTTTTGTATTCGTTAGAGTTTTGAATTCTTAAGTTCAATGGGCAAGGATTTTGTTTTAAGATGTGTTGGACGTGGGAGAAACTTGTTACTAAATCAAGATTTCGTGGCACCCACAAAGACCAGGGTTGGCTTACTAATTTCTTGCCACTAGATCTGTTAAAAAATGGGTGATCGAAAATGATGCACAAACCTGGTAAACTGCAGGGCTGCTGTAAAGAGCAAAACCTGCGATTGTTTCCTTGCTCCAGGTGGTTCTCATTTCCAAGGGTTTTTTTAAACCGCGTTACTATTATGTTTGACTAATTCTGAGCATTGGGCTGCAGAAGAATATTTTCTCCTGGGTTTTTACAAGTGATCTCATATTTTAAAGCCCAGCCTTCAGGAACTGTGATTCTTTCAGGTATGAGAGAAAATTGATCTGTACTAATTTTATTTTCCTTATGCATTTCTTAAGGTGGTAATTCGAAGATTACCTCCCACTTTGACCAAGGAGCAGCTTCAGGAACATCTTCAACCTATGCCTGAGCATGATTATTTTGAGTTTTTTTCTAATGATACGAGGTAAAAAAAAAAAAAAAAAAAAAAAGGAACGGGGTAAATGAAAAAGGTTTCTTTCATTCTTTTTATCCTACTGTTTTCCATTTGATTTTTGAGCTTGTCTTTAATATATGCATACTTGTAAATGGGCCAGACACCTGCAAGTACATTTACATAATTGCTTTCCTCTCTGCAGTTTGTATCCTCATATGTATGCCAGAGCATACATCAACTTTAAAAACCAAGAGGACATTATTTTGTTCAGGGATCGCTTTGATGGTTATGTATTCCTTGACAATAAAGGTGAGTCCTGGTAACTGAAGTAAAAAGGGAATTTCTTTGTCATTTGTATGTTTAAGACAATGTGTGCATTGCATTGCTTCCTAGAGCTTTACACATTTAATAAGCTTATTGCAGTCTTATAAATAGACGTGACTTTTCACAGTCCTTGGTTATTTTTATTAACCTACTATTTTTTTAGTTTGATCAACTGAGTGAAATTGCAACTGTTTCCTTCTCGTGTGACACATTTTTTGCCCTGGCTTAAACCTGCTGTTTTGACTATAGAGTTTCAGCCGCAGTACTGATAAGTGACTCTTAAACCTGTTTGATAAGTTTTATTACTTTGTTTCAAGGACAAACATTTATTTTTTTTTTATTTATTTATTTATTTTTTTTTTGAGACGGAGTCTTGCTCTGTCGCCCAGGCTGGAGTGCAGTGGCGCGATCTCGGCTCACTGCAACCTCCGCCTCCCGGGTTCACGCCATTCTCCTGCCTCAGCCTCTCCGAGTAGCTGGGACTACAGGCGCCCGCCACCACGCCCGGCTAATTTTTTTTGTATTTTTGGTAGAGACGGGGTTTCACCGTGGTCTCGATCTCCTGACCTCGTGATCCGCCCGCCTCGGCCTCCCAAAGTGCTGGGATTACAAGCGTGAGCCACCGCGCCCGGCAGGACAAACATTTATTTAATTTAAATCCATTAAGCCAACAGTTCCCAGTTGGGATACTGTTTAACATTCTCACAAAGTTGTATATAATTAAAACATGAAACTTGATACATCTCGGCCCGGCGTGGTGGCTCACGCCTGTTATCCCAGCACTTTGGGATGCCAAGGCAGGTGGATCATGAGGTCAGGAGATGGAGACCAGCCTGGCCAACATGGTGAAACCCCGTCTCTACTAAAAATACTAAAAAAATTATCCAGATGTGGCGGTCCACGCCTGTAATCCCAGCTGCTCGGGAGGCTGAGGCAGAAGAATCGCTTGAACCCGGGAGGCAGAGGTTGCAGTGACCTGAGATCACGCCACTGCACTCCAGCCTGGCGACAGCTAGACTCTGTCTCAAAATCAAAAAAAAAAAGAAACTTGATACATCTCTTACTTTATATCCAGAAAGGTCCAGTCTAGGGAAGACACATTTCTGCTTTAACACTGTATTGTCTGCTACCTACATTTAGCCAGAGAGTATCTAAGCTGCCATTTGCCACTTTTCTTTTTGGTTTGCAATTATAGGTAAATAGTGTGTCTTCTTGTTTAGTTTTGTTTTTTTCAATATTACTTCAAAGTTGGTAAAAATTAAATTTTTGTCAGGGACTATGCCAGTAAAAATTGAAGGATTGCCACTGTTTGTCTAACTTTTATTAATCTCCCTAAGCCAGCTATTTTTCCACTCCAACTATTTTATTCCAGTAGATATTTAACTAGATTCTAGTTACTTAGCCTGGAAATCTGAGTTGTGTTTGATTTTTTCCTTTTTTAAAATCTCTTACATGTAAGTTATTAATCTTGTCAATTTATTATCTTTTGAGACAGGGTCTCCACCCAGGCTGGAGTGCTATGGCACAATCACAGCTCACTGCAGCCTGGAATTCCTGGACTCAAGCAATCCTCCCACCTCAGCCTCCTCAGTAGCTGGGACTACAGATGTATGTCACCATGCCTGGCTAATTTTCTTTAAATTTTTTATAGAGATGGGGTCTCACTATGTTGCCCAGGCTGGTCTTGAACTCCTGGGCTCAAGTGATCCCCCCACCTCAGCCTCCCAAAGTGCTGGGATTACAGGTGCGAGCCACCATACCCAGCCCAACACCACTTATTAAAGAGACTATCCTTTCCCCATTGTGGTTTTTTTTTTGTTGGTTTGTTTTGTTTTGTTTTTAAATCTTAGAGACAAGGTCTGCTTATGTTGCCCAGGCTGGATTTTATTGTTTTTTTAATATCTTGTTCACCTAGACTTAAACAGTCACACTTTATGTCCTCATCACTTCGTGCCTAGACAACCACTGTCTCTAAACTTACAGGATTTTCCATTTTTTTCATTCTTGTATAATTCAGTCTATTATATTGCCATGAAATTAATCTTTTTGAAAATAATGATTTAAATTAACAGTTGGGGGAAAAAGTCCAAACTCCTTAGCCTGGTAGTCAGGGTCCTCCATATTCTGGCCTCACTTCTGTTTCTTCAGCCTGTCTTCCACAATTTCCCTCTGTTTCAGTCTGGTTTATCTATTCCTTCTCAAATATATCACCGTTTTGTTTTTAGGTTTTTATTTTTGTTTTTTTCTTTTCTTCTCTCTCTCTTTTTTTTTTTTTTTTTTTTTTTCCGAGACAGAGTCTTACTCTGTCGCCCAGGCTGGAGTACAGTGGCACAATCTTGGCTCATTACAACCTCCGCCTCCTGGGTTCAAGCAATTCTCCTTCCTCAGCCTGCCGACTTAGCTGGGATTACAGGTGTGCGCCACCACACCCAGCTAATTTTTGTAATTTTAGAAGAGATGGGGTTTCACCATGTTGGCCAGGCTGGTCTCAAACTCTTGGCCTCAAGCAATCCACCCGCCTCAGCCTCCCAAAGTGCTGGGATTACAGGTGTGAGCCACCATGCCTGGCCTAATATATCACAGTTTTGAAGCTAATCTGATTCTGTACTCACTGGGATTCCCAACATAATTTTTCCTCCATGACTGCTTTGCAATGCCTTCTGGTCAATTCTATTTACTTTTATTTTTTTGCTTATGTCTACATGCCAATGATTTAAGGATGGGATACCTTGTTTTTGACATTCTGTGACAGGGTGCTTGTGAATTTTTTTCCCATTAGTCACTTGGGGTTTTTGTATTGAAATATAACTCACCTATAATAAAATTCATTCTCTTAAAGCGTACAATTCAGTGGTTTCTGGTATATTCACAAAGTAGTACAACCATCAGTACTAATTCCAGAATGTTTTCATCCCTCCAAAAAGAAACCCATATCTATTAGTAGTTACCTCCCATTCTCTCCCTCCAGCCCCTGGCAACCACTAATCTATGTATCTATGATTTCCCTCCATTTCATATAAATGTAATCATACAATATGTGGTCTTTTCTGACTGGCTTCTTTTACCTAGCACAATGTTTTCAAGGTCCGTCCATGTTGTAACATATAACATATATCATTGCCTCATTCCTTTTGCATTTGTAAAAATACACGTAACATAAAATTTACCATCTTAACCATTTTAAGTGTAGGTTCAGTAGCATTAAGGTATATTCACACTGTTGTGCAACAATCTTGGGAACTTTTTCATCTTGAAAAACTGAAACTCTTTACCCATTAAACAACTCCTTATTTCGCTTACTCCAGCCCCTGGCAACCACCATTATACCTTGTGTCTGTATGAGTTTGACTACTGTAGGTACCACATATAGGTGGAAACATACTGGCTTATTTCATTTAGCATAATATCTTCAAGGTGTATCCATGTTGTAGCATGTGTCAGAATCTTCATCTTTTTTTTTTTTTTTGAGACGGAGTCTCACTTTGTTGCCCAGGCTGGAGTGCAGTGGCATGATCTCAGCTCACTGCAACCTCCACCTCCTGGGTTCAAGCAATTCTCCAGCCTCAGCCTCCCAAGTAGCTGGGATTACAGGTACCCACCACCACGCCTGGCTAATTTTTTGTATTTTTGGTAAAGATGGGGTTTCACCGTGTTGGCCAGGCTAGTTTCGAACTCCTGACCTGAAGTGATCTGCCTGCCTGAGCCTCCCAAAATGCTAGGAATTACAGGCATGAGCCACTGCCCCAGCCTCATTTTTAAGACTAATATTCCATTATATGTGTATATCACATTTTGTGTATCCATTTGTCTGTCAAGGGGTATTCGAGTTGCTTCCACTCTTGGCTATTTGTGAACAATATTGTTATGAACACAGATGTGCAAATATTCGAGTCCTTGCTCTCACTTCTTTTGTATATATACCGAGAAGTGGAATTTCTGGAGTCATTTGGTAATTCTATTTTTATTTTATTATTTATTTATTTTGAGACAGAGTCTCTCTCTGTCACACAGGCTGGAGTGCAGTGGCACGATCTTGGCTTACTGCAACCTCCACCTCCCAGGTGCAAGCATTTCTCCTGCCTCAGCCTCCCAAGTATCTGGGATTACAGACGCCTGCCACCACACCCTGCTAATTTTTTATGTTTGTGGTGGAGACGGAGTTTCACCATGTTGGCCAGTTTGGTCTCAAACTCCTGACCTCAAGTGATCCGCCCGCCTTGGCCTCTCAAAGTGCTGGGATTACAGGTGTGAGCCACTGCGCCCCGCTGGTAGTTCTTTTTTGTTTTGTTTTGTTTTGTTTTGTTTTTGAGATGGAATTTCGCCTTCGTTGCCCAGGCTGGAGTAAGTACAATGGCGCGATCTTCCCTCATTGCAACCTCCACCTCCTGGGTTCAAGTGATTCTCCTGCCTTAGCCTCCTGAGTACCTGGGATTATAGGTGCCCACCACCACATCCAGCTAATTTTTGTATTTTTAGTAGAGATGGGGTTTTACCATGTTGGTCAGGCTGGCCCAATAATTCTATTTTTAATGTTTTATGGAACTGCCATACTGTTTTCCATGGCAGCTGCATCATTTTACATTCCCACCAATACATGAGTATTCCAGTTTCTCCACATCTTTGCCAATGCTTGTTATTTTCTGCTTTTCGATAGTAGTCCTCCTAATAGGCGTGAGATGATACCTCATTGTGGTTTTGATTTGCATTTCCCTAATGACTAGTAATGTTGAACATATTTCCATATGCTTGTTAGCCATTTGTATATTATCTTTGAAGAAATGTCTATTCAAGTCTTTTGACCATTTTTTAAATTGCGTTATTTGGTTTTTTGTCGTTGAGTTATAGGAGTTCTTTGTATATTCTAGATATTACCCCTTATCAGATAATATAATTTGCAGATATTTATCCCATTCCATGGGTTGCCTTTTCACTCTGTTGATTGTGTCTTTTGATGCATAGAAGTTTCTAATTTTGACGTTGTCCAATTTATTTTTTACTTTTTTTAAATAAGAGATATACTTCATCTTTTTGTTTTATTGTGGTAAGAACACTTAACATGAGATCTACCCTCTGTATTTTTACTTTTGTTGCCTGTGCTTTTGGTGACCTGGTGTTTTTTTTTAAGTATTAACAGATTTTTCCCCAGCTTTATTGAGCTATAATTGACAAATAAAATAATATATATTTAAATCTTACTATGCGATAATTGTTTTTTCTTTTTTTTTTTTTTTTTAACCAAGCTGGAGTGCAGTGGCACAATCTCAGCTTACTGCAACCTCCGCCTCCCGGGTTCAAGTGATTCTCCTGCCTCAGTCTCCCAAGTAGCTGGGATTACAGGCGTGCACTACCACGCCTGGCTAATTTTTGTATTTTTATTTATTTTTATTTTTATGTATTTATGTTTTTGAGACGGAGTCTTACTCTGTCGCCCAGGCTGGAGTGCAGTGGCGTGATCTTGGCTCACTGCAATCTCTGCCTCCTGGGTTCAAGCGATTCTCATGCCTCAGCCTCCAGAGTAGCTGGGATTGCAGGCACGTGCCACCAAGCCCAGCTAATTTTTGTATTTTTAGTAGAGACAGTGTTTCACCATGTTGGCCAGGTGGGTCTCAAACTTCTGACCTCAAGTGATCCTCTCACCTCGGCCTCCCAAAATGCTGAGATTATAGGCGTGAGCCACCGTGCCCGGCCTAACGTGATAATTTTATATATGTATACATTATGAAATGGTTACCACAATCAAGTTAACACATTCATCACCTCACATAACACATCATCTCACATAGTTACACTTTTTAAAAATAAGAGCTTTATTGAGATATAATTCACATGCCTGAAATAGTCACCCTTTTAAAGTATATAGTTCAGTGAATTTTAGTATATTCATAGGCTTGTGAGCCTATCACCACAATCTAAATTTAGAACATGTTCATCACCCCTAAGAGAAACCTCATGCATTAGTTGTCACTCCTCATTCTTCTCACCACTTCTACCCCAAACTCCAGGCAGCTACTAATCTACGTTCTGTCTCTATAGATTTGCCTATTTTGAAGATTTCTAACATTTTTAAATGAAAATTAGTTTGTAGGGTCTTTTTCACATTAAAATATCACATTTTATAAGTTGAATTTATATGAATATTTTACTTCCATGCCATATGGTTTCACTACATTATCAGTGTGAATTTGTGGCTCCTTTTGTAGTATGTTGATTATGGTTGTGCCAGTGTGCTTTATGCCTTTGGGAGACCCTCTTCAGATGACTGCCATCAAAAGAGTCATGGAAAGCAATGGGTTGATTCCCTTATATCCACTTTTGACATTTTCTTTGTTATAGCAAGTGTGGTATTTTTTTTCTAAACAGGTCAGGAATATCCCGCTATAGTAGAATTTGCACCTTTTCAAAAAGCTGCCAAAAAGAAGACTAAGAAAAGAGATACCAAAGTCGGGACTATCGATGATGGTACAGTATAGCTCTAATTATATAATGCTATTGCTGTGGGGTTTTTAAAAATAATATCTTTGTGAGAGTTAATTCGACCCCAAAATTTTAAATTAGAAAATATACAAAATAAAGTAAGTGAGAAATGTTATTTGCCGATGGAAGCTTTGCTTAATTGTTAGACTAGAGAGAGTTTCTTGCACAGAATCTCTGCTCTCTTTGGCTAGGGAATTTCATTCTTCAACCATTGAACAATATAATGTTGACTATTGAGTAACAAATCACCATAGGTTTATTGATTAGAAGATAGTGGAAAGGCCAGGCAAGGTAGCTCACACCTATAATCCCAGTACTTTGGGAGGCCAAGGCAGGCGGATCAGCTGAGGTCAGGAGTTCGAGACCAGCCTGACCAACATGGAGAAACCCTGTCTCTACTAAAAATATAAAATTAGCCGGGTATGGTGGCACATGCCTGTAATCCCAGCTATTCGGGAGGCTGAGGCAGGAGAGTCGCTTGAACCCGGGAGGCGGAGGTTGCAGTGAGCTGAGATCACACCATTGCACTCCAGCCTGGGCAACAAGAGCGAAACTCCGTCTCAAAAAAAAAAGAAAAATAGTGGAAAAAAATCAGGTTTCAAAGTTTAACAGGTGCTTCTTGAGGCCTCACCATTTTTTTTTTTTTTTTTTTTTTTTTTTGAGACGGAGTCTTTCTCTGTCCCCCAGGCTGGAGTGCGGTGGCGCGATCTCGGCTCACCGCAACCTCCACCTCCTGGATTCACGCCATTCTCCTGCCTCAGCCTCCCGAGTAGCTGGGACCACAGGCGCCCACCAACACGCCCGGCTAATTTTTTTGTATTTTTTAGTAGAGACGGGGTTTCACCGTGTTAGCCAGGATGGTCTCGATCTCCTGACCTCGTGATCCACCCGCCTCGGCCTCCCAAAGTGCTGGGATTACAGGCTTGAGCCACCGCGCCCGGCCGAGGCCTCACCATTTTTATGATTATTTATTTGACTTTTGGTTTCCATTATATTTATAAAGAAGAAGGTTTGAACTGTCATGGGAAAATTTCCATACCCAGGTAACTGTATAAAGTAGCTGAAGTTGTCACTCCTATTTTCTGATCTTTGGATATACAGTTAGCTACACACATAGTATTAGGTTGAACAGGAGTAGAAGAACTGAGGCCAGGTGCGGTGGCTCACTCCAGTAATCCCAGTACTTTGGGAGGACAAGGTGGGCAGAGTTGCTGAGGTCAGGAGTTCGAGACCAGCCTGGCCAACATGGTGACATCCCATCTCTACTAAAAACACAAAAATTAGCTAGGCATGGTGGCGGGCACCTGTAATCCCAGCTGCTTGGGAGGCTGAGGCAGAAGAATCGCTTGAACCCGGGAGGCAGAGGTTGCAGTGAGCTGAGACTGCACCATTGCACTCCAGCCTGGGCAACAAGAGCAAAACTCCGTCTCAAAAAAAAGAAAGAAACAAAGAAAGAAATACAAGAATTGAAAAACCAAAATAATTGCCTTTTAAGGTACACTGGCTCCAGATTTTGAGACCTCTGTAATGTTATGTTAGATAGCTGTTACACAACTCTTTATGTTGGATAAGGACTTAGGACCATATTTTATATCAGATTGATACTTTAGAATCATCTAATTTCCATCATTTGTTACTGTTACAGGTATTTTATAAAGATAACAGTAAAGACTCAATAACACATAGCTGTGATACTGGTTTTATTACAGATTTAGATCTGGAAGACTTGATCAAGTGACACATAGAAACAAGCAATATAATGGCTTAGATGTGTCACACTTTCTGATGTCAGAGGTCTAGGAGAGAACTCCAGGAATTCTCATCACCTCAAGTGCCACATCTAGGACTTCTCTCTAATTTATCTTTTTGGAACACCTAACTTAGTTTAGTAGGACAGTGATTTTTAAAAGCAAACTATGTAATACCCCTAGTGGTTCTGTTATAATGCATGGCGTCTCATTTTTCCTGACCCCATGTTATACCAGATTCCTATAGTGAGTATCAGTAATAGGAGTCCTGAGAGCAAGAGACCAATTAAGCTCTAAATAGTCTACCTTGTGGGTATGGTTTGGTTTTTTTTTTATCTTCCATGAAGTAAAAAATTATCATCTTTGATAAATCCGTATCCTAGATGTCTTTTTTTTGTTTAAAGTCTATTATATTTTCTGTTTCCTTAAATGATTATTTAGATCCAGAATATAGAAAGTTTTTGGAAAGTTATGCCACAGATAATGAGAAAATGACATCTACTCCAGAGACACTGCTAGAGGAAATAGAAGCAAAAAATAGAGAATTAATAGGTAAGTGGGCAAAAAGAATCAGGGCAACAGCCTTTTCATCACAGTACCTAAGTCTCCTACCTCCATTAGTTGCTAGCTGTGTGACTTCGGGGAAGTTACTAGCTTCTCTGAGACTGTTATTGTAAAATGCAGATGGTAATACCTGCCTCACAGCATTATGAGAATCCATTAATGTGGGAAAAATTCTTTGACCTATTTAGTGTCACACAAATGTAATATGAATACAAAAAGTTCGATGACTGATAAGGAACGTTTAGACAGTGGTAAGCCTTTGAAGGTCATTTGGTATTTCCTAGTAATAAGTTCATATTCCTAAAAAAATTTTGACTTGAAAATACCAAAAAATGAAATTAGTTACTGCAAAATTGAAAACTACTTGAGGAATTCTAGCTTGGATGTTGGTTCTCAGTAATAGGCTGTCACTACTGTATCAGTAGCTCTAAACATGAGCATAATCTTTGAGCCAGGATTTCCACTCAGGAATTTATCCTAAGGAATATGTGTTTTTTTTTTTTTTTTTGCTTGCTCGCTCGCTCGCTCTCTCTCTCTCTGTGTGTGTGTGTGTGTGTGTGTGTGTGTGTGTGTGTGTGTGTGTAGGATGAAGTCTTGCTCTGTCGCCCAGGCTGGAGTGCAGTGTCGCAATCTTGGCTCACTGCAACTTCCGCCTCCTGGGTTCAGGCGATTCTGCCGCAGCCTCCCTAGTAGCTGGAAGTACAGGTGCCCGCCACCACGCCCGGCCAATTTTGTATTTTTGGTAGAGCCAGGGTTTCACCATGTTGGCCAGGCTGATCTCGAACTCCTGACCGCAAGTGATCCGCCTGCCTTGGCCTCCGAAAGTGCTGGGATTACAGGCATGAGCCACTGTGCCTGGCCAGGAATATGTGTTTTAAAAGATGGCTGTAAGGCTAATAGCTTATTCAGAATGTTGAAAATGAAAAATATTCTTCCAAAACTTGACTTTTATTAATAGATGGATAGTATAAGCCCATTTCTGGTAACTTTCTTAGAATAAATTCCCAGAAGTGGAATTATGGGGTCAAAAAGATTAGATATTTTTAGCCCCTTCCCCCCAACTTCTTCCAGTTGAACAAGTTTACACTCCTATCAGTAAAACAAGAGAATGTCCTAAGTACTTAATTCTCATCAATTGGGAATGACTTTTTTAATAAATTATTTTGTTGTTTTAATTTTAATTTCTTCACTTTTTAAAAGGTATTTTAATCCCGTATTATTGAAATCGAATGCTGTAAAACTTCTTTCTGATATTACAATTGTGATCTTTCCGCATAAGGGGTGTACACATTTTCCCACCTTGGGTGGTTGGCGGGGAATGTCAGAAAATGGAATCGTTTCTAGGGGTTGATAAGTATTATTAATAATCTGTTTACATTTATGTAGCTAAAAAGACAACCCCACTTTTGAGCTTCCTGAAAAACAAGCAGGTAAATCTTTTGTCTTTATAGTTCTCTCAATACTTTAATTTAATTGCTTTGCATTCTATAAACATTTTAAGAGCATTGGGTTTCTAGAGGAGAAATAGCTGCTTTTTCCACCATTACGCTTTAAGGATTTGCCTTGTTGGTCTCACTCTCTGGCCTGCTCCTTTACTCTGGTTGTTGGACCAGGAGTTCACTCTACAAACCTGGAATGTTCTTAGATTGTCCCAGAGACACTCTTGATATTCTGAAAGCCTCTGGAGAGATAGTAAGGCAGCAGTGGAAGACTAATATTAGCAGGTCCTGGTCTTCATTGCCTTTCATTTTCTGGGTGGAGTGGGGATAACGGTGGTAGAATGCCACTTTGTAGAAAGTAGGAAGGAAAGATTATTCGGTTGGGGCGTACCATGCCTTCGGGATTTATTAGGGTTTTGGTGATGATTATTTTATTTGAAGGCTTGTGTTGATGTTTCTTTCTAGAGAATGAGAGAAGAAAAGAGAGAAGAAAGAAGGAGGAGAGAAATAGAAAGAAAAAGACAAAGAGAAGAAGAGAGGAGGAAATGGAAAGAAGAAGAGAAACGAAAAAGGAAAGATATAGAAAAGCTAAAGAAGATAGACAGAATTCCAGAAAGGGACAAATTAAAGGATGAACCAAAGATTAAGGTATGAGAATATTGAAACTGCATGTTGCTAAAAATTGCATGTATCTACTTCTTTAAATATGCATGCATCTTGTGTTGGTGTAAATGAATTTTTTGTTTTGTTTTTGTTCTCTTTTTGGGGGGAAGTGATCCAATAAAAATCTTTCCTATAATACTAATAGCATTAGTTTTTAAATTTAAGATCATTTAAAAGGATTAAGTAGTATGTTATTTCTTCAGTGCAGATCTGTGCTATTTTTGTCATTGAAAATGTTTGATTTTTAGACTACTGTCCTCTAAATTCATAGTAAATGAGGGCTTAGGGCTGGCTGGCATGATTTATGGGTTTTATTCAGCTTTTCCTTCATAATTGATACATGAAGTTACCTCATCTGTTTGTTTTCCACTGTCTTCAGGTACACAGGTTTCTGTTACAAGCTGTGAATCAGAAAAATGTAAGGACCAAGTACATGATACAGAACATCTAGTATCATGTCACACACACAGGTCTTAGCTAATAAGTCCTTTTGGTGGTGGTGGTGGTAGTGTTACTTGTTGAAAACCGCTTCAGGTTGACTTGAGTCTTCTTAAAAGCTGAGCTATTTTATTATAAATTTCTACTTCAAAAGGAAGCCCAGGTGACTTCCTGATGCTCTGCTGTGTACCCAGAAGCTTCATTGACCCACAGCCAGAGGACAACCATGCCTATATAGTTCTTTCCCATCTTATGTGCTTCTCATAACTGGCTGCCTTGTGGGAGGACTAGGGATAAATACCCTGCAATATGTGCCTTTCTCTCTCACATGACTCCCGTAGTATCTTCCTGCATATAGCTGGGAATCTGTGAGCAGCAGATTCGGATTCATGCATTGCATTTGGGAAGAAGAAAACCTGCAGAAAGATCCCAACCTTGCCACTTCCCTTCTAAGGGCATGGCTTGGGCAGCCCTTGTTTCAACATATTTCCTGGGGAAGTACTAGTACCTAGTACTTCAGATAAAGTCCAAATCTCACAGAGAGGGCGGCAGGGTCTCCTTATTTTATTTCCTGAAAACTCAGCAGTTTATGTAGCAAGGGTTCCCTATGTCTCTACGGGGCTCATTACTGGTGATGAGGGGCTTGGGGGAGGATGGAGTTTCTCATCTTAATTCTTTCCAGCAATCTCTCTGTCTGCTATGCCACAAGTGACTTGACTTGCTATTCCTAACAATCAGCAAGGCAGAAGGTAGAGCCAGCCATGCTAGAGACATTCATTAATGTTCTTATTAATGAACACCTTGGTTTCTAATAAGGATGTTCATTGGAGAAATAAGAGCACTTCCAATGAAACCTGCACATGGTATCCTCACTTTACACTGGTGCCTTCTTAGTGTCCATTTTGGACTCACCATTTGCAGTGGCTGTCTGTGTGCCAAAATGCTTCGTGCTTACGTCTTGTGGTGCTTTGCCTTTTGCTTAGTAATTTACATGATGCCTTCACCCTGAGATGAATCTTGTATGATGCCTTCACTCTGAGACTTGAAATTCTTCTATTTTGTCTAAGAATCTCTCTGATTATCCAACACTTGGAGGTATTCTCGAGAGATTCATAGCAGCGATGTAAAAAACAATGGCATTTTTGAACATGCGTAAATATGGCATTAAATACAGAGTTCCTACTCAGTAGAGATGGAACTTCACTATTTGGTTGTATGAGGCATTTAGATGTTTAAATCAAATGCCAAATCTTGTTATTAATCTCTATTGGCAAGATAATTGTACCATCATAAGTATGTTATTCTCAGGCTCAAGGCAAAATTATTCCTGCAATGGATCTCTCCTTTGGTGACCAAGGTATTTGTCATTCCAAGTACTACATAAAAACAGTCCCAACAGAAACGATCTGCCTATCACTTAAAATTTGTGGGCTGTTTCCCATTAAGTTATATCAACATGCTGGTTTGCTACAGAAGCATACTTCGAAGTATGCATTGGTTCACTTAAAGGTTGACCCATTTAAAGCCAAAGGAAGCCGGGCACAGTGGCTCACACCTGTAATCCCAGCACTGTGGGAGGCCGAGGCAGAAGGATGGTGTGAGCCCAGAAGTTTGAGACCAGCCTGGGCAACATGGTGAGACCCTGTCTCTACAGAAAATTAAAAATTTAGCCATATGTGGTGGTGTGCACCTGTTGTCCCAGCTACTCAAGAGGCTGAGGCAGGAGGACCACTTGAGCCCAGGAGGTCAAGGTTGCGGTGAGCCATGTTCATGCCACTGCACTCCAGCATGGGCAACAAAGCGAGACCCTGCCTCAGAATAAAAGCCAAAGGAGTCTTGATCCTATTGCCACAAAGTGATTAAACCACTTCGTTCAAGTGGATAACACTTTAACATTAATAGCATCCTTTTAGTAAATTACTACTCTTGTGCACTAGTTGTTCACCTGAAAGATTAAGCATACCTGCAGAGATGGGGGCCTTGTCTAGTCTAAATTTTAAATATTTGGTATACTGGGTTTTTAATAGAAGATAATGTCCCAGCCTTCAAAATAAAAATAAACATTTTATCTTTAAAGCTGCTCAAGAAGCCAGAAAAAGGAGATGAAAAAGAATTGGACAAAAGAGAAAAAGCCAAGAAATTGGACAAAGAGAATCTCAGTGATGAAAGAGCCAGTGGGCAAAGTTGTACATTGCCCAAGCGTTCTGATAGTGAATTTAAAGATGAAAAACCAAAGAGGTCAGTAGTCAAGGACTCTTTGTTATGTTTGATTTATACATGTTAGTTTTGCTGCTATGTCCTGGACATGTACCTGAATTAAGATAAGCTGTTTTATACAGGGCAGGAGGATGAGGAGGAACGGTTTCAGAATATTCTTGTAATCTGGGTGAATGGTTTTGGAGTTTTGTTCCTTCTTAAAACACTAGTATTTTTCACTCTGGTCTAAAAGTGCAACCTCATTGCAGGGGCCAAATCAGAATCATAGTGTTCCTGCATTTGTGATTATAAGATATTTCAGGGTTCTGTCTCAGATTTGTTTTTCATGCAGACCTGAAGATGAGAGTGGCAGAGACTACAGGGAGAGGGAACGGGAATATGAACGAGATCAGGAGCGCATACTTCGAGAAAGAGAGAGGCTGAAGCGGCAAGAAGAAGAGCGCCGTAGGCAGAAGGAGCGCTATGAGAAAGAGAAGACTTTTAAGAGAAAAGAAGAAGAAATGAAAAAAGAGAAAGACACACTTCGGGATAAAGGAAAGAAGGCTGAAAGTACAGAATCAATAGGCAGCTCAGAAAAAACTGAAAAGAAAGAAGAAGTGGTCAAGAGAGATCGAATAAGAAACAAGGTGCTGCTTGTCATTAAACTTGTTTATGAGGGTTTTTTTCCCTTTTCCTGCAAGTGTAAAGAAAGGGCTAGTTCACTGTTATTATAGAATTTTTAAAGGGGAACTTTAATCATCTGCAACTTTTTTTTTTTTTTTTTGAGACAGAGTCTTGCTATGTCGCCCAGGCTGGAGTGCAGTGGCACAATCTTGGCTCACTGCAAGCTCCACCTCTTGGGTTCATGCCATTCTCCTGCTTCAGCCTCCCGAGTAGCTGGGACTACAGGCGCCGCCCACCACGCCCAGCTAATTTTTTTGTATTTTTAGTAGAGACAGGGTTTCACCGTGTTAGCCAGGATGGTCTTGATCTCCTGACCTCGTGATCCACCTGCCTCAGCCTCCCAAAGTGCTGGGATTATAGGCGTGAGCCACCACGCCCGGCTAACTTTTATTTCAGTCTTGTCTGGGCTTTTATTAACTTACTATAGAAATTGTAAACATACACAAAAGTAGAATAGAGAATAGTATGATGGGCCAGGTGCGGTGGCTCACACCTGTAATCCCAGCACTTTGGCTGGCTGAGGTGGGTGGATTGCGAGAGCCTAGGAGTTCTAGACCAGCCTGGCCAACATGGTGAAACCCTGTCTCTACTAAAAATGCAAAAAATCCGGCTGGGCGCGGTGGCTCAAGCCTGTAATCCCAGCACTTTGGGAGGCCAAGGCGGGCGGATCACGAGGTCAGGAGATCAAGACCATCCTGGCTAACACGGTGAAACCCTGTCTCTATTAAAAATACAAAAAATTAGCCAGGCATGGTGGTGGGCACCTGTAGTCCCAGCTACTCGGGAGGCTGAGGCAGGAGAATGGCGTGAACCCGGGAAGCGGAGCTTGCGGTGAGCCGAGATCGCGTCACCACACTCCAGCATGAGAGACAGAGTGAGACTCCGTCTCAAAAAAAAAAAAAAAGCAAATAGTATCATGAACTCCATGTACTGTACCCATCACCCAGCAGTTCATAGCCAACCTTCTTTCTATTCTACCTCATCCCTACCCCTACTACATTATTTTCAAGCAAACCCTACACAGAATTTCTTCCTTAAATACTTCAGTATATGAGATAAGTACTCTTAATATTACCCTAGTAGCATTTTCACACCAAAGCTAACAATAATTCCTTAATGTCCTGTCTATTCAGTGTTCATATGTTCCCAATTGCTTCATTAATGTCTTTTTTTAATTAATTATTTATTTTTTGAGACGGAGTCTCGCTCTGTCATCTAGGCTGGAGTGCAGTGGCATGATCTTGGCTCACCACAACCTCCGCCTCCCGGGTTCAAGTGATTCTCCTGCCTCAGCCTCCTGAATAACAGACTACAGGCTCAAGCCACCATGCCCGGCTAATTTTTGTATTTTTAGTAGAGACAGGGTTTCACCATGTTGGCCAGGCTGGTCTCGAACTCCTGACCTCAGGTGATCCTCCCGCCTCAGCCTCCCAAAGTGCTGGGATTACAGGCATGAGCCACCGTGCCCAGCCTGATGTCTTTTTTTTAATAGGACCTAAACAAATTCCACAAATTATGCTTCCTTGAAATGTCTTCTTCAGTTCTCTTTTGTTTTTAATTTATTTTTTTGAGACAGAGTCTTGCTATGTCACCCAGGCTGGAGTGCAGTGGTACAATCTCAGCTCACTGCAGTCTCGACCTCCTGGGCTTAAGCCATCCCCCTACGTCAGCCTCCAGAGTAGCTGGGACTACAGGCATGCATCACCATGCCCAACTAATTTTCAAGGTTTTTGGAGAGATGAGGTCTCCCTATGTTGCTCAGGCTGGTCTCAAACTTTTGAGCTCAGCCGATCCCCTCAAAGTATTGGGAATAAAGGTGTGAGCCACTGCACCCAGCCAAGTTTTCTTTTAATCTAAACAATTTCCCCTTCTCTTGTTTTCCTACCATTTGTTGCAGAAACCAATTTGTCTTGTAGGGCTTTTCCTGTTCTGAATTGGCAGATTACATCCCCGTGCTGTTATTTAACGTGTTCCTCTATCTTCTGTGCTTCCTTTAAAACTGGCACTTAGGACATGGCATGATGGCTCATGCCTGTAATCCCAACAATTTGGGAGGCCAAGTCAGGAGGATCGCTTAAGCCCAAGAGTTGGAAAGCAGCCTGGGCAACATAGGGAGAGCTTGTTTGTACTAACAATGTAAAAACAGCCCAGTGTGGTAGCGCGTGCCTATAATCCCACTTACTAGGTACCTGAGATGGGAGGATCATTTGAGTCTGGAATGTCCAGGCCGCAATAAGCCTTGATCATCCCACTTGCTCTTCAGCCTGGGTGACAGGGTGAGGCCCTATCTCCAAAAAAAAATTTACCCAAGCATATAAAATAGTAATTATCAAATGGTTGCTTTTCTTTGGAGATGGAGAGAGAAAGTAGGCAAGTTGTCATTTACCATGCCCTCACATTCTTGGTCTTAAATGACTTCACTTGAGTATATATTCATACATAACTATGACTCTTAAAAATCCCATATAAAAGCTTAGTAGCGTTGTTGTAACAGTAACATATTTTATTGTACTTCAGGATCGTCCAGCGATGCAGCTTTACCAACCAGGAGCTCGAAGCCGAAATCGACTCTGTCCCCCTGATGACAGCACCAAGTCTGGAGATTCAGCAGCAGAAAGGAAGCAGGAAAGTGGTATTAGCCATAGAAAAGAAGGAGGAGAGGAGTGATAAGTCCAGATGGCCTTAGGTGTCCTGACTGTCTAGGCAGCCAAAGAGCACACGTTAAGCAATCCAGAAGTGCCTTCAGGGCAAAGAATAGAGAGAAAGGGAGTCGCTGTGCTGGTGGGGTACACTGCAGAGGAGTAAGTCTTGTGTCAAAGCAGGAATCTGATCAGAGGTTCAGAATTGGAAGTACAATTTCATTGCTTTTGCAATTTCTACAAATTAATTTTAAAGTGTCAGAAAAAGGTGACGGCGAGGACATGCATTGCAATTTGCAGGGGGAATTGTCAAGTGAGGACTTCATCACATATGACACGAGAGAAAAGTAAGAGCTGGTTCTAAAATCAAAAGCTGTTGTTCATCCTGAATTGAATTTTCTGAATTTGGGTGGAGCAGAGTCGCTTTGAAGCCTTGTTCCGATCTAGTTCTATTGCATTGTTGATGATAAGTGTTGACTTTGGGTAGTGTAGAAGCAACAAGCATGTCCTTGTAGTACAAGTACAGTGAAGGATAGAACACACTTTCGTTGATGCAAAAATTAAATAGTTATGTTACTTCTGTATCCAATGTCCTAAAGTTTTAGGGTTAGTTTTAGTTTTTTGTTTGCTTATATGAGCTTAGCGTAAAGAATATTTTTAAACATTGTGTTTTGTGGTCAGCATCTTTTCTATTAAGAGGTAAAATGTAGTCCTTGTTTGACTCTTGACAATCCAGTGTGTTTGATCTTAGGTCTCATGATCTGAGTGCATACCCTCTCCAGGAAGGAAACTGCACCAATGTCTATTCCTGTTAAATAGCAACTTTTAGTCTCAGCTTGTTTTGTTTTGATGTCAATAAATAGTAACAGCATTCAAGTGTGAAGCTAAGTGTGTTTATTAACTTTACTAAATAGCTATGAGTTTTGAGAAATTAAATTTTTGACATCTGACATCACTCACCTTCTGGTGAAGCCTAAGGGAGCTTTAACTCATGGCAGAAGGTGAAGTAGGAGCAGGCATCTCACCCAAAACTGTAAACAAAAGAGCTGGTTCTAAATAAAACAAAAGTCTATTAATTTAAACATAAAATAGGCTGGACGCAGTGGCTCACACCTGTAATCACAGCATTTTGGGAGGCCAAGGTGGGCGGATCACTTGAGGTCAGGAGTTCGAGACCACCTTGGCCAACATGGTGAAACCCCATCTCTACTAAAAATACAAAATTATCTGGGCGTGGTGGTGGGCACCTGTAATCCCAGCTACTCGGGAGGCTGAGGCATGAGAATTGCTTGAGCCTAGGAGGTGGAGATTGCAGTGAGTCAAGATTGTGCCTCTGCACTCCAGCCAGGGCAACAGAGCAAGATCCCATCTCTAAAATAATTTTTAAAAATTAGCTGGGCATAGTGGTGTGCACCTGTAGCCCCAGCTGCTCAGGAGGCTGAGACTGGAGGATCACTTCAGTCTGGGAAGTCAAGGCTACAGTGAGCCATGATCACACCACTGCACTCCAGCCTTGGTTACAAAGTGAGACCCTGCCTCAAAAAATTTAAAAAAATAATAATTTAAAAATAAATATAAACTGTTAGAAACAATAGGAAAGCAAGTGTTTGATCAATTTCTGCCTCCTTTTCTTCAGATACTTGTTTGATTTCTTTGGAAATAAAGGTAGTATGGAGACAACTCAGACCCTGGCTATCTAAACAATAATTGAGCACCTCCTAGTATGTGTTGGCACTGACACTATGGTAGTGAACACAACGTGGTTGCTTTCTCATGATGCTTTCAGCCATGGGGAGTTAGCTGCTCTGGTGGAGAGAAGTGATGCTAAGGGAAGGAGGCAGGAAAAACTGAAAGAGTGAGGGCAGTGGGGGTAACTAGTTCCAGGGCAGTGAAAAAGGATGACTTGGGCATTCATGAAGCTTTAATGCCTTCAAAATCTGGAGGAACTGGAACTGGACCACCCTCCACAGCATGCATATATAAGGTAGTCCGGAGACAATAATTAAGCTTTGATTATAAAATTAAGATGTAACTATGGTATTCACAGATGTTATCTTTAATTCCATAGAGGAAAGGTTAATTAAGGAGGTTTTGTAACCTTTTGTTGGTATAAAGAGTCCTGTATGTTACATGTTTTTGATGGCAGGGTGGGGGCAGGCTGCCTAGATTTTTCTTTATTGTCTCTGGGCTGTCCTTTATACTACAAAAATTTATTATACCAATTATATCATTATTCAAGGTAGCCAAGATTACACTTGGTGAATTATTGGAAAGTATATGCTGACAGCTATATACGTAGGATTAGTCATCCTTAGAAATCTCACAAAAGGCCGGGCGCGGTGGGTCACGCCTGTAATCCCAGCGCTTAGGAAAGCCACGGTGGGTGGATCACATGGGGTCAGGAGTTTAAGACCAGCCTGGCCAACATGGCAAAAACCCATCTCTATTAAAAATACAAAAATTATCCAAGTGTGGTGGTGGGCACCTGTAATCCCAGCTACTCTGGAGACTGAGGCAGGAGAATTGCTTGAACCTGGGAGGCAGAGATTGCAGTGAGCCAAGATCATGCCACTGCAATCCAGCCTGGGCAACAGAGTGAGACTCCGTCTCAAAAAAAGGAATGAAATGGGCCAGGTATGATGGCTCATACAGGTAATCCTAGCATTTAGGAGGCCAAGGCAAGAGGATCACTTAACTTCAGGAATTTGAGACCAGCCTGGGCAACATAGGGAGACCCCATCTCTACTAAAAATTTAAAAACTGAGCCCAGTGTGGGAGAGTGTGCCTGCAATCCCAGCTACTAGGGAGCTGAGATGGGAGGATTGCCTGTATCTGGAATGTCAAGGCTGCAGTGAGCCGCAATTGTGCTACTTGCACTTCAGCCTGGGTGACACAGTGAGACCCTGTAAAAGAAATTTACCCAGGCTTATAAAATAATAATTACAAAATGGTTGCTTTTCGTTGGAGACGGAGAGAGGAAGTAGAAAAGTTGTCACTTACCATGCCCTCATATTTATGGTCTTAAATGACTGGGCTTTAGGATATATTAATATATAACTTATGATTCAGAAAATCCCATGTAAAAGCTTAGTAGCATTGTTGTAACAGTAACATATTTCATTGTACTTCAGGATCGTCCAGGGATGCAGTCTTACCATCCAGGAGTTCAAAGCCACTATCAACACTATTTTCTTGATGACAGCACCAACTATAGATACTCACCAGTAGAAGAAAAGCAGGAAAGTAGTATTAGCCGTAGAAAAGAAGGAGAAGGAGGAGGCCAGGCGTGGTGGCGCACACCTGTAATCCCAGCACTTTGGGAGGCTGAGGCGGACAGATCGCATGAGGTCAGGACTTCGAGACCAGCCTGGCCAACATGGTGAAACCCAGTCTCTACTAAAAATACAAAAATCTGTCGGGTGTCGGGGCAGGTGCCTGTAGTCCCAGCTACTTGGGAGGCTGCGGCAGAATTGCTTGAACCCAGGAGGCGGAGGTTGCAGTGAGCAGAGATTGTGCCATTGCACTCCAGCCTGAGCAACAAAGTGAGACTCCATCTCAAAAAAAAAAAAAGAAGGAGGAGAGGTGTGTGATAAGTCCTGATGGCCTTAGGTGTCCTGACTGTCTAGGCAGCCAAAGGGCACATGGTAAGCAATCCAAAAGTGCCTTCAGGGCAAAAAAATAGAGAGAAAGGGGGTCGCGGTGCTCATGGGGTACACTGCAGAGGAGTAAGTTTTATGTCAAAGCAGGAATCTGGTCAGAGGTTCCAAATTGGAAGTACAATTTCATTATTTTTGCAATTTCTACAAATTAATTTTAGTGTCAGAAAAAGCTGATGGTGAGGACATGCATTGCAGTTTGCAGGAGGGAAATGTCAAATGAGGACTTCATCACATACGACATGAGAGAAAAGTAAAAGCTGGTTCTAAAATCAGAAGCTGTTCATCCTGAATTGAATTTTCTTAATTTGGGTGGAGTAGAGTCTCTTTGAAGTCTTGTTCCGATCTTGTTGTATTGCATTGTTGATGGTAACTGTTGACTTTGTGTAGTGTAGAAGCAACAAGCATGTCCTCATAGTACAAGTACAGGGAAGGATAGAACAAATTTTCGTTGATGCAAACATTTATTTTTTATTTCTTTTTTTTTTTTGAGACAGAGTACTGAATTCATCTCTTGGAAGTATTGAAAGGAGATGAATGATATTAGTTTCTGCCTTCACTAGCTTACCTTGGTTTTTTCCACCAGGGAAAGATCAATTCATGGTTCACTACTATATTAGGCCATTCTTGCATTGCTATAAAGAAATGCCTAAGAGTTGTTAGTTTATAAGAAAAGAGGTTTAATTGGTTCACAGTACTGCAGGCTGTACAAGCATGGCGTCTGACGTCGCTCAGCTTCTAGGAGGCCTCGGAGCTTTTACTCATGGCGGAAGGTGAAGCAGGAGCAGGCATCCCACATCACAGAGTGAGCAAGAGAGTGAGTGTGAGGAGGAGGTGCCACACTTTACCACAACCAGCTCTGTAAGAACTCACTATGGAGAGGACAGCACCAAGCTATGAGGGATCTGCCCCATAACCCAAACACCCCACCAGGCCCCACCTACAACACTGGGGATTATATTTCCATGAGATTTGGGTGGGGACAAATATCCAAACCACATCAACTATTCTGGTCCCATAAGAACAAAATGTTTAGACAACATCCTTGAGCTTTTGCCTGATTTTCATTCATTCTGCCAGCCCTTCCTAACATGGCATCAGTTTGCCTTTACTTTCTAAATTACTTTATGTTTCCTCAGCTTTTAGAAACAAGTAGCCCAAGAGGCATGTAGAAGAGCCACCAAAAATGATTGAAAGTGAATGATTGTCAGCTGGGCGAGAGGATTAAGGGAAGGGAAAATTTCAAGGAGATTGGCTGACAATCTCTATTAAGGAAGACAAGAAATGGAAGTGTTCATTGGATTTGGCAGTCATGATTTCATTAGTGAACTAATGAAACTGATGACCTAAAAGAGACAGAAACCATGTTACAGTGAGGGGTGAATGGCAGGTGGGAAATGAATGTATGGATTTGGAATTCATCCATTTTTATTTAGGTGGCCACTGAAATCGTGGCCACTGAATTCATGGCCATGGATTCTGTCACTTTAGGGAGAGAGAGAAAAGAACAGAAGCAGACCTAGGGCCCAGCCTTGAATAATGCTAACATTACATAGAGGTAAGGAAATGTATCTACAAAGACAGAGAAGGACTAGCCAGAGAATAGAAGAAAAACCAGAAGACTCTGGGTTACTTAATCCAAGAGAAAAGTTTCAAGGAAGAGGAGTGGCCAGCAGGGTTGGATGCCGCTGAATGGTCAAGTATGATGCCTGACAAAGGCCATGGCATTCAGTGACTTGCAAATCATTGATGACCTACAATTATGGGACAGGGAAGCCAGATTGGGTTGAGGAAGGAAACAATATATACAACTTTTTAGAGAAGTACAAGGGAACTTCAAAAGTCTGTGGACCCTTAGTTCTACTTTGAGGCCTCCTTCACATTCTCCTTAACATATCAAAGTATAATTATAAGAAAGAATCGCCAGGCAGGGTGGCTGACGCCTGTAATCCAACACTTTGGGAGGCCAAGGTGGGCAGATCACGAGGTCAGGAGTTTGAGACCAGCCTGGCCAATATGGTGAAAGCCTGTCTCTACTAAAAATACAAAAATTGGGTTTTAAATGCTGCAGAATAGAAGAGCATGTTTGGGTTGATGTAGGACCCACAGCTCACAAAAAAAATAAAAAATTAGCCAGGCATGATGGCGCACGCCTGTAGTCAGCTACTCGGGAGGCTGAGGCAGAAGAATCGCTTGAACCGGGGAGGCGGACGTTGCAGTAAGCCGAGATTGTGCCACTGCACTCCAGCCTGGGAGACAGAGTGAGACTCCATCTCAGAAAAAAAAGAAGGAATTGGCTAGGCATGGTGGCTCGCGCCTGTAATCCCAGCACTTTCAGAGGCAGAGGTGGATGTATCACCTGAGGTCAGAAGTTCAAGACTAGCATGGCCAACATGGTGAAACCCCGTCTCTACTAAAAATACAAAAATTAGCCGGATGTGGTGGTTGGCGCCTGTAATCCCAGCTACTCGGGAGGCTGAGGCAGGAGAATGGCTTGAATCCAGGAGGCAGAGGTTGCAGTGAGCCAAGATCGCACCACTGCACTCCAGCCGAGGTGACAAGAGCAAAACTCCATCTCAAAAAAAGAAAGAATCATGATATGCAGTAAGTTCCTATAAGGATTTCTTTTTAAGTAAAGACTCCCTCTGTCACCCAAGCTGGAGTGCAATGGCACAGTCGCGGCTCACTGCAGCCTTGACATTCTGGGCTCAGTTGATTCTCCCACCACAGCTTCTTGAGTAGCTGACATTACAGGCATGTGACACCACACTCAGCTACTTTTTGTATATTTTGTAGAGATAGGGTTTTCCCATGTTGCCCAGGCTGGTCTCAAACTCCTGGGATCAAGCAATCTGCCCACCTTAGCCTCCCAAAGTGCTGGGATTACAGGCATGAGCCACTGTGCCCGGCCTCATATGGATTTTCAAAAGAACAGAGGCCAGGCGCGATGGCTCACACCTGTAATCACAGCACTTTGGGAGGCCAAGGCAGGTGGATCACCTGAGGTCAGGAGTTTGAGACCAGCCTGGCCAACATGGTGAAACCTGGTCGCTACTAAACAATACAAAAAAAATTTAGCGAGGCATGGTGGCATGTGCCTTTCCTTCCAGCTCCAACTACTTGGAAGGCTGAGTCAGGAGAATCGCTTGAACCTGTGAGGCAGAAGTTGCAGTGAGCCAATATTGAGCCACTGCACTCTAGTCTGGGCAACAGAGCAAGACTCTGGCTCGAAAAAAGAAGAAAACCTAAAAAAAAAAAAAAAAAAAAAGGTCGGGCACGGTGTCACGCCTGTAATACCAGAACTTTGGGAGGCCGAGGCAGGCGGATAATTTGAGGTTAGGAGTTCCAGACCAACCTGGCCAACATGGTGAAACCTCATCTCTACAAAATAAAAAAATAAAATTAGCCGAGCATGATGGTGGGTGCCTGTAATCCCAGCTACTCGGGAGGCTGAGGTGGGAGAATTGCTTGAACCCGGGAGGCGAAGGTTGCAGTGAGCTCAGATCGCACTGCTGCACTCCAGCCTGGGTGACACTGTGAGACTCCATCTCAAAAAAATAAGAGGAAAAAAACCCAAGAGTGTGTGGAAAGTAGAAATAAAAGGCCGGGCGCGGTGGCTCGTGCCTAGAATCCCAGCACTTTGGGAGGCTGAGGCATGCGGATCACGAGGTCAAAAGACCAAGACTATCCTGGCCAACATGGTGAAACCCCGTCTCTATTAAAAATACAAAAATTAGCTGGGCATGGTGGCACACCTGTAGTCCCAGCTACTCAGGAGGCTGAGGCAGGAGAATCACTTGAACCCAGCCACTGCACTCCAGCCTGGGCGACAGAGTGAGAGTCTGTCTCGAAAATATATATATATGGGTGTGTGTTTGTGTGTATATATATTTCTCATAAGCTCCACCAAGGTCAAGACACTTTGTAAGCAGTGATACTAGCCATTTATTTATATATTTATTTAGTTTTGTCTCTTGCTTGCAGCACCTAGATACTAGCCATTTCATCCATCCCCAAGGAATTGGAGATCGTGGTAATTTAACCACATCAATGTGATCTTTTTTACATTATTTACTGAAGAGAAATGGTTGCCCTTTACAGATTTTTTAAGATTAGGAAACAAAAAGAAGTCAGAGGGTACTAAATCCTGACTGTGAGGTGGATGCCTAATGGTTTTCCATGGAAACTCTCAAAATTGCTCTTGTTTGATGAGAGGCATAAGCAGGAGCATTGCCGTGGTAGAAAAGGACTCTGGTGAAACTTTCCTGGGCATTTTTCTGCTAAAGAGTTAGCTAACTTTCTCAAGACACTCTCATAATAAGCAGATGTTATTATTTTCTGGCCCTCCAGAAAGTCAACAAGCAAAATTCCTCAAGCAGCTCAAAAAGCTATTGCCATGACCTTTGCTCTTGGCCAGTCCCTTTCGCTTTGACTGGATCACTTTCACCTCTTCGGAGTCATTGCTTTGATAGTGCTTTGTCTTCAGAGTCATACTGGGAAAGCCACGTATCACTTTCTGTTACACTTTCCCAGTAGATGCTTCCTGATCTATTGGTTGGAGCAAAAATCATTGCTGTTTTTGACATTCCTTTCAATGGCAAAAACAATAATTAATTTTGCAGCAATGTAATAGATCCCACTTGTTTACAATTTCCATTGAAATCTCTGTTCTTGTCTGCAGCTGATCTGGTTTTGGCACTCATCAAGTGGAAAGTTTGCTCAACTTTTAATTTTTCAGTCAGAATTGTGTAAAGCTGAACCAATAGAGATGTCTATGGTGTTGGCTGTTGTTTCTGCTGTTTATTTTTTTTTTTCTTTTTGAGACGAGGTCTCGTCCTGTCACCCAGGCTAGAGTGCAGTGGGGCAATCTTGACTCACTGCAACCTCTGCTTCCCGGGTTCAAGCTATTCTCCTGCCTCAGCATCCCCTAGTACCTGGGATTATAGGCACGCACCACCAGGCCCGGCTAGTTTTTGTATTTTCAGTAGAGATGGTGTTTCACCATGTTGGCGAGGCTGGTCTCAAACTCCTGACCTCAGTTGTTCCACCCACTTCGGCTTCCCAAAGTGCTGGGAATACAGGCGTGAGCCACCGCATCTGGCCGTGTTTCTGCTGTTAATCGTTGGTCCTTTTCTTTTTTTGAGACAGAGTCTCACTCTGTTACCCAGGCTGGAGTGCAGTGGCATGATCTCGGCTGACTGCAACCTCCGCCTCCCGGGCACAAGTGATTCTCCTGCCTCAGCCTCCCGAGTAGCTGGGACTATAGGCGTGCGCCACTACGCATGGCTAATTTTTGTATTTTTTTAGTAGAGAAGGGATTTTACCAGGTTGGCCAGACTGGTCTCAAACTCTGGACCTCAAGTGATCCGCCTGCCTCGGCCTCCCAAAGTGCTGGGATTACAAGCGTGAGCCACCGCGCCCGGCCAAAACTGCTGATTTTTCTAGGTGCATTGTCCCCATAAACTTTTGGTAAAGCATCAGTGATTTTACCATTCTTCCACCCAAGCTTCACCCTAAATTTGATGTTTGTTCTTGCTTCAATTTTAGCAGAATTCATTTTGCTCTGATAGGGGCTCTTTTCAAACTGATGACTTCTCCTTTTTTAATGCCTCAAACTAGATCCTGTCGAGATATTTTATAATGAGTTAGTACCAGTTTATTTTGGTGCAAAAAGATTTTGAAATCCATGCATAGTTTTTCATAATACACAATTTCCATGGACTTTTTAAGACTTCCGATATGGCTGTTGATACAGTTTGGCTATGTATACCCACCCAAATCTCATCTTGAATTGTAATCCTCATGTGTCTAGGGAGGAACTTGGATTATGGGGGCAGTCTCCCACATGCTGATCTTGTGATAGTGAGTAAGTCTCACAAGATCTGACGGTTTTATACAAGGCAGTTTTTCCTATGTTCGCACTTCACCTCTAGTCTGCTGCCATGTAAGACATGCCCGCTTTCCCATCTGCCATGCTTGTAAGTTTCCTGAGGATCCCCCAGCCATGTGGAACTGTGAGTCAATTAAACCTCTTTTCTTTATAAATTACCCACGCTCGGGTATTTCTTTCTACCAGTGTGAAAACGGACTAATACAGCTGTGAAAGAAATGGAGATATGGCCGGGCGCAGTGACTCACACTTGTAATCAAGGCACTTTGGGAAGCCAAGGCCGGTGGATCACCTGAGGTCAGGAGTTTGAGACTGGAACAGCCAACATGGTGAAACCCCATCTCTACCAAAAATAGAAAAATTAGCCGGGCATGGTGGTGCACACCTGTAGTCCCAGCTACTCGAGAGGCTGAGGCAGGAGAATCGCTGGAACCCAGGAGGCGGTGGTTGCAGTGAGCAGAGATCATGCTATTGCACTTCAGCCTGGGCAACAGAGCAAGACTCCGTCTAAAAAAAAAAAAAAAAAAAGAAATGGAGATACATAGGTTAATGGTGTTAATGAAGCATTATTTTAAATATGAGAAAGTATGTTTAGAAGCCAAAAGGAAAGCTCTAGAAGGATAAACACCCAAGAGAAAGAGACAACAAATACTGTAGGCTTCTTGCAAAGGCAGGTGTAAATGGAAGCCAAGGTAGAGGTTAGAGGAGTTGGCCTTAAGAGAAGCAATTCTCCTGAACCACCAGGCATGAGTTGACATCCTTGCCTCTTTGTCTAGCCTGTTGTCAGCCATCTCAAGGCCGTTTTCATGTCAGCACCTCCCTCTTCTGTTCTACTTGCCTTGCCTGTCCAGCTCTGGGTAAACCACCCATCCCCACCCCACCCTCTTCAATTTCTTCCATTTGCTCATTCATTTAGCAAACACGTACCAATCACTGACTGTGTTGCAGGCCCTGGGGTCAAGGATTAAAATAAGTCCTTGTACATGTGGAACTCATGTTTCAGTGTTGGCAAGAGGCAAATAGCAATAATCAGATCATGATGCACAATGTCAGAAGGGTCGCAGTAGCACAGGGTGTTGTGGGAGCCTCTTGCCCCTAAGCTGCAAGTGTCGCTGGAGAAAATCCCTCAGCCAGATCAATTGGTGAAACCACAGGAGGGCCCTCCCTCCTGCTAAGCAATTTTTAAAATCCATCTTTAATTGATATCCTTTCCCCCAATACCACCTTTCTTCTTCTAGTTTGCTCCCTTCCTCTCCTTTCTTGTGTTGTAGGCAGTGGGGGTGAGGACCACTTCCTCATAAAGCATAATTTCATGTCCTTAATAACTATAGGCCAGGCATCGTGGCTCGTGCTTGTAATCCTAGCACTTTGGGAAGCCAAGGAGGATCACTTTGAGGCCAGGAGTTCAAGACAAGCCTGGGGCCAGTGTTGGTGGCTCATCCCTATAATCCCAGCACTTTGGGAGGTCAATGCGAGCAGATCACTTGAGGTCAGGAGTGTGAGATCAGCCTGAAAAACATGGTAAAACCCTGTCTCAACTAAAAATACAAAAATTAGCCGGGCATGGTGGCGCATGCCTGTAGTCCCAGCTACTTGGGAGACTGAGGCAGGAGAATCGCTTGAACTGGGGAGGCAGAAGTTGCAGTGAGCCAAGATCACACCACTGTACTTCAGTCTGGGTGACAGAGCAAGACTCGGCCGGGCGGTGGCTCACATGTAACCACACTTGGGGAGGCGAGGCGGGCGGATCACGAGGTGAAACCCCGTCTCTATTAAAAATACAAAAAATTAGCTGGGCGTGGTGGCGGGCGCCTGTAGTCCCAGCTACTCGGAGAGGCTGAGGCAGGAGAATGGCGTGAACCCGGGAGGCGGAGCTTGCAGTGAGCCGAGATCGCGCCACTGCACTCCAGCCTGGGCGACAGAGCGAGACTCCGTCTCAAAAAAAAAAAAAAAAAAAGGAAAAAAAGAAAAGAAATGGGCCAGGCATGATGGCTCCTGCAGGTAACCCTAGCATTTGGGAGGCCAAGGTAGGAGGATCACTTAACTTTAGGGGTTCTAGAACAGCCTGGGCAACATAGGGCAACCCCGTCTCTGCTAAAATCTAAAAGCTTAACCCAATGTGGCAGCATGGGCCTGCGATCCCAGCTACTAGGGAGCTGAGGTGGTAGGATTCCTTGAGTCTGGAATGTCGAGGCTGGATCATGCCACTTGCACTGCAGCCTGGCTGACACAGACCCTGTCTCCAAAGAAAATAAATTTAACCAGGCATATAAAATAATAATTATGAAATGGTTGCTTTTCTTTGGAGATGGAGAGGAAGTGGGCAAGTTGTCATTTACCATGCCCTCATATATTTGGTCTTAAATGACTGGGGTTTAGTATATATTAATATATAAGGTATAACCTAAAAATCTCATGTAAAAGCTTAGTAGCATTGTTGTAACAGTAACATATTTCATTGTACTTCAGAATTACCCATGGATGCAGCGTTACCATCCAGGAGCTCGAGGCCGAGGTCGACTCTGGCACCCTGTTGACAAGTCTAGAGATTCAGCAGTAGAAAGAAGCCAGGAAAGTGATGTTAATCTTAAAAAAGAAGGAGGAGAAGAGTGATAAATCCAGATGGCCTTAGGTTTCCTTACTGTCTGGGCAGCCAAAGAGCACGTTAGGCAATCCAGAGGGCAATGGAATAGAGATAAAGGGGGCCACTGTGCTGGTGGGGTACACTGCAGAGAAGTAAGTTTTGTGTCAAAGCGGGAATCTGATCAGAGGTTCAAAATTGTTTTTGCAATTTTACAATTTAATTTAATATTTATTTATTTATTTATTTATTTATTTATTTATTTATTTGAGACAGAGTTTTGCTCTTGTTGTCCAGGCTGGAGTGCAATGGCATGATCTCAGCTCACTGCAACCTCTGCCTCCTGGGTTCAAGCAATTCTCCTGCTTCAGCCTCCCAAGTAGCTGGGATTACAGGCATGTGCCACCACACCGGCTAATTTTGTATTTTTAGTAGAGATGGGGTTTCTCCATGTTGGTCAGGCTGGTCTCGGACACCCAACCTCAGGTGATCTGCCCGCCTCCGCCTCCCAAAGTGCTGGGATTACAGGCATGAGCCACTGAGCCCGGCCAGTCTACAATTTAGTTTTAAAGTGTCAGAAAAAGGTGATGGCGAGGACATGCATTGCAATTTACAGGAGGGAAATGTCAAGTGAGGACTTCATCACATATGACACGAGAGAAAAGTAAGAGCTGGTTCTAAAATCAAAAGCTGTTGTTCATCCTGAATTGAATTTTCTAAACTTGGGTGGAGTAGAGTCGCTTTGAAGCCTTGTTCCGATCTTGTTCTATTGCATTGTTAATGATAACTGTTGACTTTGTTTAGTATAGAAGCAACAAGCATGTCGTTGTAGTACAAGTACGGTGAAGGATAGAACAAATTTTTGTTGATGCAAACATTCATTCATTTATTAATTTATTTATATATTGAGACGGAGTTTCACTGTTGTCACCCAGGCTGGAGTGCAGTGGCGCAATCTCGGCTCACTGCAACCTCCGCCTCCTGGGTTCAAGTGATTCTCCTGTCGCAGTATCCCGAGTAACTGGGATTACAGGCACCTGCCACCATGCCCAGATAATTTTTGTATTTTTAGTAGAGATGGGGTCTCACCATGTTGGCCAGTCTGGTCTCAAACTCCTGACCTTAGGTGATCCGCCCACCTCAGCCTCCCAAAGTGCTGGGATTACAGGCATGAGCCACCGCGCCCACCTGATACAAACATTTAAATAGTCATGGTACTTCTGTATCCAATGTCCTAAAGTTTCAGGATTCGTTTTAGTTTTTTGTTTGCTTACATGAGCTTAAGATAAAAATATTGTGAAATATCTCATTTTATCTTCAGCATTTTTTCTATTAAGAGGTGAAATGTAGTCCTTGTTTGACTGTTGACAATCCAGTTTGTTTTATCTCAGGGCTCATGATCTGAGTGCATGCCCTCTCCAGGAAGGAAACTGCACCAATGTCTGTTGCTGTTAAATGGCAACTTTTAGTCTCAGCTTGTTTTGTTTTAATGTCAATAAACAGTAACAGCATTTGGCCGTGCACAGTGGCTCACGCCTGTTATCCCAATACTTTGGGAGGCCAAGGTGGGTGGATCACAAGGTCAGGAGTTTGAAACCAGCCTGGCCAATATGGTGAAACCCTGTCTCTACTAAAAATACAAAAAAATAGCCAGGCATGTTGGTGCGTGCCTGTAGTCCCAGCTACTCAGGAGGCTTACGCAGGAGAATTGCTTGAACCCAGGAGGCGGAGGTTGCAGTGAGCCAAAATTGTGCCACTGCACTCCATCCTGGGCAACAGAGGGAGACTTCACCTCAAAAAAAAAAAAAAAATAGTAACAGCATTCAAGTATGAGGCTAAGTGTAGTGAGTACTAAATAGCTGTGAGTTTTGAGAAATTTTTGATACTGAATTAACCTCTTTGGAGTTTGGAAAGCAGATGAATGATATTAGTTTCTGCCTTCACTAGCATGCCTTTGTTTTGTCCACCAGGGAATGATCAGTTCATAGTTCACTCCTATATTAGGTCGTTCTTGCATTGCTATTATGAAATACCTGAGACTGGGTAATATATGAGAAAAGAGGTTTAATTGGCTCACAGTTCTGCGGGCTATACAAGCAAAACGTCTGACATTGCTCATCTTTTGAGAGACCTCAAGGAGCTTTTACTCATGGCAGAAAGTGAAGCAGGATCAGGCATCCCACATCACAGAGTGAGAAAGGGAGTGAGTGCGGGGAGAAGGTACCACACTTTACAACAACCTGATCTGTAAGAACTCACTGTGGAGAGGACAGCACTAAGCCGTGAGGGATCCGCCCCATAACCCCAGGACCCCACCAGGCCCCACCTACAACACTGGGGATTATATTTCCATGAGATTTGGGTGGGGACAAATATCCAGACCACATCAACTATTCTGGTCCCATAAGAACAAAATGTTTAGACAACATCCTTGAGCTTTTGCTTGATTTTCATTCATCCTGCCAGCCTTTCCTGAGCCACCATGTCCATCCTTATATGGATTTTTAAAAGAACAGAGGCCAAGCACGGTGGCTTCCACCTGTAATCCCAACTCTTTGGGAGGCTGAGGCAGATGGATCACCTGAGGTCAGGAGATCGAGACCAGCCTGGCCAATATGGTGACACCCCATCTCTACTAAAAACCAAACCAAAACAAAACAAAATTTAGCAAGGCGTGGTGGCATGCACCTGTAGTCCAAATTTCTCAGGAGGCTCAGGCAGCAGAATGGCATGAACCCAGGAGGCGGAGGTTGTAGTGAGCAGAGATCACACCACTGCACTCCTGCCTAGGCGACAGAGCAAGACTCACCACCACCCCCGCCCCGCCCGGCAAAAAAAAAAAAAAAAAAAAAAAGGCCGAGCATGGTGGTACACGACTGTAGTCCCAGCACTTTGGGAGGCCAAGGTGGGCACTTCACTTGAGCTCAGGGGTTTGAGACCAGCCTCGCCAACATGGCAAAACCCCGTCTCTACTAAAAATACAAAAATTAGCCAGGCACGGTGGCAAGGGCCTGTAATCCGAGCTACTCGGGAGACTGAGGCCGAAGAATCGCTTGAACCCGGCACGTGGAGGTTGAGTGAGCCGAGATTGCGCCACTGCACTCCTGCCTAGGCAATAGAGCAAGACTCCATCTGAAAAAAAAAAAAAAAGTAAAAGAAAAGTTTCTGGAAAATAGAAATAAAAGAAAAAAATGTAAACTTCTCATAAGATCCACCAAGGGCAAGACACTTTTGTAAGCAATGATACTTCCCATTTATTTATTTATTTACTTTTGTCTCTTCCTCACAACAATTACATACTAGCCATTTCATCCATCCCCTAAGAAGTGGAGGTCCTGGGAATTTAACCACATCAATGAAATCTTTTTTACATTATTAGCTGAAGAGAAATGGGTGCCCTTTACAGACTTTTTAAGATTAGGAAACAAAAAGGAGTCAGAGGGAGCTAAATCCCGAATGTAAGGTGGATGCCTAATGGTTTCCCATTGAAACTCTCAAAATTGCCCTTGTTTGATGAAAGGCATGAGCAGAAGCATTGCCGTGGTGGAAAAGGACTCTCTGGTGAAGCTTTCCTGTGCATTTTGCTACTAAAGCTTTGACTTTCTCAAAACACTCTCATAATAAGCAGGTGTTATTTTTCTTCGGCCCTCCAGAAAGTCAACAAGGAAAGTTCCTCAAGCAGCTCACAAAACTATTGCCATGACCTTTGCTTTGACTGGACCACTTCCACCTCTTCGGAGCCATTATTTTGATTGTGCTTTGTCTTCAGAGTCATGCTGAGAAAGCCATGTTTTACCTCCTATTACACTTTCCAAATAGATGCTTCATGATCTATTGATTGGTACAAATATAATTAAGACTTTTGACATTCCATGGCATAAACCGCAATTAATATGCAGCAACCTAATAGAGCTCACTTGTTCAAAATTTCCATTGAAATCTCTGTTCTTGTCTGCAGCTAATCTAGTTTTGGCACCCATCAAGTGGAAAGTTTGCTCAACGTTTAATTTTTCAGTCAGAATTGTGTAAGCTGAACCAACTGAAATGTGTATGGTGTTGGCTGTTATTTCTGCCGTTAATTGTTGGTCCTTTTTCTTTCTCCCCGGTCCGATCTCTTCTGCCTCAACCGTAGTGGTTACAGGGCCTCCCTGGCCAATAATTTTGTTTTTTTTGTGTCCAGGCTAGTCTCGAACTCCTGACCACAAGTGATCTGCCCGCCTTAGCCTCCCAGAGTGCTGGGATTACAGGGGTGCCGCCACATCTGGCCAAAGCTTTCCAGTTAGAGCACAAACAGGATTAATTTTTTTCCGTGCAAATTGATGTGGATGACCTGCTGCTGCAGGCTTCATCTTCAACATCATCTTGTCCCTTCTTACAAGTTATCCATTTGTAAACTGCTGATTTCTTTAGGGGCATTGTCCTCATAAACTTTGGGTAAAGCATCAGTGATTTTACCATTCTTCTACCCAAGCTTCATCTTAAATTTTATGTTTGTTCTTCCTTCAATTTTAGCAGAATCCATTTTGCTCTGATAGGGGCTCTTTTCAAACGGATGACTTCTCCTTTTTAATGCTGCAAGGTAGATCCTGTCGAGATATTTTTTAACGAGTTAGTACCAATTTATTTTGGTGCCGAAAGATTTTGCAATCCGTGCACAGTTTCTCGATAATACACATTTTCCATGGACTTTTTGAAGACTTCTCATATGGCTGTTGATAAGATTGGGCTCTGTGCCCGCACCCAAATCTCATCTTAAATTGTAATCCTCATGTGTCAAGGGAGGAGCCTGGTGGGAGGTGATTGGATTTGGGGTGGGGGGGCAGTTTCCCACATGCTTATCTCGTGATAGTAAGTCTCACGAAATCTGATGGTTTTATACTAGGTAGTTTTTCCTATGCTTGCACTTCACCTCTAGTCTGCTGCCATATAAGACGTGCCCGCTTCCCCTTCTGCCATGATTGTAAATTTCCTGAGGCTCCCCCAGCCATGCAAAACGATGAGTCAATTAAACCTCTTCTCTTTATATATTACCCAGTCTCAGGCATTTCTTTCTACCAGTGGGGAAACCAACTAACACAGCTATGAAAGAAATGGAGATACATAGATTAGTGGTTTTAATGAAGCATCATTTTAAGTATAAGAAAGTAAGTTTAGAAGCCAAAAGGAAAGCTCTAGAAGGATGAATAGCCAAGAGACAATGAATACTGTAGGCTTCCTTCAAAGGCATGTGAAAATGGTAGCCAAGCTAGAGGTTAGAGGAGAAACAATGTTTCCTGAACCACCAGGTATGAGTTGACATCCCTTGCCTCTTTGTCTAGCCTGTTGTCAGCCATCTCAAGGCCGTTTTCATATCAGCACCTCCCTCTTCTGTTCTACTTGCCTTGCCTGTCCAGCTCTGGGTAAACCACCCATCCCCACCCTACCCTCTTAAATTTCTTCCACTCACCCATTCATTTAGCAAACATGTACCAATCACTGTCTGTGTGCCAGGCCCTGGAGGTCAAGGATTCAAATAAATCCTTGTACATGTGGAACTCATGTTTCAGTGTTGGCAAGAGGCAAATAGCAATAATCAGATCATGATGCACAATGTCAGAAGGGTCGTGGTAGCACAGGGTGTTGTGGGAGCCTCTTGCCCCTAAGCTGCAAGTGTCGCTGGAGAAAATCCCTCAGCCAGATCAATTGGTGAAACCACAGGAGGGCCCTCCCTCCTGCTAAGCAATTTTTAAAATCCATCTTGAGTTGATATCCTTTCCCCAGCGCCACCTTTCTTCTTCTAATTTGCTGCCTTGTTCTCCTTTCTTGTGTTGCAGGCAAAGGGGGTGAGGACCACTTCCTCATAAAGCATAATTTCATGTCCTTAATAACTATAGGCCAGGCACAGTGGCTCATGCCTGTAATCCCAGCACTTTGGGAGGCTGAGGCGGGTGTATCACTTGAGGTCAACAGTTGGAGACGAACCTGGCCTAAACGATGAAACCCTGTCTCTACTAAAAATACAAAAATTAGCCTAGCATGGTGGCATGCACCTGTAGTCCTAGCTGCTTGGGAGACTAGGGCAGAAGAATCGCTTGAACCCAGGAGGCAGAGGTTGCAGTGAGCCAAGATGGCACCACTGCACTCTAGCTGGGCAACAAGAGCAAAACTTCATCTCAAAAAAAAAAAAAAAAAAAGATAAAGAAATAGGCCAGGGATGATGGCTCATGCAGGTAGTCCTAGCTTTTGGGAGGCCAAGGCAGGAGGATCATTTAACTTCAGGAGTTTGAGACCAGCCTGGATAACATAGGGAGACCCCATCTCTCTTAAAAATTTTAAAACTTAGCCCAGTGTGGCAGAGCGTGCCTGCAATCCCAACTACTAGGGAGC
>NW_026652282.1:101146236-101148146 GCF_009828535.3 Hylobates moloch | reverse complement strand
AAAGAAAGCAGGAAAGTTGTATTAGCCATACAAAAGAAGAGGAGAGGCTGGGTGTGATGGTTCACGCCTGTAATCCCAGCACCTTGGGAGGCCGAGGCGGGCGGATTACCTGAGGTCAGGAGTTTGAGACCAGCCTGGCCAACATGGTGAAACCCCATCTCTACTGAAAATATAAGAACTAGCCAGGCGTGGTGGCAGGTGCCTGTAGTCCCAGGTACTCGGGAGGCTGAGGCAGGAGAATCGCTTGAACTCAGGAGGCGGAGGTTGCAGTAAGCCGTGATCTTGCCACTGCACTCCAGCCTAGGCAACAGAGTGAGACTCCATCTCAAAAAAAAAAAAAAAAAAAGAGTAGGGGAGTGTGCAGCAGGGGAGTAAGTTTTGCCTCAAAGCAAGAATCTGATCAGAGGTTCAGAATTGGAAGTACAATTTCATTGCTTTTGCAATTTCTATAAATTAAAGTGTCAGAAAAAGATGATGGCGAGGACATGCATTGCAATTTGCAGGGGAAAATGTCAAGTGAGGACTTCATCACATATGACACGAGAGAAAAGTAAGAGCTGGTTCTAAATCAAAAGCTGTTGTTCATCCCAAATTGAGTTTCTAAATTTTGGTGGAGCAGAGTCGCTTTGAAGTCTCGTTCCGATCTATTTCTACTGAATTGTTGATGATAACTGTTGACTTTGGGTAGTATAGAAGCAACAAGCATGTCCTTGTAGTACAAGTACAGGGAAGAATAGAACAAACTTTCATTGATGCAAACATTTAAATAGTCATGTTACTTCCATATCCAGTATCCTCAAGTTTTAGGATTAGTTTTAATTTTTTATTTGCTTATCTAAGCTTGGCATGAAGAATATTTTTAAACATCTTGTTTTGTCTCCAGCATTTTTTCTATTAACAGGTAAAATGTAGCCCTTGTTGGATTCTTGACAATCTAGTTTGTTTTATCTCAGGTCTCATGATCTGAGTGCCTACCCTCTCCAGGAAGGAAACTGCACCGATGTCTATTCCTGTTACATAGCAACTTTTAGTCTCAGCTTGTTTTGTTTTGATGTCAATAAATAGTAACAGCATTCAAGTATGAAGCTAAGTGTAGTGAGTAACTTTAGCAAATAGCTGTGAATTTTGAGAAATTAATTTTTTGATACTGAATCAACCTCTTTGGAGTTTGGAAAGCAGATGAATGATATTAGTTTCTGCCTTCGCTAGTATGCCTTTGTTTTGTCCACCAGGGAACGATCAGTTCATGGTTCACTCCTGTATTAGACCATTCTTGCACTGCTAAAAAGAAACACCTGAGACTGGGTGAAAAAATCTGAAAAAGAAGTTTGGCCGGGCACGGTGGCTCATGCCTGTAATCCCAGCACTTTGTGAGGCCCAGGTGGGATGACCACTTGATGTCAGGAGTTAGAGACGAGCCGGGCCTACATGGTGAAACCCCGTCTCTACTAAAAATACAAAAATTAGCCGGGCTTGGTGCTGTGCACCTGTAGTCCCAGCTACTCAGCAGACTAAGGCAGGAGAATTGCTTGAACCCGGGAGGCAGAGGTTACAGTGAGCCGAGATTGCACCACTGCACTCCAGCCTGGACAACCAGAGCAAAACTTCGTCTATGCAGGCATTTGGGAGGCCAAGGCAGGAGAATCATTTAACTTCAGGAGTTCAAAGCCAGCCTGGATAACTTAGGGAGACCCCATCTCTATTAAAAATTTTAAAACTTAGCCCAGTGTGGCAGTACATGCCTGCAATTCCAGCTACTAGGGAGCTGAGGTGGGAGGATCGCTTGAGTCTGGAATGTCAAGGCTGCTATGAGCTGCAATCTTGCCATTTGCACTTCAGCCTGGGTGACAAAATGAGATCATATCTCTAAGAAAAATAAGTTGTACCAGGCTTATAAAATAATAATTGGG
>NW_026652282.1:101140615-101146226 GCF_009828535.3 Hylobates moloch | reverse complement strand
AGTATGCCTTTGTTTTGTCCACCAGGGAACGATCAGTTCATGGTTCATTCCTGTATTAGACCATTCTTGCACTGCTAAAAAGAAACACCTGAGACTGGGTAATAAGAAAAGAGGTTTGGCCGGGCACGGTGGCTCATGCCTGTAATCCCAGCACTTTGTGAGGCCCAGGTGGGATGACCACTTGATGTCAGGAGTTTGAGACCAGCCTGGCCAACATGGTGAAACCCCGTCTCTACTAAAAATACAAAAAAATTAACCGGGCATGGTGGCGCACTCCTGTAATCCAAGCTACTCAGGAGGCCGAGGCAGGAGAATCGCTTGAACCCAGGAGGCAGAGGTTGCAGTGATCAGAGATCAAGCCAGTGCACTCCAGCCTGGGTGACAGAGCGAGACTCCATCTCAAAAAAAAAAAAGAAAAGAAAAGAAAAAAATAAAAGAGGTTTAATTGGCTTACAGTTCTGCAGGCTGTACAAGTGGGGAATCTCACATTGCTCAGCTTCTGGGAAGCCTCAGGGAGCTTTTACTCAGGCGGAAAGTGAAGCAGGAGCAGGCATCTCACATCACAGAGTGAGCAAGAGAGTGAGTGCGGGGAGGAGGTGCCACACTTTACAACAACCAACTCTGTAAGCACTCACTATGGAGAGGACAGCACCAAGCCATGAGGGATCCGCCCTATAACCCAAACACCCCACCAGGCCCCACCTACAACACTGGGGATTATATTTCCATGAGATTTGGGTGGGGACCAATATCCAGACTACATCCACTATTCTTGTCCCATAAGAACAAAATGTTAGACAACATCCTTGAGCTTTTGCCTGATTTTCATTCATTCTGCCAGCCCTTCCTAACATGGCATCAGTTTGCCTTTACTTTCTTAATCACCGCTTTATGTTTTCCCAGCTTTTAGAAACAAATAGCCAAAGAGGCAGGTACAAGAGCCAACAATAATGACTGAAAGTAAATGATTGTCAACTGGGCAAGAGTACTAAAGGGAAAATTTCAAGAAGGAGATTGGCTGACAATGTCCCATGCCAGAGAGAGGTTAAGGAAGACAAGAGATGGAAGTGTTCATTGGATTTGGCAGTCGTGATTTCGTTAGTGAACTAATGAAACTGATGACCTAAAAGAGACAGAAACCATGTTACAGTGAGGGGTGAATGGCAGGTGGGAAATGGATGTATGTTTGGAACTCATCTCTTTTTAGGTGGTCATTGAAGTCATGGCCATTGATTCTGTTACTTAAGAGGGAGAGTGAAGTAAGAACAGAAGCAGACCTAGGGCCCAACCTCAAAAAACTAACATTACATAGGGTAAAGAAATGTATCTACAAAGACAGAGAAGGACTAGCCAGAGAGTAGGAGAAAAACCAGAAGACTCTGGGTTACTTAATCTAAGAGAAAAGTGTTTCAAGGAAGAGGAGTGGCCAGCAGGGTTGGATGCCGCTGAATGGTCAATTATGATGCCTGACAGAGGCCATGGCATTCAGTGACTTGCAAATCACTGATGCCCTAGAATTATGGGGCAGGGAAGCCAGATTGGGTTGAGAATGGAAAAGATATATACAACTTTTTAGAGAAGTACGAGGGATCTTCAAAAGTTTGTGGACCCTTAGTTCTACTCTGAGGCCTCCTTCACATTCTCCTGAACATATAAATGTGTAATTATCAGAAAGAATCATGGCTTGCAATTAGTTCCTAGGTGGATATTTTTCTTTTTTTTTTAAGACGGAGTGTTGCTCTGTCACCCAGGCTGGAGTGCAGTGGTGCCATCTTGGCTCACTGCAACCTCCACCTCCTGAGTTGAAGAAATTCTCCTGCCTCTGCCTCCCAAGTAGCTGGATTGCAGATGCCTGGCACCACACATGGCTAATTTTTGTATTTTTTGTAGAGATAGGGTTTCACCATGTTGGCCAGGCTGGTCTCCAATTCCTGACCTCAAGTGATGTGCACACCTAAACCTCCCAATGGGCTGAGATTACAGGCATGAGCCACTGGGCCCAGCCTGGATATTTTTTTTTCTTTTGAGGTAAGGTTTCTGTCTGTCACCACCACTGGAGTGCCATGGCACAATCATGGCTCACTGCAGCCTTGACCTTCTGGGTTCAGTTGATCCTCCCACATCAGCCTCCTGAGTAGCTGGGAATATAGGCATAGGCCACCATGCCCAGCTAACTTTTGTATTTTTTGTCAAGACAGGGTTTTCCCATGTTGCCCAGGCTGATCTCAAACTCTTGGGCTCAAGCAATCCGCCCACCTTAGCCTGGCAAAGTGCTGGGATTACAGGTATGAGCCACTGTGTCCAGCCTGATGGATTTTTTTTTTTTTTTTGAGACTGAGTCTCGCTCTGTCACCAGACTGGAGTGCAGTGGTGGGATCTTGGCCCACTGCAACCTCTGCCTCTGGGGTTCAAGTGATTCTCCTGCCTCAGCCTCCTGAGTACCTGGAACTTCAAGCACGTGCCACCAAGCCCAGCTAATTCTTGTATTTTTAGTAGAGACGGGGTTTCACCATGTTGGCCAGGATGGTCTAGATCTCTTGACCTTGTGATTCGTCCACCTCGGCCTCCCAAAGTGCTGGGATTACAGGTGTGAGCCACCGCACCTGGACATGGATTTTTAAAAGAACAGACGATGGGTGCAGTGACTCACGCCTGTAATCCCAGCATTTTGGGAGGCCGAGGCAGGTGGACCACCTGAGGTCAGGAGTTCAAGACCAGCCTGGCCAACATGGCAAAACCCCACCTCTACTAAAAAAATAGAAAAAAAATTGCTGTGTGTTGTGGTGCGCACCTGTAGTACAAACTACTCAGGAGGCTCAGGCAGGAGAATCGCTTGAACCCGGGAGGCAGAGGTTGCAGTGAACAGAGATCACGTCACTGCACTCCAGCCTCGGTGACAGAGCCAGACTCTGTCTCAAAAAAAAAAAAAAAGTTTGTGGAAAATAGACATAAAAGATAAAAAATATAAACTTATAAGATCCACCAAGGTCAAGACACTTTTGTAAGCAATGATACTAGCCATTTATTTATTTATTTATGTCTCTTGCTCACAGCACTTAGATACTAGCCATTTTATCCATCCCCAAAGAATTGGAGTTCCTGGGAATTTACATCAATGCAATCTTTTTTACATTATTAACTGGAAAAAAATGGTACCCTTTACAGATTTTTTATCATTAGGAAACCAAAAGAAGTTGGAAGGAGCTAAATCCCAACTGTAGGGTGAATGCCTACTGGTTTCCCATTGAAACTCTCTCAAAATTTCCCGTTTGAACCTCTGCTGTGGTAGAAAAGGACTCTCTGGTGCAGTTTTCCTGGGCATTTTTCTGCTAAAGCTTTGGCTTTCTCAAAACACTCTCATATGGCCGGGCGCGGTGGCTCACGCTTGTAATCCCAGCACTTTGGGAGGCCGAGGCGGGCGGATCACGAGGTCAGGAGATCGAGACCACAGTGAAACCCCATCTCTACTAAAAATACAAAAAATTAGCCGGGCGTGGTGGCGGGCGCCTGTAGTCCCAGCTACTCGGGAGGCTGAGGCAGGAGAATGGCGTGAACCCCGGGGGACGGAGCCTGCAGTGAGCTGAGATCGCGCCACTGCACTCCAGCCTGGGCGACAGCAAGACTCTGTCTCAAAAAAAAAAAAAAAAAAAAAAAAGAAAGCTCTGTTCTTTGCAGCTGATCTGGTTTTGGCACCCATCAAGTGGAAAGTTTGCTCAACTTTTAATTTTTCAGTCAGAATTCTGTAAGCTGAACCAATTGTGATGTCTATGGTGTTGGCTGTTGTTTCTGCTGTTAATCGTTGGTCCTTCCAAATTAGGGCACAAAGATGATTAATTTTTCCTCACAAATTGATGTGGATGACCTGCTGCTGCAGGCTTCATCTTCAGCATCATCTTGTCTTTTCTTACAAGTTAACTATTTATAAACTGCTGATTTATTTAGGCGCATTGTCCCCATAAACTTTTGGTAAAGCATCAGTGATTTTACCATTCTTCCACCCTAACTTCACCCTAAACTTGACGTTTGTTGTTCCTTCAATTTTAGCAGAATTCATTTTGCTCTGATTGGAGCTCTTTTCAAACTGATGACTTCTTTTTAATGACTCAAACTAGATCCTGTTGAGACATTTTATAACGTGTTAGTACCAGTTTGTTTTGGTGCAAAAAGATTTTGTTTTTGAGATGGAGTCTCACTCTGTCGCCCAGGCTGGAGTGCTATGGCGCGATCTCAGCTCACTGCAACCTCACCTCCCCAGTCCAAGCTATTCTCCTCCCTCAGCCTCCTGAGTAGCTGAGAATACAAGTGTGAACCACCACACCTGGCTAATTTTTCTGTTTTTTAGTAGAGACGAGGTTTCACCATGTTGGCCAGGCTGGTATCAAACTCCTGACCTCAAGTGATCCACCAGTCTCAGCTTCCCAAAGTGCTGGGATTACAGGGGTGAGTCACCATGCCCAGCCCTCAAAAAGATTTTGCAATCCATGCACGGTTTCTTGATAATACACATTTTCCATGGACTTTTTGAAGACTTCTCATATGGCTGTTGATATGGTTGGGCTCTGTGTCCCCACCCAAATCTTATCTTGAATTGTAATCCTTATGTGTCAAGGGAGGAAGTTGGTGGGAGGTGACTGGATTAGGAGGCTGGTTTCCCTCATGCTGTTCTCCTGATAGTGAGTGAGTCACACCAGATCTGATGGTCTTAAAAGTGGCAGTTTTTCCTATGCTCGCAATTCACCTCTCGCCTGCTGTCATGTTAGGCATGCCTGCTTCACCTTCTGCCATAATTATAAATTTCCTGAGGCCTCCCGAGCCATTTGAAACTGTGAGTCAATTAAACGTCTTCTCTTTATATACTACCCAGTCTCGGGTATTTCTACCACTGTGAAAACAGACTAACACAGTTGTGAAAGAAATGGAGATACATAGGTTAATGGTGTTAATGAAGCATTATTTTAAATATGAGAAAGTAAGTAAGTTTAGAAGCCAAAAGGTAAGCTCTACAAGGATGAATACTCAAGAGAAAGAGACAACGAATACTGTAGGCTTCCTGCAAAGGCAGGTGAAAATGGAAGCCAAGGTAGAGGTTAGAGGAGTTGGCCTTAAGAGAAGCAATTCTCCTGAACCACCAGGCATGAGTTGACATCCTTGCCTCTTTGTCTAGCCTGTTTTCATGTCAGCACCTCCCTCTTCTGTTCTACTTGCCTTGCCTGTCCAGCTCTGGATAAACCACCCGTCCCCACCCCACCCTCTTCAATTTCTTCCATTTGCTCATTCATTTAGCAAACATGTACCAATCACTGACTGGGGTCACGGATTCAAATAAGTCCTTGTGCACATGGAACTCATGTTTCAGTGTTGGCAAGAGGCAAATAGCAATAATCAGATCATGATGCACAATGTCAGAAGGGTCGTGGTAGCACAGGGTGTTGTGGGAGTCTCTTGCCCCTAAGCTGCAAGTGTCGCTGGAGAAAATCCCTCAACCAGATCAATTGGTGAAACCACAAGAGGGCCTTCCCTCCTGCTAAGCAATTTTTACCATCAGTCTTGAATTGATATCCTTTCCCCAGTGCCACTTTTCTTCTCATTTGCTCCCTTGCTCTCCTTTCTT
>NW_026652282.1:101124610-101140341 GCF_009828535.3 Hylobates moloch | reverse complement strand
TTGCACTCCAGCCTAGGCGACAAGAGCGAGATTCTGTTTCAAAAAAAAAAAAAAAAAGCATAATTGTAACAACAGCCCCCACCCCCCACGAGTCTTCTTGTTTCCACTATTGTCCCCATCCCCAACTACTCTCCAGCTGGCCAAAGGATCTTTCTAAAATACTTACATAATTGGCCAGGCACAGTGGCTTATGCCTGTAATGCCAGCACTTTGGGTGGCCAAGGCGAGAAGATCGCTTGAAGTCAGGAGTTCGAGACCAGCCTGGACAATATGGTGAGACCCCGTCTCTACCAAAAATACAAAAAATTGGGTTGGCAGCACATGCCCGTAGTCCCAGCTACTTGGGGGCCTGAGGTTGGAGGATGGCTTGAGCCTGGGAAGTGGGGGTTGCAGGGAGCTGAGAATATACCACTGCACTCCAGCCGGGGTGATAGAGCAAGACCCTGCCTCCAAAAACAACAACAACAAATATATAATTGCCACTTACTCTTACCCTGTAAAAACTTTCAAGGCTCCCAATTGCCTTCAGCAGTAATTTTGAAAATCCACCCTCAAACAAGAAGGGTCGGGCCAAACAATGAAGATGTAAACTGCCCTGTGGAGTCTGTTCTTTGATGTTGTCTCTTCGATGTATTAGCATTTGTTCATTCATTCACCAAATATTTACTGCGCATCTACTATGTGTCAGGCACTGTTCCAGGCTCAGGGAATACAGCAGTGAACAAAATACACAATCCATGACCTCATGGAGCTTACATTCTAGGGAGGGAGTCAAACAATAAATAAATAAAATATATGTTATCTCAGGTAATATGGAGAAAAATAAAGCAGTAGTAGGGGTAGGGAGTGCTGAGTGGGGGCCAGGGGTTGTAAATTTTTTTTAGAGAGAGTCTCTCTCTGTCACCCAGGCTGGAGTGCAGTGGCTCGATCACCGCTGACTGTAGCCTCGAACTCCCCAGGCTCAGGTGAGCCTCCCACCTCAGCTTCCTGAGTAGCTGAGACTACAGCATGTGCCACCACACCGGGCTAATCTTTGTATTTTTCTTGTAGAGGCGGAGGTCTCACCATGTTGCCCAGGATGGTCTCAAACTCCTGGGCTCAAGCGATCTGCCTGCCTTGGCCTCTCAAAATGCTGAGATTATAGGTGTGAGCCACTGCGCCCGACCTGGGGGTTGCAATTTTACTTTATTTAATTTAGTTTAATTTAATTTAATTTTATTTATTTTATCTTTGAGACAGAGTGTCTCTCTGTCTCCCAGGCTGGAGTGGAGTGGCGCGATCTCAGCTCACCGCAACCTCTGCCTCCCGAGTCCCAGTTCAAGCAATTCTCCTAAGCCTCCTGAGTAGCTGGGATTATAGGCACACACCACCATGCCCAGCTAATTTTTTGTATTTTTAGTAGAGATGGGGTTTCACCATGCTGGCCAGGCTGGTCTTGAACTCCTGACCTCGTGATCTGCCCTCCTCAGCCTCCCAAAGTGCTGGGATTACAGGCGTGAGCCATCGCGCCCGGCCGAGTTGCAATTTTAGATAGATAGAGTGGTTAGGGAAAGCCTCACTGAGAAGGTGACATTGGAAAAAAGACCTAAGGAGACTGATGAAGGAAGCCATGAAGGCATGGGGACATCTAGGGGAAGAGCTTCCAGGTAGAGAGAAGAGCAAGTGCAAAGGCCCTGAGCTGAGAACTGCCCAGTATGGCCGAAGCCCAGTGAACTGATGGTGAGAGCAGTGGGGAGATGAGGTCACAGAGGTGAGGTGGAAGGGGCTGATGTGGAAGCGTATGCCTGTTGTGAGAACTTGGATCTTTAATTTTTTTCTTCTTTGTACATTTTTTTGGAGATAGAGTCTTGCTCTGTTGCTCAGGCTGGAGTACAGTGGTGTGATCTCTTACTGCAGCCTGGACCTTCCGGGCTCAAGCAGTCCTCCCACCTCAGCCTCCTGAGTAGCTGAGACCACCAGTGTGTGCCCTGACATCCGGCTAATTTTTTAACTTTTTGTAGTGACAGGGTCTCCCTATGTTGCCCAGGCTGGGGCACTTAGATATTTCCTGGAGTGAAATGAGCCATTAAGAACCACTAAATAGGCCAGGCACAGTGGCTCGTGCCTGCAATCCCAGCACTTTGGGAGGCAGAAGGGGGCAGATCCTTCGAGCTCAGGAGTTCAAGACCAACATGGCCAACATACATCCCCCTCTCTACCAAAAACACAAAAATTAGCTGGGTGCGGTGGCATGCGCCTGTAGTCCCAGCCACTTGAGAGGCTGAGGCACAAGAATCACTTGAACTCAGGAGGTGGAGGTTGCAGTGACCTGAGATCATGCCACTGAGCTCCAGCCTGGGTGACAGAGCAACACTTAGTCTCAAAAAAATAAAAAAAAGGAGCCACTAAATACAGTGACATGATCAGGCTTAGGTTTTAACAGGGTCATTGACTGCTGTGTTGAGAAGAAAATGTAGAGGGGCAGGCCCAGAAGAAGGGGGAAGACTTTGAAGGATTTTGCAGTAATCCAAGTCAGAGATGAACGGCGGTGGGGGAAATGAGCACTGAATTCGAGAAACATTTTTGAGACAGCTGACAGGATTTGCTGAGATTGGATTAAGGGTGTAACAGATAATAGTCAAGGGTAAATTTCTATATAAAATGGCTTTTAAAACAAAGAGCCATTCTGTTAAAGAAGTCTGCAAATTACATTGGGTGCGGTGGCTCACGCCTGTAATCCCAGGACTTTGGGAAGCTGAGGCGGGTGGATCACTTGAGGTCAGGAGTTTGAGACCAGCCTGGCCAACATGGTGAAACCCATCTCTACTAAAAATACAAAAATTAGCTGGGCATGGTAGCATGTGCCTGTAATCCCAGCCACTTGGGAGGCTGAGGCAGGAGAATCACTTGAACCTGGGAGGTGGAGGTTGCAGTGAGTGGAGGTAAAACCTTGCACTCCAGCCTAGGCGACACAGAGAGACTCACTGCAACCTCCGCCTCCCGGGTTCAAGCGATTCTCCTGTCTCAGCCTCCCGAGTAGCTGAGATTACAGGCACCCACCACCACGCCTGGTTAGTTTTTTTGTATTTTTAGTAGGGACGGGGTTTCATCATGTTGGCCAGGCTGGTCTCGAACTCCTGGCTTCATGTAATCCGCCCGCCTAGGCCTCCCAAAGTGCTGGGATTACAAGCGTGAGCCACCACGCCCAGCTTATTTTTATGTTTATTTTATTTACTCACCAAAAAGGAAAGGTTTTTGCTTTTAAATGGGGAAAAGGATGAAAACGGAGAACACTAGCATCCCAAACGCATGTTATTGTACATCTTGCCAAAGGCGGGCTACAATGTCAGGCTGGACTTCCTAGCAGCCAAGGAAGAGGTTCTGTCCCTAACTTTCTGAATTGAAATCTTTGATTGGCAACCTTTCGCCTAGTCGAAAACCCCTAGGCTTACATAAGCGTCCACGTGGTCCAACCCCCTCCAACTTCTCCTGCTTCCTCCAACACGACTGTCCCTTCCCACACTTCCCAGCCAGGCCGAAATGACTCGTAGCCCTCTGGGAAAATGGCACTTACTCTCCGCCTACCCAGCTCCGACCCGGCGTTCCCAGTCCCCGGCGCCCGGAGGTGACGGTCGCTTCCCCTGCCCTCCCTTAGGGTTAGTCCCGCCCAATCGGCTCCTTAGGTTTTCGAAGGAGCTTCTACTTTGGCATTTATCACGGGCTGTCTACCTTACTTACGAAGCAGGGTGCTCCTAGCACACTGCCGGGCCCCTGGGGGAACCCACTTAGGGAAGCGTAGCAAAGCTAACTGCATTTGGCAGGAACCAGCGCGCTTTCCCACGGCGCCACGAGAGCACACCGGTAGGCAGAGAAGGCACTAGAAGAGGCGGTCGGTGCATAGCGTCACCTCCTAAGCTCCGCCCATCAGAGGCGCTTTCTAATCTCGTTCTTCCGCCACCTTCCCCCCTCTCTTCCTTTCTCCGCCATCGTGGTGTGTTCTTGACTCCGCTTCTCGCCATGGTAAGTCCATCGGCCCCCATCGGCCCCAGGGTGGCTTCCCAAAACCCGAGGCCGCTGCCACGAAATGCCTGGACCCCGCGGAGCGTCGAGGGGCGGGAGCCTTTTAAAGGCTTTTTCAAGCAAAGATCCAGTTCGGCCACTGTTGTCTTTCGTGGCCTGGAGGGAAGCTAGTGAGCCAGCGAGCAACCTGGAGAGAGACGGGCTGCGCTGCGGCCGCGGATCCAAGGGGGCTCGCTCTTTGCCCGGCCGCTGCCGAGTCGGGCAGGAATTCCGGTTTCCCTTCGTTTGTAGCGAACTCTGGTTCTGGAGGCGGGGGGTGGGAGGTGGCAGCCTCCAGAACCAGAGTCCACCCCGAAATCGTGGCCTGACTGTGGGCTGCCCGTGGCATGCGCAACGTGGAGGGTAATCAGGAGGGTAATGTGGGCTACTGGTTTTCTAAAAGGGTTTAGCTTGGCGTGGAGAAGCGAACCACATTTTTAGATCCCAGGACTTTTGTTTAGAGGACGTTTATTCAGAGACTTGAGCGTCACCCCGTGGAAGCGCCTAGAACAAGGGGTGTTTTGTGAACCTGTGTGTCATTCTGGCCTTCTTAGTAAATGGCAGCAGCGAACCAGTCACTCTTTACTGGGAAATGTAAAATGTTGATTTCTAGATATGGAGGCGATAAGAACTGGTATTTTATTACTTGTCAAGTAGTAGTTTATTACTTGACAAAATTTACAACTGCTACTGTGGATGGGGGGCGGGGTGTAATCTTTGCCTTCTTTGTGTTGGCTCCCATTATTATGCAAGGGTATGTTCGTCCAGGTTGGCCAGGCATTAAACCTGCATCCGTGCCCATTTTGCAAGATTATTCTGTAGATTTGGGGGAGTATTGGGGTTGGCCTTAGATGAATGCCAAAAGATGCAACTAGAAATTGAGACAGTCATCCTTGGAAAAGTGACATTTCATTTATTTTTAAATTTAAAAGTTTATTTTTTTAGGCAGTGAAATTTAGCAGTAGGGATAGAGTTAGGATTAATACCGAAATGGTGAGTAGGTTAGATCTTCTGAATGTCAGGGACTTTCCCTAAGTCTTAATTACCCTCCCAATGACACTTGAAAAGTATGTACCCCTGTTTTACAAAGTAGAGCACTGAGATTCGTTGACTTGCAAATGATAGGTAGGTGGTTCTGTTTGACTCAAAGCTGTGTTCTTCCCAGGAAGTCAGATTCCTTAGCCATTCCCAATGTGGTCGTCTGAGTCCTTGGGGGACCGCAGGGTAAATTGCAAGGTAGCCTCTGGCTGTGGAGCAGAAAGGACCTGGGTTTGAATCCTGGTTCTGCACATTGATGCTCTGATTTTGTGCATGTTTCTTAACCTCCTGATTCCACTAACTTTATTTGAACGATGGAAAACTGGTATCTGCCCCCAGAGAAGTTGTGAGGGTCAGAGACTTGCTTGGCTTGATGGCTTAGCATTGAGAAGATTTTGGGGCTGGGGTATGTGTTAAGCACTCAAATGTTGGTTTGAAGGAGTTCTTGACTTTGAATCATTCGGGCAGGCTCTAATATCATTGTCTAAATTGATTGCATTTTCTTCCCAGTCTTCTCACAAGACTTTCAGGATTAAGCGATTCCTGGCCAAGAAACAAAAGCAAAATCGTCCCATTCCCCAGTGGATTCGGATGAAAACTGGAAATAAAATCAGGTAAGACCTCCATCATACTGCTTGTATTTTGCTAAATGTAGGAGCCACTGTGCCTGGCCAGGGTTACTTTTTGAGTATAAATACATGATTAAAATTGCATGCAATCCAATCCACCCTCTGACAGCATTCTCAAATTCCTTTTTAAAAACATACTTCCTTTGTTTCTGCACTGCATCCAGCCCACATCTGGGCTTATGGGCAGATAATTCTCCAATACTTGTTAATTTCCTGGTCATCTTCAGTCTGAGCTAGGTCATAAGGTGGAAGGCTGTCTTATACACATCCTGGTGGGGAAGACCCAGTCAGTATTTTTAGGCTTTTTGTTTTTGTATTTTGTTTTTTATTTTTTGAGACGGAGTCTCGCTCTTGCCCAGGCTGGAGTGCAGTGGCACAATCTCGGCTCACTGCAACCTCTGCCTCCCAGGTTCAAGTGATTCTTATGCCTCAGCCTTCAGAGTAGCTGGGACTACAGGCATGTGTCACCACGCCCAGCTAAGTTTTGTATTTTTAGTAGAGATGGGATTTCACTATATTGGCCAGGCTGGTCTCAAACTCCTGAGCTCAAGTGATCTGCCCCTCTTGGCTTCCCAAAGTGCTGGGATTACAGGCATAAGCCATTGTGCCTGGCCTTTGTTTTTGTTTTTTGAGACAGGATCTTGTTCTGTTTTACATGCTGCGTTGACACCATCACCGCAGCCTCTACCTACCAGGCTGGAGTGACCCTCCCACCTCATCTCTCTGAGTAGCTGGGACTACAGGCACACGCCACCACACCTGGCTAATTTTTTAAATTTTTTGTAGAGATGGGGTCTCTCTGTGTTGCCCAGGCTGGTCTTGAACTCCTGAGCTCAAGCAATCCTCCTGTCTCACCCTACCAAAGTGCAGAGATTACAGGCGTGAGCCATCACACCTAGCCCAGTTTTTTAGATGTTTCTCTTTTCTAAAAAGAGACTAGAAAAGCTTGGAAAACTGTCCTCTACTGCAGAAGTAGTTGATCTCAAAGGAAAAACATTACTAGAATTGCTATGAAGGACCTCCAAGGTCATCTAGACTAACTCCAGGGAAAGCTAGGCCTGAAACTCAGTCTCCTGCATGGCTTTTTCAGCCCATCGCTCTTTGGACCTGATGGGCCTTGAGACAGGTTTTGAAGGGAGGAAAAATAAGCAAGAATCAGCGAGAGTTGCCCAAGGTTCAGCAGTCGCTCTCTCACCCAGGCTGAGTGCAGTGGTGCAACCCTCCCACCTCAGCCTCCTCCTGAGTAGCTGGGACTACAGGTGTTCACCACCATGCCTGGCTAATTTGTGTACCTGTTGTGGAGATGGGGTTTCGCCACGTTGCCCAGGCTAGTCAAAGCACTTTTTTTTTTTTTTTTTTTTGAGACGGAGTTTTGCTCTCATTGCCCAGGCTGGAGTGCAATGGTGTGATCTTGGCTCACCGCAACCTCTGCCTCCTGAGTTCAAGCGATTCTCTTGCCTCAGCCTCCCACGTAGCTGGCATTACAGGTGCCTGCCACCACACCTGGCTAATTTTTGTATTTTTACTAGAGACGGGGTTTCACCATCTTGGCCAGACTGGTCATGAACTCCTGACCTCGTGATCCACCCGCCTCGGCCTCCCAACATGCTGGGATTACAGGCATGAGCCACCGCGCCCAGCCAGAACTTGATTCGACTTGTATGGCAAAGCTAGTGGGATTGGTTTGCTAAGAAGACTTAAAAGTGTGGCTTCTTAGGGCTAACGTTGAGGGCCTATTTCCTTGGTTCATTTAGCCAGTTAGATGTGAAAATTGCCACCCATTGTAATGTTATGGGCTAGTTAATTGCTTACCATTTGTTTACTGGATGCTAGACACTGTCCTTTATTATTTGATACATCTACTTGATCGTGGGTTTCTCTGTGTCCTGCCTGATGGTGGGACCTGCTTGTGAAGAGTGAAAGAAGTATATATAAACCAGGCACAGTGCTTCATACCTATAATCCCAGCACTTTGGGAGAGGCCAACGCAGGAGGATTGCTTGAGGCCAGGAATTTGAGACCAGCCTGGGCAACATAGGGAGACCACCCCCGTCCATCTTTACCAAAAAAATAAATTAGCTGGATTTGGTGGCACATGCTTGTAGTCCTAACTATTTAGGAGGCTGAAGTGGGAGGATCACTTGAGCCCAGGAGTTCACAGGCTGCAGTGAGCTGTGATCCGGCCACTGCATTGCAGCCTGGGCAACAGTGTGACCCTGTCTCAAAAAAAGAAAAATGTATGTAAAACTCAATGCCTAGTTCAATAAATAACCTGCTCTTAAACTCTGTGGTCTCCTAGAATTGGGAAGGTATTTTGTATGTAAGATTATATACCCTTGACCCAGATAATTGACCCAATGGAATGATTTTCATTGTCTTATCTGTCTTCCAGCGTTAAAAATGTCTTTGAAAGCAGGTTGCAATTACAGTGCTTCATTTTGTGGAAGTACTGCCATTATCCTGCTGAAAGAAAGCCGTGTTAATCATTTTTGATTTTGCCTTTATGAGGGTAAAATCATGACAGATTGACATGGACAATTCTGGGATTGCTGTTTCCCTGCACTAGAGGTGAATGGAGTAGTTGATCGATTGTAAAGGTCATGCGAGGCCAGGTGCAGTGGCTCATGCCTGTAATCTGAACTCTTTGGGAGGCCGAGGCGGGTGGATCTCGAAGTCAGGAGTTCGAGACCAGCCTGGCCAACATGGTGAAACCCCGCCTCTACTAAAAACACAAAAATTAGCTGGGTGGTGTGGTGGGGGTTGCGGGGGGCGACTCTGTCTCAAAAAAAATATCATGCGGGAGCTTTTATGTGTTTGTGACCCATTATGAGGGGGTTCAGAGTATGTGTACCTCCAGGTCCATTGAATCAAAAGCGGGTGCAGGTAAACTTGGAGAGAATGGGCTTCGCCACTGCTCTGATCCCAGTTAAGAGCCTAGCCTTGAAATTATTTTGAGAGGATAAAACTTGACTTGGCTAGTTTTTAAACACATAGGGAATCATTTTTTTTACTCTCCAGAAAGAACTCCAAACTTGTTAAAGGAGAGAAAAGCAGTACCCTTTGTATTTTGTGGTACCTAAAAGGTTATGTGAATGGGAACAGCTACATTGCTGTCAGACTGCCTTTGTAACTTGACATTTTTTTCTGTGTAGGTACAACTCCAAAAGGAGACATTGGAGAAGAACCAAGCTGGGTCTGTAAGGAATTGCACATGAGATGGCACACATATTTATGCTGTCTGAAGGTCACGATCATGTTACCATATCAAGCTGAAAATGTCACCACTAGCTGGAGATTTCGACGTGTTTTCCTCTCTGAATCTGTTATGAACATGTTGGTTGGCTGGGTTCAGTAATAAATATGTGAGGCCTTTCGTTTTAATTGCTGTTGTATTGTGGTTTGTCAAGTACTGAATTCTCCCTTCCCTGCCAAATCTAATAACAACACTATCCAGTAGAACTTTCTGCAATGATAGAAATGTTCTCTGGCTACCATGTGCTTGAAGTGTGTTTAGTGTAAGGGACTGATTCTGTAAATTTTATTTTATTATTTTTTATGTATTTATTTATTTTGAGACGGAGTCTGGCTCTGTTGCCCAGGCTGGAGTGCAGTGGTACAATCTTGGCTCACTGCAACCTCCGACTCCCGGGTTCAAGCAGTTCTCTTGCCTCAGCCTCCTGAGTAGCTGAGATTACAGGCGCCCCCCACCACACCCAGCTAATTTTTGTATTTTTAGTAAAGACGGCGTTTCACCATGTTGCCCAGGCTGGTCTCAAACTCCTGACCTTGAGATCCACCTGCCTCGGCCTCCCAAAGTGTTGGGATTACAGGCATGAGCCACCACGCCCGGCCTCACGTGATTTTTACAATCGATCAACTCTCCCATTCACGTCTAGTGCAGGGAAACAGCAATCCCAGAATTTTATTTTTAGTAGAGATGGGATTTCACCATGTTGGCCAGGCTGGTCTGGACCTCCTGACCTCAGGTGATACACCGCCTCTGCCTCCCAAAGTGCTGGGATTACAGGCCTGAGCCACTGCGTCCAGCCATCTGCTGGCTGTTTTTGTACAGTCTGTGAACTATATGGTTCCTACATTTTTAAATAGTTGAAAGAATATTTTATGCCATCTGAAAATTGAAATACAAATTTCTGTCCATATAAAATGTTCTTGTTTCACAGCCATATGCCTAACTTATGTATATAAATGCACCCTTGTGCACAGAGATAATGTGGCCTGCAAAGCCTAAAATATTTACTGCTTTGCTCTTTATGGAAAAAGATTGCCAACCCCTGTCTGGATTCAAGAGAGTTCACTTGTTTAAAAAAAATCTAGGTTAATTGTTGACATTGTAACAGGTAATGCCATTGCCTGACTTACTGAAGAGCTACAGCTGAGTGAATGTGCAAGGTGGAAATCTTGTGGGTTTGAGCTTTTACCGGGTTAGTGCAGCTTCTTCGGTACCCCTTGCAGTTTCCCTGAGATGCGTTAACAAATTATTGGCCACCTTTGTGTCGGGCACTGTTCTAGGTACTTGGGATTCATTGGATGATAAACAAATTATGTGGCATGTTAAGTGGTAACAACGAATAGGCCAATATACAAGCCTTAGCAGATCTCTTCTGTAGAAAACATGAGAAGGAACAAAGCTCCTCCTCCAAATACCAGTGGAATTAGGATTGAAACTGCGGCAACAAGGGAAAGAACAGGGTTTGGCTGTAACTCCCTGCCCAGTCGATAGAGGGCCTGTGCTGCCTGGACATAGCTTGAGAAGGCAGGTGGCAGGAGATGTGGGCTGCTGCGTAAAGTGTGCAAGTGGTAATGGTGGGATTGCACAGCAAAGGGGTCCCTGCCTTACAACCACACTAGGAGGTTCAGATGAAAGCAATTCCGGCCGGGCACAGTGGCTCACAGCTGTGATCCCAGCACTTTGGGAGGCCGAGGCAGATGGATCACCTGAGGTCAGGAGTTCAAGACCAGCCTCGCCAACGTGGTGAAGCCTCGTTTCTACTAAAAGTACAAAAATTAGATGGGCGCGGTGGCGCGTGCCTGCAGTCCCAGCTACTGAGGAGGCTGAGGCAGGAGAATTGCTCAGACGCGGGAGGCAGGGGTTGTAGTGAGCTGAGATCGCCCCACTGCACTCTAGCCTGGGCAACGGCAAGACTCTTGTCTCAAAAAAAAAAAAAGCAATTCCTAAGAGCATGGCGCTCACCAGAAGTGTGAAGAGTGAGCTCCAGAATACCAAGGAACTTAGGAGCTTTAAAAGGATCTTTGGAACCTATCTCCTGAACCCCTAGACTGCAAATATTTTTTTTCTTTTTTCTTTTTCTTTTCTTTTTTTTTTTTTTTTTTTTTTTTTGAGACAGAGTCTCGCTCTGTCGTCCAGGCTGGAGTGCAGTGGCATGATCTGGGCTCACTGCAACCTCTGCCTCCCGGGTTCAAGCAATTCTCCTGCTTCAGCCTCCCAGTAGTTGGGATTACAGGCGCCTACCACCATGCCCGGCTAATTTTTGTATTTTTTTTTTTTTTTACTAGAGATGGGGTTTCGCCATGTTGGTCAGGCTGATCTCAAACTCCTGACCTCAGATAATCCGCCCGCCTTGGCCTCCCAAAGTGCTAGGATTACAAGTGTGAGCCACTGTCCCCGGCCTGACTGCAAATATTTTCTCTTATTGCATCAGTGATGCCTTCATATTCAAAGAAAGCTGCCACTGTGAACAGCAGTTGGTAAATATTAATATACTTAAAAATGTTACTCAAGGCTGAGTGCAGTGGCTCGCCTGTCATCCCAGCACTTTGAGGGGCCTAGGCAGGTGGATCGCTTGAGCCCAGGTGTTCGAGACCAGCCTGCACAATATGGCAAAACAAAAAATTGGCCAGGGTGGAGTGCACCTGTAGTCCTAGCTACCTGGGAGGCTGAAGTGGGAGGATCACCTGAGCCTGGAAGGTCGAGGCTACAGTGAGCCATGATCACGCCACTGCACTCCAGCCTGGGTGACAGAGTGAGACCCTGTCTCAAAAAACGATACTCAAGTCCAGAGGAGAGGGACTTGATAAAATTAACTGACAGTCACAAGACGGGGACATTTCTAACCATTTCAGGGCATTAGAAAGCGGTCTTCTGCTTCAGAGTAGGTTGGGTGTTTGCTAACAGAGCCCAAGGAGGTTAAGTGACAAGGCCAAGGTCTAATTAACGGCATAGCCAGCTTTCTCTACAGACCTCAAATAGTTGGGATTACAGGCGCCCAACTATTGCACCTGTAATCCCAACTACTCGGATAGGTAGGATTAGGATTTGGAGAAAGGGAAAATGACATGGACATGGGGTTAGCCGTGTGTGGGGGGTTTATTTGGAGCCTGGGAGTTGAAAGCTGTGGGGTCTGGATCCAGTGGCCCCTCGCTATCTTGTACAATTGCCAGTACCTGTTTCCCCACCTATGAAGGGAGTTGGGTTAGATCAGTGCATCTTGAAGGAAGGAATGGGAACTTGCGATGTATTTTAAGATTTCAAAAAGGTACTGAAATAGTAAAGAAGTGAAGCATTAGATGACAGGTTTTGAAAGACAGAAAGTCACCCTTGTGGTGACACTGCCCATCCCTTGACCTACTGAGAGGCAGGCAGCAGACTGGTGGTTGAGTTTGCTGCTGTCTGTGTATCACCAGACTATAGTTTGGATTCATTAAACCCTGCTCCTGGGCTAGGCATGGTGGCTCATGCCTGTAATCTCAGCAGTTTGGGAGGCCGAGGCAGGTGGATCATTTGAGGTCAGGAGTTCGAGACCAGCCTGACAAACATGGTGAAACCCTGTCTCTACTAAAAATACAAAAATTAGCCGGGCGTGGTGGCACATGCCTGTGGTCCCAGCTACTCGGGAGGCTGAGGCAGGAGAATCGCATGATCCCGAGAGATGGAGGCTGCAGTGAGCCGAGATCGTGCCATTGCACTCCAGCCTGGGCCACAGAGTAAGACCCCATCTCAAAACTAAACAAAACAAAACCCTGCTCTCCACCACTCACCAGTTGTAAGCCCTCAGCGTCCTCATCTGCAAAATGGGGTCTCCCTCAGAAGGTTGTGAGGATGAAATTTAATAATGCACCAAAGCACTTGGTTCAGTTGCCTGACTAGGAAAAGGAGATGAGGAGTAGGGAGTGAGCAGGAAGAACGTTTTGGTGTCAGTCCCCAGCACAGATGCACCATATGTTGGCACAGGGAGAGGGAGGTTGTGATGGGAGGCTGAGATAAAGTCAGGCCGAGCTGCCACGGAGTTGGTGCTCAACATAAGCTGCTAGATTGATGCCAGTTCTCTTCCAACTCCAGGGTTTTAATTTGGAGGGACAGAGTAACCTCTCAAGGCCTTGCAGGCAAGCCTAGGGTTGAATCCCAGCTTCATCACTGAACCAACTGTGGGACCTTGCTCTCTTAGAAGACTTTTATATCCAGAGTCATGCCTGACTACCTCAGGTTTGTAAGGATTGAATGATGTCTGTAAAGGATTAGTTCCAGGAGTGTATTTTCAAGGTAACTTCAGTCTGTGCTCCCAGGTAAAAAGGTTTTCTTATTCTTTTTTTTTTTTTTTTTGAGACGGAGTCTCACTCTGTCGCCAGGCTGGAGTGCAATGGTGCAATCTCGGCTTACTGCAACCTCCACCTCCCGGGTTCAAGTGATTCTCCTGCCTCAGCCTCCCAAGTAGCTGGGATTACAGACCTGCACTACCATGCCCAGCTAATTGTATTTTTAGTAGAGACGGTTTTACCATGTTGGCCAGGCTGGTCTCGAACTCCTGACCTCAAGTGATCCACCCGCCTCGGCCTCCCAAAGTGCTGGAATTACAGGCGTGAGCCACCATGCCTGGCCGTAAAAAGTTTTTAAAAAGAGAAAAGGATCAATTCCACTAGATATTCTTCCATTTTACAGGTAAGAAAAAGGTAAGCTGGACGTGGTGGCTCATGCCTGTAATTCCAGCACTTTGGGTGGCCAAGGCGGGTGGATTGCTTGAGCTCAAAAGTTCAAGACTAGCCTGGGCAACATGGTGAAACCCCCGTCTCTACTTCAAATACAAAAACTTAGCTGGGTGTGATGGTGCACACCTGTGGTCCCAGCTACTTGGGGGGCTGAGGTGGGGAGGATCGCTTGAACCCACGAGGTAAAGGTTGCAGTGAGCCCAGCTTGCACCACTGCACTCCAGCCTGGATGACAGAGTGAAACCCTGTCTCAAAAACAAAACGAAACAAAACAAAACAAAGAAAGTACCACCTCCCATTCCCTTGTCCTGGAATGTTCTCCCTCTTCATTTGGTTAACATCCATTCATCCTTCAGGTATCAACCTGCTTGTCACTTCCACAGGGAGACCTTCCCTGACTTCCCCCTCTCTTCTTCCAGTCCAGTTAGTTTCTTCTGCTTACTCCCTCTTAAATTACCCTGTAGTTTTCCTTCACAATTGTAACTATAAAGTTATATGTGTGGTCAATTAATTGATGTCTGCCTCCTGTGCTAGATTGTGAGCTCCACAAGGATAGATCCAGAAGGGTATGTCTTGCTCGCTGCACTTTGCTTTCAACAAACTGCATCTGGCACAAAGGAGGTACAATAAATGCATTTGTTGGCTGAGCGCAGTGGCTCATGCCTGTAATCCCAACACTTTGGGAGGCCAAGGCAGGCAGATCACGAGGTCAGCAGATCGAGACCAACCTGGCCAGCATGGCGAAACCCTGTCTCTACTAAAAATACAAAAAAATTAGCTGGACATGGTGGCGCGTGCCTGTAATCCCAGCTACTCAGGAGGCTGAGGCAGGAGAATCACTTGAACCAGGGAGTCGGAGGTTGCAGTGAGCCGAGATCGCACCACTGGACTCCAGTCTGGCAACAGAGTGAGACTCTGTCTCAAAAAAAAAAAAAAATGCATTTGTTGAATGACCAAATGAGAATGAATGAATGAATGAATGAATGAACGAATGAAAGAATGAATAGAGGGGAAGATGGACTTTCGAGTGAGCAATATCAGTATAAAATGTGTGCTGTGGGCATGGTGGTTTACGCCTGTGATTCCGGCACTTTGAGAGGCTGAGGTGGGAGGATCGCTTGAGCCCAAGAGTTGGAGACCAGCCTGGGCAACATAGTGAGACCCCATCTCTAAAAAAATAAGTTATCCAAGTGTAGTGGTGCACACCTGTGACCCCAGATATTCTGGAGGCTGAAGTGAGAGAATTGCTTGAGCCTGGGAGATCGAGGCTGCACTGAGCCATTTTTGTGCCACTGCACTCTAGCCTGGGTGACAGAGTGAGACCCTGTTTCAGAAAAGAAGACCTCACTGGGGTTCACAAGAAAGGAGACAAGGGGTGCACATGTGTGTGTGTGTGTGGGTGTGTGTGTGCATGTGTGTGTGTGCATGCACAGTGGGTAGGTACCTGGAGTTTAAGGCACTAGGGAAAGGATATAGAGAATCAGGTGGGGCACATCATGAAAGCTCAGGTATCCTGGGAGTTGGGAGTGATACTGTTCTTTGGGGCTTCAGACTAGGAAGCCAGTCGTTGGCTGTCATCCTCCTCCTCCACACTGCTGAGCCAGCCCCGGCACTTGAAATATGATCACTGACAAGGCCACTTGGGGCTGCAGGTCCAAAGCTGCTGATGGGGACATGGCAGAAGCAGCAAGCCAGGACTTGGCTCTCAGCCCTGACTCTAAACAAAAATGTGTTCTTCTGATCAATTTGAATAACTCAGATTCCAGCAGAACTGATAATATAGATAGTTTGGAGATGTTTCATAAAGATGAAAATAGATATATATAGCCGGGCGCGGTGGCTCACGCTTGTAATCCCAGCACTTTGGGAGGCCGAGGCGGGCGGATCATGAGGTCAGGAGATCGAGACCACGGTGAAACCCCGTCTCTACTAAAAATACAAAAAATAAGCCGGGCGTGGTGGCGGGCGCCTGTAGTCCCAGCTACTCGGAGAGGCTGAGGCAGGAGAATGGCGTGATCCCGGGAGGCGGAGCTTGCAGTGAGCCGAGATTGCGCCACTGCACTC
>NW_026652282.1:101115095-101124600 GCF_009828535.3 Hylobates moloch | reverse complement strand
AGGATTACAGGCGTGAGCCACTGTGCCCAGCTGCCTGGCTATATTTTTAGTGTTTTTGAAATATAACATTCATAAAGAAGAGTGCATTTTTTTTTTTTTTTGACGGAGTCTCACTCTGTTACCCAGGCTGGAGTGCAGTGGCACGATCTCGGCTCACCGCAGCCTCTGCCTCCCAGGTTCAAGCGATTCTCCTGCCTCAGCCTCCCAAGTAGCTGGGATTACAGGCGCCCACCACCACGCCTGGCTAATTTTTGTATTTTTAGTAGAGACGGGGTTTCACCATGTTGGCCAGGCTGGTCTCAAACTCCTGACCTCAGGTTATCCAACTGTCTTGGCCTCCCAAAGTGCTGAGATTACAGGCATGAGCCACCGTGCCCGGCAGAAGAGTGCACTTACACGCATAGATAGCTTGATGAATTTTCACAGGGTGAATCCATTCGTGTCACCAGCACCCAAATCAAAAAACAAAACATGATCAGCATCCTAGATGCTCCTCCTTGAGCTCCCTTTAGTCACTGTCACCCCCCAAGTGTAACCACTGTCCTAGCATCTAACAGCATACATTAGTTTTGCCTGTTTTTGTGTTATTTATGAATGGAATAATGAACTTTGCACTTTTGTGTCTTGCTTCTTTTGCTCACTATCACATAAGATTGATCCATATTGTTGCATGCAATTGTAGATAATTCTGTGTCATGTTCCAGTGTGTGAATACCCCCTGATTTATTTCCCCACTTTCCTGTTGACAGGCATTTGGACAATTTCCAGTTTGGGGCCTTTATGAATAGTACTGCTATGAACATTTGTGTACATATCTTTTGTCCAATGTGTGTACACGTTTCATTACAGGTGATTTGGTTTTCATTTTATGCTTTTCAGGATATATAAACATAACGAAAATGTGTCTCATAATGAGACGAAAGCGAATTAAAATTTCCACAATGAGCATGTATTTACAATCAGATGAGATTAGGCAAATTCAGGGTGGCATGGCCACAGACTGTACTTATAATCAGAAAAAGATTTTTTTAAGAACAGGAAAATCACTGGGAGTTGAACAATGAGAACACATGGACACAGGGAAGGGAACATCACACACTGGGGCCTGTTGGGGGGTAGGGGGCCAGGGGAGGGATAGTATTAGGAGAAATACCTAATGTAGATGACAGGTTGATGGGTGCAGCAAACCACCATGGCACGTGTATACCTATGTAATAAACCTGCACGTTCTGCACATGTATCCCAGAACTTAAAGTATAATAATAAAAAAAGAACAGGAAAATTAAACTTAACTTTCAGGGTTACAGCACAGCCATTCACAAATGTCTTTTTCTTTTTTTGAGATAGATCTTGCTCTGTCGCCCAGGCTGAAGTGACGTGGCGAGATTTCGGTTCACTGCAGCCTTGACCTCCTGGGCTCAAGTGATCCTCCCACCTCAGCCTCCCAAGTAACTGGGACCACAGGTGCATGCTGCCACACCCAGCTAATTTTTGTATTTTTAGTAGAGACAGGGTTTCACCATGTTGGCCAGACTGGTCTCAAACTCCTGGCCTCAAATGATCTGCCCACCTCAGCCTCCCAAAGTGCTGGGATTACAGGCGTGAGCCATTGTGCCCAGCCATCTTTTTTTTTTTTTTAAAAAAAAGAAGGTAATTGAACACAAACCTTCAAAGATGTCTCATGAAATCCAAGGGCAGGAGGCAGCCAGGCTTCCAGAAGAACCAGAACCAGGGCCTTGAAAGCCACTGAGAAGTCAGGCAGGCTGCTCTCGCTCTCTGGGCCTCAGTCTTCTACTCAGCTTCTTTCTGTGTGTCTGTCTCACTCTCATTCTTGGCAGACCTGCCTCCTCTGCTTCTCTGAACACAAGGCAAAAGATGGCCTCCTCTCTGTCCTCAGGTCAGGCCACCAGTGGAAATGGATGGGAATCGCTGAATCCCAACAGCAAGATCATGAGAGGGAGAGGCCAGTGGCTCAACTTGGGTCATGAGTCCAGTCAAGAGTCAGTAACTATGGACCAGGCGCGGTGGCTCACACCTGTAATCCCAGCACTTTGGGAGGCTGAGGCGGGTGGATCACCTGAGGTCAGGAGTTCAAGACCAGCCTGGCCAACAAGGTGAAACCCAGTCTCTACTAAAAATACAAAAATTAGCCAGGCATGGTGGTGTGCGCCTGTAGTCCCAGCTACAGGGAAGGCTGAGGTGGGAGAATCGCTTGAACCCAGGAGGTGGAGGTTGCAGTGAGCCAAGATCGTGCAGCTGCACTCCAGCCTGGGCAACAAAGCGAGACTCCATCTCAACAAAAAAAGAATCAATAACTATGGCTGAGAGGACAGGGTTATGCATAGGCTTGACTGCCCTGTGGGTGGGCTGGTGCCCAGAGAAAGCAGTATGGGCTTAGCAGATATCCCCAAGAGCATCTACTCCAAGGGAACTCTGAATGAGAGACCTGTCTGTGTACTAGTACTGGTGGCGTTGCCTCAAGTAATCCCTTACCTCTCTAGGATTTTGTCTTCATCTGTTTGCTCCTGTTCTCTTGGTGCTTCCTACAGTCCTTTATGTTGACTTTTGTTTAAGTTTGCTTTTCTATGGGTAAATTTTCAGGGGCTCCCAAGGACACTAAGACCTGGGAAAGATGGCATATCAAACAAACAAAGGATAATTTTGAAAGAAATTCGACAAGCTTATGAATTGCGGGATTTGAAAAAAGACATACTCTTTTGACTCAAGACCAAATTCTTGGGTTTGGGCTGCAGGCCAGTTAGCAGTCCAAGCTGGAATAAAATATTACCTCTCTCCGGAAACTCGGGATAAGATGTTACCTCTCTCAGAGACTCGGGATGACTCCCACTTTCTTATCTGAAGCTGCTAGTTTCAGAGGAAGTCTTTGTAACTGCCTTATGCGTTACGGCCTGGCACCTGTCTCTGAGTGTTCTGAGACACATATATAATGCATTCCAAACAGCACAGGGTAGAGGCAACTTTTTCTATTGTTAGTAATTCATTATCGCAGTTACGATTTAAAATATTTAAAAATAGGCCAGGCGCGGTGGCTCACGCCTGTAATCCCAGCACTTTGGGAAGCTGAGGTGGGCAGATCACGAGGTCAAGAGATCGAGACTATTCTGGCCAACATGGCAAAACCCTGTCTCTACTAAAAATACAAAAATTAGCCGGGCATGGTGGCACGCACCTGTAGTCCCAGCTACTCGGGAGGCTGAGGCAGGAGAATTGCTTGAATCCGGGAGGCAGAGGTTGCAGTGAGCCGAGGTCCGCGCCACTGCACTCCAGCCTGCCAACTGAGCAAGACTCCGTCTCAAAATAAATAAATAAATTAAATTAAATTAAATATTTAAAAATAAAGTAACCATAGGAAAACTGGGTGCAGGCTATACAAGAACTCTCTAATATTCTTGCAACTTTTCTGTAAATCTAAAACTATTCTAAAATATAACTTTATGACTTTATTTTAAAATAAAATAAGGCCAGGTACAGGGACTTACACATGTAATTCCAGCACTTTGGAAGACCGAGGCAGGAGGATCACTTGAGCCCACCAGGAGCTTGAGACCAGCCTGGGAAACATTGTGAGACCCCATCTCTACAAAAAAAAAAATCCTTTTAATGAGCCAGGTGTGGTGTCACACACCTGTAGTCCTTCTACTTGGGAGGCTGAGGTGGGAGGATCGCCTGAGCCCAGGAGTTTGAAGCTGCAATGAGCTAGGTTTGTGCCACTGCACTCCAGCCTGGGTGACAGAGTGAGACCCTGTCTCAAAATAAATGAAATGAATATTCATTTATGAAAATAACCAAGCAAACACCTACACCTGAAATGAAATTGATGAACTATGCATTTTAAAGTGTGGCACTCAAGGAGGCATGCTGATGGTAGAGTGAGTTCCTGGTTTATTTACAAATCACCAAAAGTTGAGGAACTCCACTGATAATGTCTGCATCATAAACACTTACCTTAAGTTGTGTCTACATAGGTCAGTTCTGCATAGATTGATAGAGAAAATGTCCCATTCATAGGATGTCTTGTCTTAGCGAAACCCTTTGTGTAGGTGCTTTGGTTAACTGCATGGGGGCAGCAGAGTGACATGCAGCGCTCACAAAGCTATGGAGCTGGCCGGGCCTGAGTTCACATTAAATACATACCTCTCACTTAGTAGTTGTGCGACTTTATTTTCATTTATTTGTTTATTTATTCTGAGATGGAGTTTCACTCTTATTGGCCAAGCTGGAGTGCAATGGCGCGATCTCAACTCACCCCGCAACCTCCACCTCCTGGGTTCAAGCAATTCTCCTGCCTCAGCCTCATGAGTAGCTGGGATTACAGGCATGCACCACCACATCCGGCTAATTTTGTATTTTTAGTAGCGATGGGGTTTCTCCATGTTGGTCAGGCTAGTCTCAAACTCCCGACCTCTGGTGATCCGCCTGCCTCGGCCTCCCAAAATGTTGGGATTACAGGTGTGAGCCACTGCACCCAGCCTAGGCGACTTTAGAGGAGTTACTTAACCTCCCTGAGCATGTTTAAAATGGGGTAAATATTGTGCTATAGCTTGCTTTGGCAATTAAATGAGATGGTGTGTTAAAATTGCCTGGCCTATTGTATAATAACAATCTTTAAGAGTGTCTGGTATAGGCCCAGCACAGTGGCTGATGCCTGTAATCCCAGCACCTTGGGAGGCCAAGATGGGAGAATCGCTTGAGCCCAGGAGTTCGAGACCAGCCTGGGCAACACAGTGAGACCCCCCCATCTGTATTTAAAAAAAAAAAAATATATATATATATATAATAGAAAAAAAAAGAGTTTCTGATATAAACCTATAACTGATATTTGTTTCTTCCCTCCCTGCCTCCTTTCCTTCCTTCCTTCCTTCCTTCCTTCCTTCCTTCCTTCCTTCCTTCCTTCCTTCTCTTCCTCTCTCTCTCCCTCCTTTTTTACTCTTGACATATTTGGGGAGAGAGTAGATAGTTTCTGTTCCGGCAGGCAGTTAACAGAAAGTTCACACTGGTGTAGATATGTAGGCCCAAACTGAAAACTGAAATTGGATGAATAATAAATACATTGCTGTAAGACTCCCTGAAGTACAAGTCTCGAGCCCAGCACTATTTTTAGGAAAGGGTGAAGGGTCCCAAGAAGACGAGGATGTTCATCTCTTAATAGAAGCATTCAAGAATAAATTTCATTCATTTAACACATATTTACAGAACACCTACATGTGCCAAACAGTGCACTGGCTGCTGGGGATGCAGTGGTGAATAGGCTGGGCATGGACCCTGCCCTTAGGATCTCACAATCTATTCCAGTGGCCACAACACACACACACACACAATCCTGCAATCCTGCAATCCTGCAAGTTTCTTGGTTTCATACTTACTTGTGTGCAATGCATACTTATGTTTTTATTTTATCCCATTTCATTGAAAAAATGGATTTCATGCCCCACTAATAGGTTGCTTGTGTAGTTTGAAAGGCATGGATCTAGTCAAGGAGATAAATACATAGACAATTATCATACATTGTTATAAGCACAATGATAGAGAAGTATTCACAGATGCCAAGGAAAATATTCTGAACTTACATATTTTAAATTAAAAAGGTCTGATAAGGCTGATGCCAAAACAATGTATGTCCATAGTGTGAAGTGCATATTTATATTTTATTTAATTAATTAATTAATTTATTTATTTATTTTTGAGATGGAGTCTCACTCTATTGCCCAGGCTGGAGTGCAATGGTGAGATCTCAGCTCACTGCAACCTCCGCCTCCCGGGTTCAAGCGATTCTCATGCCTCAGCCTCCCAAGTAGCTAGGACTACAGGTGTGTGCCACCACACCCTGCTAATTTTTGTATTTTTAGTAGAGATGGGGTTTTCCCATGTTGTCTTGGCTGGTCTCGAACTCCTAACCTCAAGTGATCCGCCTGCCTCAGCCTCCCAAAGCGCTGGGATTACAGGCCTGAGCCACCGTGCCTGGCCACATTTATATATTTTTATCACCAAAGTGACATTCATATGCTTGCAATATGCATACACATATATTTAGTATGTAATTTGGGAATCACAGAATGATGACACTTTATACAAACAGAACTTTGTGCTTCAAAAGACAGCATTTCACTGGCATTTTGAAGAATGCTAGAGATAGTATGTGTTCCTGTTATCTATTGCTGTGTAACAAACTATCCCAAAACCTAGTGGCCTAAAACGACCATTTTGTTTCCATTCCTGGGTCAGGAAGTTGGGAAGACCTTGGCTGGTTGCTTTTTTTCTGATCTAGTGGGGGTAGCCGGGGCTGGAGGATTCGCTTCCAAGATGCCTTTTCCACTCACATGCTGGGTGCCTTAGTGCTCCTTGGCCTTCCACTCCCTCTCCTTACATGGCATCTCATCCTACAGGGCCGCTTTATGTGGCTTGGCCTTCTCACGGCATGGTGCTCTTGGGGTAGATGACTGCTTATGTGGTGACTGGCCTGATCATGTGTTCCAAGAGACAGGAACTGGAAGCTGCCAGTCTCTTAAGACCTGGGCCCTAAAACTGGCACCGGGACCAGCTTCCTGGGGGTGGTTGTGCAGTTGCACAGGGCTCTGTGCTTAGCTTGATGCTCTGATTTTGCTATCTTGAAATTCCTTTTTTTTTTTTTTGAGATGGAGCCTCGTTGTGTTGCCCAGGCTGGAGAGCAATGGCGTGATCTCGGCTCACTGCAACCTCCGCCTCCTGGGTTCAAGCGATTCTCCTGCCTCAGCCTCCCGAGTAGCTGGGATTACAGATGCATACCACCATGTCCGGCTAATTTTGTGTATTTTTAGTAGAGACAGGGTTTCACCATGTTGGCTAGACCGGTCTCAAACTCCTGACCTCAAGTGATCCACCCGCCTCAGCCTCCCAAAGTGCTGGGATTATAAGCGTGAGCCACCACACCCAGTCTTTCTTGAAATTTTTAATTTCTTAAAAGGGGTCTCACATTTTCAGTTTGGGCTCCACAAATTACGTAGCTGGTCCCACCCAGACTGGGTTATCCCTTTTCCTTTATTTTTTTGGTCTAAGAAGTTCCAGAACCCATCCAGATTCAAGGGAAAGTGTGATAGAGGCCACCTCTCAATGGGAAGAGTATCAAAGGACTTGTGGTCATCTTTAATCCATCACAGCATGGTATGGGATAGGAGAAAGAGCACTGGAATCAAGAAATCTGAGGCTTAGTCCCAATTTTACAGCTACAACTAGCCTGCCACTAACAAGCCACCGCAGCTTTGGGGACCTGTTTTCTTCCATTTGAAATGAGGAAATTGGACTTGATTGCTAACCTCTAAAATCATGAACCTATAATGCCACATTTGTAACTGTCTAATGTACATCCAACATGTTGTTCATTAGAAAAACTGTTTCCAGGCCGGGCACGGTGGCTCAGGCCTGTAATCCCAGCATTTTGGGAGACCAAGGCGGGTGGATCGCTTGAGGTCAGGAGTTGGAGACCAGCCTGGTCAACATAGTGAAACCCCGTCTCTACTAAAATTATAAAACTTAGCCAGCCATGGTGGCAGGCACCTGTAATCCCAGCTACTTAGGAGGCTGAGGCAGGAGAATCGCTTCAACCCAGGAAATAGAGGTTGCAGTGAGCTGAGATCATGCCACCACACTCCAGCCTGGTGACAAAGTGAAACTCTGTTTAAAAAATAAAAGGAAAGAAAAAAGAAAAATTGTTTCCACAGGGCTCTCCAAAGGAAGAAGGGCATGGGAACTGAAGGCAAATGAATACAAAAAACACAACTATTAGTTAAATCAGAAAGCCTGCGGATCTAAATTCAAGGTCAGCTGCCTCCAACTCCCACTTGTTCATTCTCAAACACCCGTTTCAGACTATGAGGCTGATACATAGTGTTGTATCTGTGCTGGGTGCTGGGCTGCAGCAGTGAACCACATCCACAGGCCCATATCTTCTTGGACTCCCAGCCTACAGGGAAGCAGATGACAGCGCAGACACAGCTCCTAGTGCGGAGTGCCGCGGCAAGGAAGGCACTAGGGTCTTGGGAACCTGTCCCGAACAGGGGAGGGGCTGAGGAAGAGCAAACTGAGCCCTGGAGGCCCACGAGGAATTAGGTTTTGTGGCTGAGGCTGCCGGGTGGAACATTCATGTCCTATGCAGAGGAAGCAGACTGTGAAAAGGCCCAGTCAAGAGAAAGCTGGGAGATCGGGAACTGAAAGTTACTGCATGGCAGGAGTGTAGAAAGGGGATGTATTCATGGGTGAGGAAAGAGGATGCAAACTGGAAGTAGTGATTAGGAATGAAGCTGGAGAGATAAGCAGACACCAGATCACGAGGAGCCTCTAAGTCTTAAGTGAGAGCTTCAATTCTATCCTGAGGCCAAGAGAAACATTAAAGAGTTCAAAAGTAGACAGTGGCCTATCAGGTTTGGGTTTAAGAAATCATCGAGGTTAGTAGGCTGGGCATGGTGGATCATGCCAGTAATCCCCGCACTTTGGGAGGCTGAGGCAGGCAGATCACCTGAGGTCAGAAGTTCAAGACCAGCCTGGCCAACATGGTGAAACCCCGTCTCTACTAAAAACACAAAAATTAGCTGGGCTTGGTGGCACATGCCTGTAATCCCAGCTATTTAGGAGGCTGAGGCAGGAGAATCACTTGAACCTGGGAAGCGGAGGTTGCAGTGAGCCAAGATCCTGCCACTGCACTGCAGCCTGGGTGACAGAGCAATACTCTGTCTCAAAAAAAAAAAAAGAAAGAAAGAAAAAGAAAAGAAAAAACAGAACGTATTCAACTTCCTGCAACCAAACCTGTGAACTCACCTGTATGTGCGCCTTCTTTTTCCTCCTGCACTCCTGTTATAATAATAACAGCTACCATTTATGCAATGTTCCCGTGTGCAAGGCACAATGGTAAGCGTATTACATGCATTGTCTCCTTTAATCATCAGCCCAAATTTATGAGGCAGGTACTCATAATTCCTTTTTTTTTTTTCCTTGAGACGGAGTCTCGCTCTGTCACCCAGGCTGGAGTGCAGTGGTGCGATCTCGGCTCACAGTAACCTCTGCCTCCTGGGTCCTGTGCTCTGCCTTACCCCTTCCCACCTCTTGGGCGCTTTGATCCATTGACTATTCGCGTTGACTCCTCTGTCTTCCTACTTCTCCTTCTCTTTTGAGTCCTTTGTGTCATTACACAAACAAGCTATGACTCCCAAGCCAAAATAAAACCCCTATCCTGGCCGGGCACGGTGGCTCACGCCTGTAATCCCAGTACTTTGGGAGGCTGAGGCGGGCAAATCATGAGGTCAGGAGTTTGAGACCAGCCTGGCCAACATGGTGAAACCCCGTCTCTACTAAAAATACAAAAATTAGCTGCGCATGGTGGTAGGCGCCTGTAATCCCAGCTACTCAGGAGGCTGAGGCAGGAGAATCACTTGAACCCAGGAGGGGGAGGTTGCAGTGAGCCGAGATCATGCCACTGCACTCCAGACTGGGTGACAGTGTGAGACTCTGTCTCAAA
>NW_026652282.1:101093092-101115085 GCF_009828535.3 Hylobates moloch | reverse complement strand
AAAAAAAAAAAAAAAAAAAAAAAAAAAAAACTCTCCCGTAACCCCACAGCTACCTCCAGTTCTCTCTTGATTTGCTTATCCACGTATCCAACTGTCTATTGGATCTCTTCACCTCGATGTCATATAGCCAATCTCAAACTTAGTGTTTCCAAAACAAGTTTTGATCCCCTTCCCCTACCCACCAAAAAAACCTATTCTTCTCATGGCCCTTCCCTCTCAGTAGAAGACACCACCATCCACCCTGTTGCTCAAGTCAGAAACCTGAGCATCATCCTTGACACCTGTGTCTTCCTCCTCCCCTACATTCAGTCAATCACAAGTCTTGTTGATTCTATGAAATCTCTCTTATCTGTCCATCTGACTCTACAGACCATAGTCTCTTACCAGTCCCTCTAATCCTAGCCTACTCCTCTCCATCCCGAATCAGTGGGTTCTCAGCAGCAGTCCACATGCCAACGTCGATGCTTTCTTTCTTTCTTTTTTTTTTTTTTGAGACAGAGTCTCACTCTGTCACCCAGGCTGTAGTGTAGTGGCACGATCATGGCTCACTGCAGCCTCGACTTCCCAGGCTCAGGTGATTCTCCCACCTCAGCCTCCCAAGTGGCTGGGACTACAGGCATGTGCCACCATGCCCCGCTAATTGTTTTCTATTTTGTAGAGATGGGGTTTTGCCATGTTGCCCATGCTGATTGTGAACTCCTGGGCTCAAGTGATCCACCCGCCTCAATTCTGTAATCTGTGGGATTACAGAATCCTAGCACTTTGGGAGGCTGAGACAGGCAGATTGCCTGAGGTTGGGAGTTCGAGACCAGCCTGCCCAGCACGGTGAAACCCTGTCTCTACTAAAAATACAAAAAAATTAGCCAGGCGGGGTGGCGAGCGCCTTTAATCCCAGCTACTCGGGAGGCTGAGGCAGGAGAACTGCTTGAATCCGGGAGGTGGAGGTTGCAGTGAGCCAAGATCGCGCCATTGCACTCCAGCCTGAGTGACAGAGCGAGAATCTGTCTCAAGGAAAAAAAAAAAAAAGATGCCCAGGGCCTCATGAGCAAGTGTAATGGGTAGAGTGTTAACCTAGCCTGAGCGGCAGGGAAGACATCCCCAAGGTGGTAACATTTAATCTGACACCTGAAATGAAGGATGAGTGGGTGAATGAAGGATGAGTGGGTCAGGTGAAGTCCGGGGCAAGGGAGAGAGTAAAGTGTTTCTGGAGAGTGAACAGCATGCAGAAACCCCAGAGTTGAGAAGAACATGGCTCTTCGAAGGATCAGCAAGGAGGACTGAGCGGCTGGAGCAGAGTGAGGGAGGGTAAGTGGGGAAGGGATAAAATAACTTTGGGGCCGGACGCGGTGGCTCATGCCTGTAATCCCAGCACTTTGGGAGGCCGAGGCGGGCGGATCACGAGGTCAGGAGATCGAGACCATCCTGGCTAACACGGTGAAACCCCGTTTCTACTAAAAATACAAAAAAAATTAGCCGGGCGAGGTGGCCGGCGCCTGTAGTCCCAGCTACGCGGGAGGCTGAGGCAGGAGAATGGCGTGAACCCCGGGGGGCGGAGCCTGCAGTGAGCCGAGATCGTGCCACTGCACTCCAGCCTGGGTGAAAGAGTGAGACTCCTTCTCAAAAAAAAAAAAAAAAACCAACTTTGGGAGAGGCAGGGTGCAGTGGCTCATGCCTGTAATCCTAACACTTTGGGAAGTTGAGGAGGGTGGGCCACTTGAGCCCAGGAGTTGGAGACCAGCCTGGGCAACAGGGTGAAACTCCGTCTCTACAAACAATACAAAAAGCTAGCCTGGTGTGGTGGCGTGCACCTATAGTCCCAGCTACTCGGGAGGCTGAGGTGGGAGGATCGCTTGAACTTGGGAGGTCGAGGCTGCAGTGAGCTGTAATCACACCACTGCTGGGTGACAGAGTGAGCATCTGTCTCAAAAAAACAAAACAAAACAAACAAACAACAATAACAACAACAACGACAACAACAAAAAAACAGGACTTTGGGAGAGAATATAGAGTGAAGAGAAAAGCTTCCAGAACTTCATCCTGGTAAACCCCAACAATTAAAGCCATAGGAGGTTATGGAAGACTAGACAAGAGTTTCAAACAGGAGGAAGTAGTCAACATTGTTCAGTGCTGCCAAGAAGTGAACTAAGATAAGGACTTGGATTTGGCAGATGGGAGGTGCAAAGGCATGAATATATGTGTCCCTCCGAAATGTGTATGTTGTAGGCCGGGCACGGTGGCTCACACCTCTAATCCCAGAATTTTGGGAGGCTGAGGTGGGCAGATCACTTGAGCCCAGGAGTTGGAGACCAGGCTGGCCAACATGGTGGAACCCCATCTCTACTAAAAATACAAAAATTAGCCGGGCACGGTGGCGGGCGTCTGTAATCCCAGCTACTTGGGAGGCTGAGGCAGGAGAATTGCTTGAATCTGGGACGCAGAGGTTGCAGTGAGCTGAGATCTCGCCACTGCCCTCCACCCTGGGCGACACAGTGAGATTCTATCTCAAAAAAAAAAATGTGTTTGTTGGAACTTAATCCCTAAGGTGACAATATTAAGAGGAGGGATCTTTGGGGAAGTGATTAAATCATGAGGCTCTGCCCTCATGAATGGGATTAATGCCCTTATAAAAGAGACGGCCGGGCTGGGTGGCTCACGCCTGTAATCCCAGCACTTTGGGAGTCCGAGGTGGGTGAATCATGAGGTCAGGAGTTCGAGACCGGCCTTGCCAACAAGGCCAACGTCTCTACTAAAAATACAAAAAATTAGCTGGGCATGGTGGCGGGTGCGTGTAATGCTAGCTACTCGGGAGGCTGAGGCAGGAGAATTGCTTGAACCCAGGAGGCGGACGTTGCAGTGAGCCAAGATCGTCACGCCACTGCACTCCAGCCTGGGCAACAGTGACAGACTTCATCTCAAAAATAAATAAATAAATAAGGCTTCAGATAGCTGCCTGGCCCTTCCATCTCTTCCACCATGTGAGGACACAAAGGTGCCATAAATGAGGAACAACCTCTCACCAGACACCAAACCTGCCTTGATTTGGGACTTCCCTGCCTACAGAACAGTGAGCAACAAATTTCTGCTCTTTATAAATTACTCAGTCTAAGGTATTTTTTTTTTTTTTTTTTTTTTTTTTTTTTGAGACAGAGTCTCGCTCTGTCGCCCATGCTGGAGTGCAGTGGCACGATCTCAGCTCACTGCAAGCTCCGCCTCCTGAGTTCACGCCATTCTCCTGCCTCAGCCTCCAGTCTAAGGTATTTTGTTATAGCAACAAGAATGGGCTAAGACAGGAGGTCATCATGGGCGACGTTTTTTTTTTTTTTCTTTTGACTCACTGCAACCGACATCTCCCGGGTTCAAGCAATTCTCATGCCTCAGCCTCCTGAGTAGCTGGGATCACAGGTATGTACCACCATGCCTGGTTATTAGTAGAGACGGGGTTTCGCCATGTTGGCCAGGCTGGTCTCAAACTCCTGACCTCAGGTGATCCCCCTGCCTTGACCTCCCAAAGTCCTGGAATTACAGGTGTGAGCCACCACGCCCTTGCTGGAAGCAATTGCTCTGGGATGATGGAGGCAGAAGCCAGAATGCAGAAAGTTAAGGACTGAGGAAGAGGTAAGGAAATGGAGATGATGAGGTAAGGAGACCTCTCAGCAGACAGGCTTTACTATGAAGAGAAGAGAGACACAAGTTTGAGCCAGAAGGCTAGGGAAGACTTGAGCTTTTTTGTCACCCAAAGTGACACTCCTATCAATGACTTACTAAATGTCTGCTGTACATGGACACATAGAGGGGGAACAACACACACTGGGGCCTATCAGAGAGTGGAGGGTGGGAGGAGGGAGAGGATCAAGAAAAATAAATAATGGGGACCGGGTGCAGTGGTTCACGCCTGTAATCCCAGCACTTTGGGAGGCCGAGACAGGGAGATCACCAGAGGTCAGGAGTTCGAGACCAGCCTGGCCAACATGGTGAAACCCCATCTCCACTAAAAATACAAAAATTAGCCAGGCGGGGCATAGTTCCAGCTACTCGGGAGGCTGAGGCAGGAGAATCACTTCAACCTGGGAGGCGGAGGTTGCAGGTGAGCTGAAATAGAGCCACTGCACTCCCACCTGGGCGACAGAGCAAGACTCTGTCTCTAAATAAATAAATAATGGGTACTAGGCTTAATAACTGGGTGATGAAATAATCTGTACAACAAACCTCCATGACACATGTTTACCTATATAACAAACCCACACATGTACACCTGAACTTAGGCCAGTCGTGGTGGCTCACGCCTGTAATCCCAACACTTTCAGAGGCCGAAGCGGGTGGATCATGAGGTCAAGAGATCGAGAACATCTTGGCCAACATGGTGAAACCCATCTCTACTAAAAATACAAAAATTAGCTAGGCGTGGTGGTGCACGCCTGTAGTCCCATGTGTCCAGAATGTATTCCTTCCAGTGGGTTATTGGTCTCGCTGACTTCAAGAATGAAGCTGCAGACCCTTGCGGTGAGTGTTACAGCTCTTGAAGATGGTGTGTCTCGGAGTTCGTTCCTTCAGATGTTCAGATGTGTCCAGAGTTTCTTCCTTCCCGTGGGTTCGTGGTCTTGCTGACTTCAGGAATGAAGCTGCAGACGCTCACGGTGAGTGTTACAGCTCATAAAGGTAGAGCAGCAGCAAGATTTATTGTGAAGAGCAAAAGAACAAAGCTCCCACAGCATGGAAAGGGACCCAAGCAGGTTGGTGCTGGTGGCTCGGATGGCCAGCTTTTATTCCCTTATTGGGCCCTGCCCACATCCTGCTGATTGGTCCATTTTGCAGAGCGCTTATTGGTCCATTTTACACAGTGTTGGTTGGTGCGTTTTTACAGAGTGCTGATTGGTACATTTACAAACCTTTAGCCAGACACAGAATGCTGATTGGTGTGTTTACAACCTTTAGCTAGACACAGAGCACTGATTGGTGCATTTTTACAGAGTGCTGATTGACGCGTTTACAAACCTTTGGCTAGACACAGAGCGCTGATTTGTGCATTTTTACAGAGTGCTGATTGGTGCATTTACAAACCTTTAGCTAGACACAGAGCACTGATTGATGCGTTTTTACAGAGTGCTGATTGGTGCGTTTACAAACCTTTAGCTAGACAGAAAAGTTCTCCAAGTCCCCACTCGACCCAGGAAGTCCAGTTGTCTTCACCTGTCACCAGCTACTGGGGAGGCTGAGGCAGGAGAATCCCTTGAACCCAGGAGGTGGAGGTTGCTGGGAGCCAAGCCAAGATCACGCCACTACACTCCAGCCTGGCAACAGAGTGAGACTCTGTCTCAAAAAAAAAAAAAGTTAAAAATAAAATGTCAGGCCAGGCACAGTGGCTCACGCCTGTAATCCCAGCACTTTGGGAGGCCGAGGCGGGCGGATCACGAGGTCAGGAGATCGAGACCATCCTGGCCAACATGGTGAAACCCCGTCTCTACTAAAAATACAAAAAAAATTAGCCAGGCATGGCAGCATGCTCCTGTAGTCCCAGCTACTTGGGAGGCTGAGGCAGGAGAATGGCGTGAACCCAGGAGGCGGAGTTTGCAGTGAGCAGAGACAGCGCCACTGCAGTCTGGCCTGAGCGAAAGAGCGAGACTCCGTCTAAAATAAAATAAATAAAATAAAATCTGTTGTACTGAACTAAACTGTGGGTAAGTTTGAAGATACAGGATAAGACAATTGATGTCAGTAAACCCTGAGAGGAGAGGTGATTGAGAGCATGAGCGATATCTTGAAAGAGGGCAGGTATGCTCCTTTGTCAGAATGAAGGGAAGGAGGGAAGATGGGGAGTCTTGGTGTGGAATATCTGTTATGATAGCTGGGGTTAGGGGGCATTCCTATAGATGAATAGGGCCAGGAGGTGAAGGACTTGTATAATTTGATTCTCTTCAGAGGATTTCAGGTTTAGCTCTGACTCCAGTTTATGACTTTATCTGCAAACAATATCTAACATATTTAATATTTGGTGGGCACTTACTAAGTTGCTGCTTTTACTTCCGTGAGTGAAGAACAAGGTAAATTCGCTGGTTGCAATTATGTCTGTCTTAGTCCATTTTTGTGTTGCTATAAAGAAATACTTGTAGGCCAGGCGTGGTGACTCACGCCTGTAATCCCAGCATTTTGGGAGGCCAAGGGGGGTGGATCACTTGAGGTCAGGAATTCGAGACCAGCCTGGCCAACATGGGGAAACCCCGTCTCTACTAAAAATACAAAAATTAGCCGGGCATGGTGGTGCAAGTCTGAAATCCCAGCTACTCGGGAGGCTGAGGCAGGAGAATCCCTTGAACCCAGGAGGCAGAGGTTGCAGTGAGCTGAGATCACACCACTGCACTCCAGCCCGGGCAACAGAGCAAGACTCTGTCTCAAAAATAAATAAATAAATACTTGGGGAGGCCAGGCACAGTGGCTCATGCCTGCAATCCCAACACTTTGGGAGGCCAAGGGAAGAGAATTGCTTGAGCCCAGGAGTTCGTGACCAGGCTGGGCAATATACGGAGACATTTTTTTTATAAATTTTTTTTTTTTTAAAAGAAATATCTCATCTTGGGCCACATTAAAAAAAAAAGAAAGAAATACTTGGGGGAGAAGGAAAGAAATACATGAGGCTGGATAACTTACAAAGGAAAGAGGCTTATTTAGCTAATGGTTCTGCAGGCTGTACAAGAAGCATGGCACCAGCATCTGCTTCTGGTGAAGGCCTCAGGCTGCTTCCAGGCCAGGCTGGAGTAATAGTGGAAGGCAAAGGGGAGCAGGCATCACATGGTGATAGAGGAAGGAAGACAGAAAGGAGGGAGGTGTCAGGTTTTTTTCAACAATCAGTTCTCAGCCGGCCACAGTGGCTCACGCTTGTAATCCCAGCACGTAGGGAGACTGAGGTGGGTGGATCACCTGAGGTCAGGAGTTTGAGACCAGCCTGGCCAACATGGTGAAACCCTGTCTCTACTGAAAATACAAAAATTAGCCAGGCGTGGTGATGAGCGCCTGTAATCCCAGCTACTCAGGGGGCTGAGGCAGGAGAATCGCTTGAATCCGGGAGGCAGAGGTTGCAGTGAGCCGAGATTGTGCCACTGCCCTCCAGCCTGGGTGACAGAGTGAGAGCTCACCCTTTACTGTAAAGATGGCACCAAGCCCTTGGTGTGGGGTCCACCCCCATGACCCAAACACCTTCTTTTAGGCCCAACCTCCAACATTGTGTGTCAAATTTCTTTTTTTTTTTTTGAGACGGAATCTCACTCAGTCGCCCAGGCTGGAGTGCAGTGGCGCAGTCTTGGCTCACTGCAACCTCTGCCTCCCGGGTTCACGCCATTCTCCTGCCTCAGCCTCCCGAGTAGCTGGGACTACAGGCGCATGCTGCCATGCCAGGCTAATTTTTTTGTATTTTTAGTAGAGACGGGGTTTAACCATGCTGGCCAGGATGCTCTCAATCTCCTGACCTCGTGATCCGCCCGCCTCGGCCTCCCAAAGTGCTGGGATTACAGGCGTGAGCCACCGCACCCGGCCCGTGAGTCAAATTTCAACATGAGGTTTAGAGGGGACAAATATTCAAACTATATCATTCTGCTCCTGGCCCCCCAAATCTTATGTCCTTCTCTCATGCAAAATACAATCATCCCCCCAAATAGTCCCCAAGTCTTAACTCGTCCAGCATTAACTCCAAAAGTCCAAAGTCTCATCTGAGACTCAGGACGAGTTCCTTCCTGCTGCGAGCCTGTAAAATCAAAATCAGGCTGGGCGCAGTGGCTCATGCCTGTAATGTCAGCACTTTGGGAGTCCGAGGCGGGTGGATCACCTGAGGTCGGGTGTTTGAGACCAGCCTGGCCAACATGGTGAAACTCTGTCTCTACTAAAAATACAAAAATTAGCTGGGCGTGACAGCACGTGCCTGTTATCCCAGCCACTGGGGATGCAGAGCCGGGAGAATCGCTTGAACCGGGGAGATGGAGGTTGCAGTGAGCTGAGATCACGCCACTGCACTCCAGCCTGGGCGACAGAAAAAAAAAAAAAAAAAAAAAAAATCAAGCCGGGGGGGTACAGCCTGTAATCCAGATGTGGAGGCCAAGGTGGGGGATCAGAGGTCAGAGGCCAGGCGTGGTGGTGGACGCCTGTAGTCCCAGCTACTCGGAGGTTGAGGCAGGAGAATGGCATGAACCTGGGAGGCGGAGCTTGCAGTGAGCTGAGATCGCGCCACTGCACTCCAGCCTGGGCCACAGAGCGAGACTCCGTCTCAAAAAAAAAAAAATCAAAATCAAGGTATTTACTTCTGAGACAGTGGTAGAACAGACATTGGGTAAACACTCCCATTCCAAAAGGGAAATATCCCCAAAAGCAAGGGGTAACAGGCCCCACACAAGTTCAAAACACAGTAGGGCAGACATTAAATCTTTTTTTTTTTTTTTTTGAGACCGGGTCTTGCTCTGTCACCCAGGCTGGAGTGCAGTGGTGCAGTCTCGACCTCCTGGGCTCAAGCAATCCTCCCGCCTCACCTCCTGAGTAGATGAGACTACAGTCTTGCACCACCATGCCAGGCTAATTTTCTAATTTTGTGTAGAGACGAGGTCTCACTATGTTGCCCAGGCTGCTCCCAAACTCCTGGGCTCCAGCAACCGTCCTGCCTTGGCCAGCCATTAAGTCTTAAAGTTCCAAAATGATCTCCCTTGACTCCATGTCCCATCATCCTGGGCACACTGGTGCAAGGGGTGAGCCGCCAAGGCCTTGAGCAGCCCCATCCCCATGGCTATGCTGAGCGCAGCTCACATGGCTGCTCTCATGGATTAGAGTCCATTGCCACAGGCTTTTCGAGGCTGAGGATGCATGCTGCTGGTGGCTGCACTATTCTATGGTCTCGAGGGTGGTGTCCCTGCTTCCACAGCTCAACTAGCCCCTGGTAGGGATTCTTGCAGGGCACCACCCCTGCAGCAGACTTCTGCCTGAGCATCTAGGCTTTCCCATACTTCCTCTGAAATCTAGGTGGAAGTTGCCAAGCCTTCAGTCACTCTTAAATTCTGCAAGTCTGCAGACTTAGCACCATGTGGAAGCCCCAAGGCTTATGGATTTGGGAGCAGCAGCCAGAGCAGTACCTGAGGCCCTTTGAGACTGGGCTGGAGCTAGAGCAGTAAGGATGCAGGTCAGTGGTACCCCAGGCCTGGCACCCTCTTTCCTTCCCTTCCACCCCCCCAAAAAACCCATTCTGTCCTCCTAGTCCTGTGGCCTTAGTGCATTTTTTTTTTTTTTTTTTTTTTGACTATCTCGGCTCACTGCAACGTCTGCCTCCCAGGTTCAAGCGATTCTCGTGCCGCAGAGCCTCTCAAGTAGCTGAGACTACAGGCACACACCACCGTGCCTGATTTTTTTCATATTTTTAGTAGAGACGGGGTTTCACCATGTTGGCCAGGCTGGTCTCAAACTCCTGACCTCAGGTGATCCACCTTTTGAGACAGAGTCTTGCTCTGTCACCCAGGCTGGAGTGCAGTGGTACGATCTCAGCTCACTGCAACCTCTGCCTCCTGGGTTCAAGCGATTCTCCTGCCTAAGCCTCCTGAGTAGCTGAGATTACAGGCACCCGTCACCATGCCCAACTACTATTTGCATTTTTAGTAGCTACAGGGTTTCACCATGTTGGCCAGGCTGGTCTTGAACCCCTGACCTCAGATGATCTGCCCACCTCAGCCTCCCAGAGTGAAGGGATTACAGGCGTGAGCCACTGTGCCAGCCTGCCCTTAGTGAATTCTAAAATGCCTTCAGGGCCTTTTCCCATCTTGTTGACTATTAGCATCTGGATCCTTTTTAGCCATACTAAGCACTTCAGCAAGTGGTTGTTATGTCAAAAGTAAAAATATATAGCTTGTGAAGAACATCAGCAGAGGAGCCAACATCTCCTTTGAGGAACAGTCACTCCTCTGGCACAGATGGAAAATAACTTGCAATAAATGCAAACTCATTTTAAAGCTGACATAATGCAGGTAAACCACAAGATCCCTCCTGGACCACCCTAGCAGATAATGTAGTTTTGCCACAAGAACCTGCTGAGCCCCTTAGGATTCTTTCAAACAGCTGTTATTTCCTATTCCCTATGTGTCACCCAGTGTGCCAGATGTTGCACATACATTATCTTGAATGCTCAGAACAAACCTGCAAAAAATATTCTATTGGTCCCATTTCACAGATGAGGAAATTGCCACTCAGAGAGGCCAGCAAGTAGCTCAAGGTCATGAATCGGGAGCTAGGATTTGAACCCAGGCAAGGCTGAGAGCTTTCCACCACACCAGTGGTTTTGAATTTTACTCCAGGGGCCACTGTGTAGGACTGTCTGTCTAGAATAGAGGCAGGGGGTGGGGAGATTTACACATGGGGATTCTAGGTAAGCTTCATTAGAACAAAGACTTTGGAGGAGAAAAAAAAGAGAAGTTTGAAAGTCACTGCCCTCACAGGGGTCTTTGAACTTCTTGGGGTGAAGAATGACTAATTTTTTTAGAGACAGGGTCTTGCTCTGTTGCCCAGGCTGGAGTGCCATGGCACGATCATGGTTCACTGCAGCCTCTACTTCCTGGGCTCAGGTGACCCTCCCACCTCAGCCTCCCAAGTAGCTGGGACTACAGGCAAACAGCAACTACAGGCATACAGCCTTGCTAGTACGACTTTTCTGAAAGCATTGCTCTAGAAGTGTTTTGCTTTTGCAATGCATTTGCTCCCAGTTTCCTCCCCTGGCACATTCATCCTCCGGGTGACTGCTAGAGTGATCTTCCAAAATCTCATCATGCTACTCCTCTGCTTAGAAACCCTCCATGACTCCCACCTACCTTTTGGCTAAACTTCATGAACCTCTTTTAGGTGATCTGGACCCCCTTCCACTTCTCCAGCCTTGCCATTAACCACTCCCCAGCTTCCACCCTCCTGCCAAACCCTCTGCCTTTATAGTGCATGGTATTTGCCACACTCAACGGTCAACTCCCACTCACCCCTCAAGCCTCAGATCAGGCACCACCTTCCTCCCCAAAAGCCTTTTCTATTCCTCTCGACCTGGATCCGGCCCTGCCTCCTGTGCTCCCTCAGCACCCCCTCACCCTGATCCATCACAGCCCTGCTTCTGTCTCCTCTTCTTGCTCGGCTCCCCTGCTAGAATGAAGTCTTGCATCATCTGCTTAACTCCACTTTGCTCCCCTGGAAAGAGGTTTCTCGGGGAATTTGCTCTTTCTCTTGGGGTAAGCATACCAGTCTTGCCTCAAAAAGCATACCAGAAATGCCAACGGCTTGATGCGAGGCACGGAGAGTTTTCAGCATGGGAGTTTGTCCCCTGCAGCCAAACCTCAATTTACATGGAGGAGGTAGGCTAGGCAGTATCACATGATGAGAAAAATCTGTGGGGAAGAGTGGCTGACTACAGGAAAACTACAGAAAACCGTTTTCAAATCTTCCAGCTAACTTGGTTTTCGTTTTGGAAAGAGTAGGGTGAACGCTTGTCTCAGGCCCCCAGATCTGCTAACAGTTAGGATGCTTAGGTTCAAACTTTTCCTATAAAGAGGGGACTACTGTTATAAGTGTCCTTTGAATGCTCAGCACACGCCAATCTTCCCTCCAAGCCAGGAGCCTGCAGACTCAGCCAAGTGGCAGGAAGGCCCTGCCCTGACAGCCTGCACCAAGCCCAACCCACCTTGGCAGCTGTCAAGGGGGAGGTTGTGGAACAGAAACCACAGTCCTGCATCAGTTGGCCTGTTCGCATCTATAAAATGGGCACGGAGTGGAGGGGGTTAATGCCAGATGCCAATGCCAACTGCCAGACTCTAGGAACTGTTAGCCCTCCCTCCTTCAATTACTAAAGAAAAGAAATTCATTTAGAAAAGACAAAGGAAGGCCAGGCACGGTGGCTTATGCCTGTAATCCCAGCACTTTAGGAGGCCAAGGTGGGCGGATCACCTGAGGTCAGGAGTTCGAGACCAGCCTGGCCAACATGGTGAAACCCCATCTCTACCAAAAATACAAAAATTAGCTGGGCGTGGTGGTGGGCGCCTGTAATCCCAGCTACTCAGGAGGCTGAGGCAGGAGAATCACTTGAACCCTGGAAGCGGAGGTTGCAGTGAGCTGAGATCACACCATTGCACTCCAGCCTGGGCAACAGAGCAAGACTCCATCTCAAAAAAAAAAAAAAAAAGAAAAGACAAAGGAAATGCTCTATTACACTGTGTGAGTGTGTTTAAGGTGTAGCTCCTGGAGACATGGGACAGGCTGAAAACAGCAAGGGGGTTTGGATCATTTCATGGTTGAGAAGACCCTCATGGGTTACTAAAGGAAGGCAGTGTGGGCCAGGCAGAGTCTCATATCTGTAATCCCAGCACTTTGGGAGGCTGAGGTGGGAGGATGACTTGAACCCAGGAGTTTGAGACCAGCTTAAGCAACATAGCGAGACCCTGTCTGTACAGACAAAAAAAAAAAAAAAAAAAAATAGCTGAGCATGGCAACATGTGCCTGTAGTCCCAGCTACTTGGGAGGCTGAGGCAGGAGGTTCACTGGAGCCCAGGTGTTTGAGGCTGCAATGAGCTATGATCGTTGCCACTGTACTCCAGACTGGGTAAGAGTGAGACGCCATCTCAAAAATAAAAAATAAAGGAAAGTAGGAAAGTTTTGAGCACAGAAGCAAACAGGCCCACCAGGCAGAGATGGAAACCTGGATGGATGGGCTCGGGGTGGCGTCTCTGGGCTGTTCGTTAGTGGTGACTGTTTCTGTCTGGTGTTCACGGACTGGGATGAGAGGGCTGGGGAACGCGACAGTCCATTGCAAGGGCTACCCAAGCCTTCAGGGATACAGTTTTATTTTTAAAATGCACTGTTCTCCAAGGCAGCATAGGTCTGTAGCCAGCAACTGCTTTCCTGGCCTTTCAGGCTGAGTCAACCCTCCTGTAGTCTATTTAATTCATGCCACTTCTGAATGGAAGCAATTTTGCAAGCTACAATTTATGCATTAAACTTAACTTTTTAAAAAGAATTTTACGTAAGTGAAATATATATATTTATTGAGATAGGGTCCCACTCTGTTACCCAGGCTGGAGTGCAGTGGAATGCTTTACTCACTGCAGCCTCCACCTCCCAGGCTCAAGCAATCCTCCCACCTCAGCTTCCCTAGTAGCTGGGACTACAGGCCTGCACCAGTACACCTGGCTAATTTTTGTATATTTTTGTAGAGACGGGGTCTCCCTATATTGCCCAGGCTGGTCTAGAACTCCTGGGCCCAAGGGATCCTCTTGCCTCGACCTCCCAAAGTGCTGGGATTACAGGCGTGAGCCACCGCACCCAGCCCTAAACTTAATTTTTTAAATGCTGCTGAGTAGGTGTGGTGGCTCATGTCTGTAATCCCAGCACTTTGGGAGGCTGAGGCAGGGGAACACTTGAGGTTAGGAGTTCGAGACCAGCCTGACCAACATGGCGAAACCCTGTCATTACTACAAATACAAAAATTAGCCAGGCGTGATGGTGCACATCTGTAATCCCAGCTACTTGGGAGGCTGAGGCAGGAGAATCGCTTGAACCCAGGAGGCAGAGGTTGCAGTGAGCCTAGATCACACCATTGCACTCCAGCCTGGGCGACAGAGTGAGACTCTTTCTCAAAAAACAGTAATAATAACAATAAATAAACGCTGCTGGCTGGGCGTGGTGGCTCATGCCTGTAATCCCAGCACTTTGGGAGATTTAGGCGGGCGGATCACTAGGTCAGGAGTTCGAGACCAACCCAGCCAACACAGTGAAACCCCGTCTCTACTAAAAAAACAACAACAAAAAAAATCAGCTGGGCGTGGTGACGGGCGCCTGTAGCTATTTGGGAGGCTGAGGCAGGAGAATTGCTTGAACCCGGGAGGCAGAGGTTGCAATGAGTCAAGATTGCGCCACTGCACTCCAATCTGGGTGACAGAGTGAGACTCCATTTCAAAAATAAATAAATAAATGCTGCTGAGGAAAGCCCCATCTTGGAAAAAAAAAGTGCCCGTGGGTGTGTCTCGTTAGAGGCCACAAATCAAGGTAAATTACATGACTGACCATGGAAATATCAGAAATGTAAATTTGGAAACTTTTGCCTTTTACCCCCCAACCCAAGGCCCCTATATGACATCTCTTCTAGGATGAGGCTGGTGCCTGAGGCCAGACCATCAAAGAGCTCAGGACAGAGGTGAACTGTATGTTTCTCCTCAGATCCAAGGTGGAAGTAGCTTCTTCCGTGCACAGCTCTGGCCATTTGTTCTGAGAAGGAGGCCCAGAGCCTGCCCTGGGTGCACAACATCACGGCCATGGTTGGGTGACCTCTACCCTGCAAACATAAGCAGCTTCTTCCTTTGTGGTTAGTAAGGGAGGTGGGGGAAAACACTGAAAGGACAGCCTTGTCATGTGAAAATAACACATATTCCACTTTAATATACATCAGAAGTAACTTGTGATACATGAGAAAAAGTACCAGTAAGGCCTGGTCGTCTCAGGAGGAGGTTGTCAGAGGCTGACTCTACGCGCACCCCAAGACCCATTAATGGCCGAGCGAGGCCGGCAGAGTTAGGCGTTTTCTCTGCATTGGTGGTTTACAATCTTAACTCATTCTTCTAGTGAATGTTTCCTAATAAACCCAGCGCGTCGGCCTGCCCAGAAATGGCCCCTGGAAGCTTAACTTGCCCTCTCCCAAGCAGGACCACGCTCCCTGCTCCCAACTCCTTAGTCCTGTAGCTTTGGAACTCGGAGCCAGGCCAGCTTGGTCCTTCACTCTCTCTTGGTGAGGTGGTGCCCGAGTCCCCGGGTCCTCCAGGCCGGTGGTTACAGGAGACCTGAGACAAGTACCTGAGTCGGACCCCGACGTGTTCTGTTCCTTGCAGGCCCAAGCAGCGTCCAAGGCGCCTCTCCTTCGGTGGAACGCGGGACAACCCAGGACCTAGCCATCGCCACAGCGTCGCGGCCCCTCCTAGCTCTCCAGTCTCTGTCCCCGTCAACGGTCCTGGAATGAGGGGAACAGATGGCGGAAAAGGCTATGCATTTGCGCCACCCGGCTGCCCACGGCGTCCTTCGCCTTGGTCCGCGACGCCGCCGCTCTCCTGCTTGTCTCCACAGCCGTCGCGCCCACTGCGCTCGCGGCCCTCCACGCAGTGGTGCCGCTGCTGTTGTTGTTCAGGTTGGTGCACCCGCTGCCGCTCTCCATCTCCCATTCCTCGGCTCCCGACAGCTCCCGCAACCTCCAAGGTGCGTCGGGCCGCAGGTAGTGGCAGGCCCGGTGGCCGCTGTGGTCGCGGCGCGTAGCGTCAGCACCCAGGGCGCCCACCAGCACCTTGATGACCATGTCGTGGCCCTGAAGGGCCGCCAGGTGGAGGGGCGTGAGGCCGCCGCTGCCTGGGGCGCTCACGTCGAGCTGCAGCCCCCGGCGTAGGGCGAAGTCGTGTACCAGAATGAGCTCCTCGTGGCGCCCGTGCTTGGCCAGCCAGTGCAGAACCGAGTAGCCGGTGATCGGGTCGCCCCGCAGCAGCAGCTCCGGCTCAGCCTCCAGCAGCTCCCGCAGCACCTCATAGCGGCCCTCGGCGGCTGCCAGAATCCACGCGTGCTCCCGCGGTTCCAGGCACAGCCTGCTGCTGCCCGGCCCGCTGGGCCCGCCCAGCTCCTCGGCGCGCTCCTCCGACAGCCACCCGGCAGGAGCCGCCCGCTGCAGCCCCAGCAGTTCCCGCAGCGCTCCCCGCCGGCGCCCCGAGCCCGCTGCAGAGTGCATCAGCGTGCCTGGGAAGGGAGGCTCCCGGGAGGCGGCGGCTGCGGCTTTGCCCCAATACCTGCCCAGGCTACCAGTGTCCGCTCTCGAGGGGCGGGGCTGCGGGGCGCACCGCAGGCTCTGCGAGGTCGGCGCGAGAGAGGCCGTGGGCGCCCGGTTCGCGGCCCCTCCGGGCTGGGCCATGGTCTTGCAGCTGCCGCCGCGGCCGTCCCAGTGTCCAGCGTTAGCTGCCCTTCCCGGGCCCCAACGGGAGAGGAACTAGCGCTGGCGTTGGGGAAGGAAGCGGCTTGAGCAACTGGGTTCGGAGGGAGGGAGCAAAGGAGAGGAGGAGGAGGAGGAGGGAGGGAGCTAGGGGAGGGCCCCCGCGCAGGCCTTGGGGGGCGTGGAGGGGTGTGAGCTCCAGTCAAGTCCTCAGGGCAAGCCCAGCTCCACTTCCCTGGGTACCGCCGCCTCTGCAGCTCCCCCGGGTCGCGGGCGGTCCCACCCCAAACGGCCAGGTGAGCTCGGCAGCCCCGCCTCCAGCACCGAAGGGCGGGCGCGGAGACTGGCTGGGAGCTCGCCTGCGGCCCTGGAAGCCCGGGTTCTCAGCATCCCAGCCTCTGCTAGAGTGTAGAGGCTCGAGGGCGCCCCTTCCGCAGCGGGCCGAGCTCGGCTTCCAGCCACGGCCTCCCAAAGCGCGGTCCTGGAGCTCCGAGGCTCTGGCTCCCCGCCCCCTTCCTTCGCCCTTCCCTCTTATCTCTTCAGGAGTCTCCCTGCACTTTGTCCCGGAGTTGCCTTTGTCCCGCGCCTAGCATTCACGCAGGCAGCTCGACTGCCCCATGTGACTGGCTCGTCTGCCTGCCTTGCCCTTTGTGTGGCCTTGACCCTCCCCGCAGCACCCGGGGCTGCCCAGGATTCCAGCAGAGAAGCCCAAGACCAGGGTCCAGGCTGACGCTCTTCCAGGGAACTCAGGAGGGATATTCCCCTTCTGCACCGCCCTCTCTGTCCTGCTCTCCACCCTCTTCCCTCCCGTCAATTTTCCCAGGTTGGCTTGGAGAAGCAGCTACAGGTGAATCTGAGCCGGCGCCGCGGGAGCGCCCTGTTCTCTTTAGAGATGCATCCCTGCTCTCTCCCCAGGGCCCCGCTTTCTACAAATTCAAAGCTTAGGGGCTTTTTAAAAAAGGATATTTTTTCTTTTTTACTCCTAATACCAGCGTACTCTTTGCCCTTCCCTTCCCTTAGTAAATGGTAGTTCTCGCCTCCACACCCCCACCATGTTAAGGAGCTCAGTCAGTGAGCAACGGGGAGCCATAGAAGATTGTTGAGCCGGGGAGAGACACAGCCATGATGGAGGTTGTGTTAAAAAGGTGATTTGGGAGGTGCAGAGGCAGGAAGTTGGAAGACTGTTCCAGCAGTCTAGGCCAAGGGGGATGGAGGCTCGGGCCAAATCAGCCCACTCCCCCGGGGCCACCTGTGGCAGCAGTGATAGAAGGTGTCAGAAGCTTTTCTTCCTTGGCCCTCACGTATTTGGAACAAGTCCTAAATATCTAGAGCTTTCCTTCAGAACAGCTTATGCATTTGTAATTTGGTTTTGAACATTTACTATGTGCCAGGCACTGTGCTCGTTGCGTTATATATGTTAACTCTTTTAATCCTCCCAATGACCTCAAGTGCTGGGAATCATTACTGTCCCCAGTTTGCAGAGAGGTTAGGCTACTTGCTCAAGGTCACCCAGCAGGAAGTGGCAGAGCAGGTCTGTGTGACACCATAGCCTTTGTTCTGGTACACAGGAACTGGCATTCAAGCCCGGCTTATCAACTGCAAATCACATACAAGCCCCAAATTCCAGCCAAAAGGATAGACTTGTAACGTGAGCGTATCTATAACTTACACTCCTCTGCCTGGAAGAGCTTCTATGTAGTGAAGTTCTTTTCTTTCAAGGTTGTGCTTAGTTTCCACCTCTAGCAAGCCTCCTCTGATTATCCCAGCCCAAAGCGATCCCTCTCTTTCCCCAGCGTTGTGTTTCTGCTACTTCTTTGGCCCCAAGACTGCCTTGTGTTACATCTCTCTCCCCTTGCTCTCACATGCCAATTAAGCTATAAACTCTTGGACAGCTATGTCATACTATCCTTGTGCACCTAGTAGTTATCCAAGAAATATTTGTTACCTTGTTCTGGTTTGGCAGCCTGGGAAAATGTGATTGTGTGTGTGTATGTTGGGGGCGGGGACATGTATCCACAACCAGCACCTCAATGCCTGCTCCCACATCCTTGCTCCAGACTCCAATCTGCAGGACATCAAAAGCAACTCATAGATTTGGTCAATTCATTTTTCTTTAAAAGGGATTCAGTGGTTTATTCACTGAGTTGACTGGCCAAAGCCACCTCCTGGCCTTCGCTGACTTCTCAGAGACCAGGCCTAGGCCCAGAATGGGCCCCAAGCTTTCAGGCTTTTATTTTCAAAATGAATCCTGACTGACAAGCAGCTACTTCCGTTGCTCTGGAGACTCCTCTCCGCAACCCCAGATCTGTAAACACCAAACCACACACATGCACACACACTTCCAGAATATGCAAACAGCTGCAGCAATTTTTTTTTTAGTCAAAATGCCAGCACGGAGAATGCAGGATGGAAGAAGGCTTGGACTATTAATTTTCGTCACCACTAAGCAGGCAACTCTCTTCCCTATCAGCATGAATAATATCTCTGTTTCCAGTTCAAAGATTGCAAAGGCAGCCGCCTGACCAGTGCCACAGACCCATGATACATGTGCCCTTGCTTAACTCTGCTGCTAGAGACCAAAGCCACGGTGCCTCCCTAGCAACTTGTTTCATCTTTAATTAGCAAGTGCTTTCTACCCTAGTTCACCAGCTGCACACACCACTCCCCAGAACCACAACACCCATCTCTGTTTTAGTAGAGAGGGTCTCAGGAATTCGATAGCAGGGAGTAGGGCAGAGGGAGTGGAAAACAGAAGCGATAGTACCCACCCACCTAAAATTAACATGCCAGTTATCTGAAACATCTGCTACCCCTCCAAGGGGAGTGCGGCAAAAACCCCTCAAGCCCTGGGAAATGACTTCCCAAAAAGCTGGAGGTAGAGTAGATATTTGCATTGCAAATTGTAATAATACTGATGTCTTTCCCAAATAGCAGCCTCTCTAATATATTTGTGGGTTTATTTACTAGATCTTGGACTATTAGAACTAGAAGAGATCAACTGGGCGCGGTGGCTCATGCCTGTAATCCCAGCACTTTGGGAGGCCGAGGCAGGCGGATCACGAGGTCAGGAGATCGAGACCATCCTGGCTAACACGGTGAAACCCCATTTCTACTAAAAAATACAAAAATTTAGCCAGGCGTGGTGGCGAGTAGTCCCAGCTACTCGGGAGGCTGAGGCAGGAGAATGGCGTGAACCCGGGAGGCGGAGCTTGCAGTGAGCTGAGATCGCGCCAATGCACTCCAGTGTGGGTGACAGAACGAGACTCCATCTCAAGAAAAAAAAAAAAGAACTAGAAGAGATCTTAATGTTTCATTGGCCTTTATTTTCTAGATGAGGTTTAACTAACTCAGGGAGCATGACAGAAGGCAGAGGAACAGAGAAGCTGATGTGTTAGGCGTACATTGAAAATCTATCTTGATGAAGAGAGCAGCTCAGAAATCTTAGTGGATGTCAGTAGGAAATCATAGTTGATCTGCAAAAATTTAATTTACATGAAACTTCTCAGAAACATGCCCCTTGGGCGAAGCCAAAGGCTGGTGTATCCTTGGGCTCTCAATGGAGTTTGCCCCGGGGGTTATGGATTCAGAAAAATCCATGAGTGCAAAACAGTTGAGAGGCAGATGTGTGGAATATGGGAAGTAAAGTTCCTCAGGCGTCCATAACCCTTGGTCATGGAGGGAATGGGGCACATTCTTTTTTTTTTTTTTTTTTTTTGAGACGGAGTCTCCATCTGTTGCCTAGGCTGAAGTGCAGTGTGGTGTGATCTTGGCTCACTGCAACCTCCACCTCTCCCGTTCAAGCGATTCCCATGCCTCAGCCTCCTGAGTAGCTGGGATTACAGACGTGCACCACCATGCTCAGCTAAATTTTGTATTTTTAGTAGAGACGGGGTTTTACCATGTTGGCCAGGCTGGTCTCGAACTCCTGGCCCCAAGTGATCCACCCGCCTTGGCCTCCCACCACACCCGGTGGTGTCAGCCACCACACCCGGCTGGAGCATTCTTGAGGTTCCAGATGTAGAATGTAAATTTCCTTTCCTCCAAAGACCTGTGCTGATATAATCATGATTCTCAATGAGAAAGCCATGAGAGAGCTCCTTTCTCTATGTTTGCATGTGAATGTGTGTGCAAGAATGGATGTTTGAGTGGTATGTATGTGTACCAGACATCACTGTCTGGTTGTGTGTATCACGTGTATGTGTACCAGACATCACTGTCTGGTTGTGTGTATCACGTGTGTGTGTCTGTGTGTATGTACACTGCCAAACATCACTTTCCCCTTCCCAAATGTCAGACCTTTACACGAGATCTCATTTTGAATCCCTTTTCCTTAGACTATGGAATGAGTCATATTTGGTAAACACTTTAAAAATTATTTCCTAGTACTTTGGAATTACCCCCACCTTCCCACCCCCTTCCCCCGCAAATCCTGCAGTAAGACCTGATGTATCCAGTTAAAAAAAAAACTTACAATCTTATTTTGAGAGCTTACTGAGCTTGGAAGAGTGGAAAGTGGTAGAACCAAGTTGACACGTGTGTCAACCATGAGACCAGGGCTTCTAAAAATGACTAAGGAGAAAGGGGGTGGGCAGGGAGCAGGAAGAAATCTGCAGGCCTGAGTGGAAGCAGGAAACCTGCCTAAACTCAAGCTGGAATGGCTTAATTGGAGCCTGAGAGTCAGCAAGCATGGGCTTTGAAGTGTGACGAGAAAAAAATTTCCATTACACATTTTATTGATACTGAGATTAAAAGAATGCCACATCCTGTAAAAGACTTAAGGTATTACCATATGGAGACACATGAGGGCGCTCTGACCAACTAGCAACTGAGAAAAGTAGAAAGGCTGTGTCTGTTTCAACCTGTAGGCAACGAAAGAGGCATGGCAGGCCCTTTGTTTAATTTTTTTTTTTTTTTAGGACAGGGTCTCGCTATGTTGCCCAGGCTGGTCTTGAACTCCTAGGGTCAAGCGATCCTCCCACCTCAGCCTCCCAAAGTGCTGGGATTACAGGTGTGAGCTACCACGCCCAGCAACAGGCCCTTTTGTTTTGTTTTGTTTTGTTTTGTTTTGAGACAGTCTCACTCTGTCACCCAGGCTGGAATGCAGTGGCAAGATCTCAGCTCACTGCAACCTCTGCCTCCTTGCCTGAGTAGCTGGGATTACAGGTGTGTACCACCACACCCGGCTAATTTTTGTATTTTTAGTAGAGATGGCATTCCCCTGTGTTGGCCAGGCTGGTCTTGAACTCCTGGCCTCAAGTGATCCACCCGCCTCTGCCTCCCAAAGTGCTGGGGTTACAGGCGTGAGCTACTGCGCCCAGCAATAAGCCCTTTGTTTATATGAATTAAGGCTTCTACCCTGGAGCAGGCCCTTGGCCCTTAAGTAGTTGCTGGGAAGAAGGTACTAGCCCTAGGGGTGAGGGGGCTGGCCTCATCTTGAAAGGAATGTGAACCATCAGGAGCGAGAGGGAGGCCAGTGAGCAGTACAAAGTGGTTCCTTCCTTACTTTATCAGTTGGCTTCTGTCATATGTAAGGCTTGGAATAATAAACTCTTAGTTTTCAGAGTGCTTTCATATTTTTAATTATCTCTTTGACCCAGACAGCAAGCTTGTGAGATATGTAAAGAAGACAGTATTTATATGCAATTCACACACAAGGCTGAGGGAGGTTAAGTGGCCTGCCCAGGGTCACGCAGCTCAAAAGTGGTAGAGCAGGGTCTGTGCTCATGCCTCTGTTTCATGCTGCCATACTCTACATTTGGGTACAGTGGACAGAAACAGCTCTTAATAAAATTGTGCAGTGGGTAAATGTTGTCCTTGGTGCCTTCAGCCATCCATTTCTGACATCCAGGCATCCTGTACCCCAGATCACCCAACGTAGCACTCTGTAATAACAGTGATTACAGCTGCCTACTGTTCATTAAGCACTTAGGTGGCTGGTGACTTAGGTCCTGTGCCAAGCATTAAATATGCATTTTCATACATGAATGGTCACAGCAGAACTATTTACAATAGCCAAAAGGTGGAAACAATCCTGATGTCCATAGTATATCCAT
>NW_026652282.1:101090152-101093082 GCF_009828535.3 Hylobates moloch | reverse complement strand
GAGTAGCTGGGATTACAGGTGTGTACCACCACACCCGGCTAATTTTTGTATTTTTAGTAGAGATGGCATTCCCCTGTGTTGGCCAGGCTGGTCTTGAACTCCTGGCCTCAAGTGATCCACCCGCCTCTGCCTCCCAAAGTGCTGGGGTTACAGGCGTGAGCTACTGCGCCCAGCAATAAGCCCTTTGTTTATATGAATTAAGGCTTCTACCCTGGAGCAGGCCCTTGGCCCTTAAGTAGTTGCTGGGAAGAAGGTACTAGCCCTAGGGGTGAGGGGGCTGGCCTCATCTTGAAAGGAATGTGAACCATCAGGAGCGAGAGGGAGGCCAGTGAGCAGTACAAAGTGGTTCCTTCCTTACTTTATCAGTTGGCTTCTGTCATATGTAAGGCTTGGAATAATAAACTCTTAGTTTTCAGAGTGCTTTCATATTTTTAATTATCTCTTTGACCCAGACAGCAAGCTTGTGAGATATGTAAAGAAGACAGTATTTATATGCAATTCACACACAAGGCTGAGGGAGGTTAAGTGGCCTGCCCAGGGTCACGCAGCTCAAAAGTGGTAGAGCAGGGTCTGTGCTCATGCCTCTGTTTCATGCTGCCATACTCTACATTTGGGTACAGTGGACAGAAACAGCTCTTAATAAAATTGTGCAGTGGGTAAATGTTGTCCTTGGTGCCTTCAGCCATCCATTTCTGACATCCAGGCATCCTGTACCCCAGATCACCCAACGTAGCACTCTGTAATAACAGTGATTACAGCTGCCTACTGTTCATTAAGCACTTAGGTGGCTGGTGACTTAGGTCCTGTGCCAAGCATTAAATATGCATTTTCATACATGAATGGTCACAGCAGAACTATTTACAATAGCCAAAAGGTGGAAACAATCCTGATGTCCATAGTATATCCATACCATGGAATGTTATTTGGCCATACAAAGGAATGAAATAGGCCAGGCACGGTGGCTCACGCCTGTAATTCCAGCACTTTGGGAGGCTGAGTCGGGCAGATCACCTAAGATCAGGAGTTCGAGACCAGCCTGGCCAACATGGTGAAACCTGTCTTTACTAAAAAAAAAAAAATTACAAAAATTGCCAGATGCGGTGGCTCACACCGGTAATCCCAGCACTTTGGGAGGCCGAGGTGGGTGGATCACCTGAGGTCAGGAGTTTGAGACCAGCCTGACCAATATGGTAAAACATCATCTCTACCAAAACTACAAAAACTAGCTGGGCGTGGTGGTGTGTGCCTGTAGTCCCAGCTACTCCGGAGGCTGAGACAGGAGAATTGCTTGAACCTGGGAGGCGAAGGTTGCAGTGAGCCGAGATTGTGCCACTGCACTCCAGCCTGGGCGACAGAACGAGACTCCGTCTCAAAAACAACAACAACGACAAACCCCCAAAATTAGCTGGGCCTGGTGGTGGGCGCCTGTAATCCCACTTACTTGGGAGGCTGAGTCACGAGAATCTCTTGAACCCTGGAGGCGGAAGTTGCAGTGAGCCAAGATTGCGCCACTGCCCTCCAGCCTGGGCGATAAAGCGAGACTCAGTCTCGGAAAAAAAAAAAAAAGGCCGGGTGCGGTGGCTCACGCCTGTAATCCCAGCACTTTGGGAGGCCGAGGCAGGCGGATCACGAGGCCAGGAGATCAAGACCATCCTGGCTAACACGGTAAAACCCCGTCTCTACTAAAAATACAAAAAATTAGCCGGGCGTAGTGGCAGGCACCTGTAGTCCCAGCTATTCCGGAGGCTGAGGCAGGAGAATGGTGTGAACCCGGGAGACAGAGCTTGCAGTGAGCCGAGATGGCACCACTGCACTCCAGCCTGGGCGACAGAGCAAGACTCCATCTCAAAAAAAAAAATAATAAGGAACGAAATAACTGACACATGCTACAACATGGAGGAATGTGGAAAATACTATGCTAAGTGAAAGAGAAAGAACCAGACACAAACAACTCTTCTGATTCCTACAAGAGATATCCAGACGAGGCAAATCCATATAAACAGAAAGTAGGTCAGTGGTTGTCAAGGCAGGCATGAGGGGAGAGGGAGAATAGAGAGTGATTGCTAATGGGTATGGGTTTCTTTGGGGGTGTTGAAAATATTCTGGAATTAGATAGTGGTGATGGTTGCACAGCCTTGTGAATATACTAAAAACCACTGAAATGTACACTTTAAAATGGTGAATTGCCAGGCGCAGTGGCTCATGACTGTAATCCCAGCACGTTGGAAGGCCGAGGTGGGCAGATCACCTGAGGTCAGGAGTTCAAGACCAGCCTGGCCAACATGATAAAACCCCGTCTCTACTAAAAATACAAAATTAGCCGGGCTTGGTGGTGCATGCCTGTAATCCCAGCTACTCGGGAGGCTGAGGCAGGAGAACTGCTTGAACCTGGGAGGTGGAAGTTACAGTGAGCCCTGATCACACCATTGCACTCCAGCCTGGGCAACGAGAGTGAAACTTCGTCTCAAACAAAAAAGGTGAATTATATGGTATGTGAATTATATCTCAGTAAAGCTGTTGCCAAAAAGTGCATTATCTCCCTTAATCTTTACAACAACTCTAAGAGACTAATGAGAAACTGAGGCCCAATGAAGTTAATTGACCACGTTCACACAGCTAGTAATTGGCAGGAAACCCATCCAGCTTCAACTGATTCCAAGGCTCATACTTTTAACCATCATGTTACACTGGGTCTAATGCATCCCTCATTTACATAGAGGATGTTGTAAAAGCCAACACTCACTGAGGGCTTAATATGTGCCAAACACGGCTGGGCGCGGTGGCTCACGCTTGTAATCCCAGCACTTTGGGAGGCCGAGGCGGGCGGATCACGAGATCAGGAGATCGAGACCACGGTGAAACCCCGTCTCTACTAAAAATACAAAAAATTAGCCGGGCGTGGTGGCGGCCGCCTGCAGTCCCAGCCTCTC
>NW_026652282.1:101087364-101090142 GCF_009828535.3 Hylobates moloch | reverse complement strand
AAAAAAAAAAAAAAAAAATGTGCCAAACACTATGCTAATCACATCACATTCATGATGCTTAACATTATGGTAGATATTGTTAAAGCAATAATCCGCAATTTTTTTTTTTTTTTTTTGAGATGGGAATCTGGCTATGTCACCCAGGCTGGAGTACAGTGGCACCATCATAGCTCACTGCAGCTTCTAACTCCTGGGCTCAAGCCAACCTCCCACCTCAGCCTCCTGAGTAGCTGGGACTACAGGCATGTGCCACCATGCTCAGCTAATTGTTTGTTTGTTTGTTTGTTTGTTTGTTTGTTTGTTGAGACAGAGTTTCGCTCTTGTTGCCCAGGCTGGAGTGCCATGACGCCATCTTGGCTCACTGCAACCTCCGCCTTCCGGGTTCAAGCGATTCTCCTGCTTCAGTCTCCCGAGTAGCTGGGATTACAGGTGCCCGCCACCACGCCCAGCAAATTTTTTTGATTTTTAGTAGAGACAGGGTTTCGCCATGTTGGGCAGGCTGGTCTCAAACTCCTGACCTCAGATGATTCGCCTGCCTTGGCCTCCCAAAGTGCTGGGATTACAGGTGTGAGCCACTGCACCCAGTCCCAGCTAATTTTTAAAAAATTATTTTAGAGATGGGATCGCACCATGTTGCCAAGGCTGGTGTCCCAACGTTTTAAATTGCACGCCCCTATAATAAAAATATTTTGAGCAGATATTCTCAACATTTGTGAATATTTTGTAATTTCAAAATGACGTATGTGTATTACTCTACTAAATATGTATATTATAAAGCATACACAAAAAGGAAATTTTAAAAGGATGAGACAGATAAAATATAGTTTAAAATAATTTACAATTTTATAATGCTTCTAGTACAAAACTATTTGGATATTCATTAAAATTTTATTATTAATTTTTTCACAAGAGAATGTGATTGCATATGCTTCATTTTTAAAACATCTTTTTTTTTTTTTTGAGACAGAGTCTCGCTCTGTCGCCCAGGCTGGAGTGCAGTGTTAAGAATACAGCTCATGCCGGGCTTGGTGGCTCAAGCCTGTAATCCCAGCACTTTGGGAGGCCGAGGCAGGCGGATCACGAGGTCAGGAGATTGAGACCATCCTGGCTAACACGGTGAAACCCCGTCTCTACTAAAAATACAAAAAAATTAGCCGGGCGTGTTGGCGGGTGCCTGTAGTCCCAGCTACTCGGGAGGCTGAGGCAGGAGAATGGCGTGAACCCAGGAGGTGGAGGTTGTGGTGAGCCGAGATCGCGCCACTGCACTCCAGCCTGGGGGACAGAGAAAGACTCCGTCTCAAAAAAAAAAAAAAAAAAAAGAATACAGCTCACTACAACCTCAACCACCTCCTGGGCTCAAGTGATCCTCCCCCCATCCCCCCAAGTATCTGGGACTACAGGCGTGTGTCACCATGCCAGGCTAGTTTTTGTATTTTTTGTAGAGATGAGTTTCACCATGTTGCCCAGGCTGGTCTCAAACTCCTGGGCTCAAGCAATCTACTTGCCTTGGCCTCCCAAAGTACTGGAATTACAGGGGTGAGCCACTTTACTTAGCCATTTTTTAAAAATCTAACATCATTGTTATTAGAAAGTGCTGGCTGGGTGTGGTGGCTCACGCCTGTAATCCCAGCACTTTGGGAGGCCAAGGCAGGTGAATCACCCGATGTCAGAAGTTTCAGACCAGCCTGGCCAACATGTTGAAAAACCATCTCTACTAAAAATAAAAAATTAGCTGGGTGTGGTGGCACACACCTGTTGTCCCAGCTACTCGGGAGGCTGAAGCAGGAGGATCACTTGAACTCAGGAGGTGGAGGTGTAGTGAGCCGAGATCTCGCCCCTGCACTCTAGCCTGGGCAACAGAGCAAGACTCCGTCTCAAAAAAAAAAAAAAAAAGTGCTAGGCTACTATGACCGTTCTTGGGTTAACACTATAATGCATCTCTTTGAAGGTGCAGATCTTACTTTATTGCAGCACTCGGTTTTAGTGGATGTCACACATAAGCAAGATGTCTCACAAAGATACACAGCTCCAAATGGAAGAAAAATTTAATTGGCTGGGCTTAGTACATCATAATTCTTGTTTTTCAATTCCACCCACCAATTATGCAAAGATTTCTGATGAAATTCAGCTGGTAAATGGTCATTTTTGCTGATGGCAATCATTTGTTCTTGCAAAACGGTAAGTACTTGTTGCACCTTTGTGTTTTTAACAAATGTGTCGAAAACCCACAAAAACTCTACATTTGAAATATGTTTAAAAAACAGGTTAGGAATTTTTATTCCGAAGTTTTAAAATGTGCAGATATGATAGGTTTTCTAGGTATGCTACTTACATCATTTTTGGCCACAAAATTACATAACAATGAAAACACAAACATCCATTTTCCAAATGTTCTCTGCCTGTTCTGAATTTCCTTCCAAAGCAGTTACTTTCTCACTCATTGTTAAAATATCAACTTTATCTTGAAGAACTGGATGGGGTGTGTTTCTTATGATTTTTTTTTTTAAAGTCTCCTGGCCGGGCGCGGTGGCTCACACCTGTAATCCCAGCACTTTGGGAGGCCGAGGCTGGCGGATCACCTGAGACCAGGAGTTTGAGACCAGTCTGGCCAACATGGCAAAACCCTGTCTCTACTAAAAATACAAAAAAATTAGCTGGGCATAGTGGCAGGTGCCTGTAATCCCAGCTACTCAGGAGGCTGAGGCAGGAGAATCGCTTGAACCTGGGAGGAGGAAGTTGCATTGAGCCGAGATCGCGCCATTGCACTCCAGCCTGGAC
>NW_026652282.1:101086514-101087354 GCF_009828535.3 Hylobates moloch | reverse complement strand
ACTCTAAGACACCCCTGAAAATGTCAGTAAATTTGAAATGCAAGGCCGGGTGCGGTGGCTCACGCTTGTAATCCCAGCACTTTGGGAGGCCGAGGCGGGCGAATCACGAGGTCAGGAGATCGAGACCACGGTGAAACCCTGTCTCTACTAAAAAATATAAAAAATTAGCCGGGCGTGGTGGCGGGCGCCTGTAGTCCCAGCTACTCGGAGAGGCTGAGGCAGGAGAATGGCGTGAACCCGGGAGGCGGAGCTTGCAGTGAGCCGAGATTGCGCCACTGCACTCCAGCCTGGGCGAAGAGCGGGGATTTGTCCTCAAAAAAAAAAAAAAAAAAAAAAAAAAATGAAATGCATATATGTATGTGGAAAAAAAAGTGCATCTTTTAGTTTGAAAACTCTTTTAACGACTTACATAATAGAATTCTGTAAAGATTTTACTGGTATATTAGCTGGGCACGGTGGCTCACACCTGTGTGAGCCGAGGAGAGAGGATTACCTGAGGTCAGGAGTTCGAGACCAGCCTGGCCAACATGGTGACCACCAGGCCAGCTGGGCCTGGTGACACGCACCTATAGTCCCAGCTACTTGGGAGACTGAGGCAGGAGAATCACATGAGCCTGGGAGGTGGAGTTTGCAGCGAGCTGAAATCACACCACTGAACTCTAGCCTGGGCGAAAGAGTGGGACTGTCTAAAAAAAAAAAAATTTACTGTATATCAAGTCTTATTTTGCCAGGCACGGTGGCTCATGCCTGTAACCCCAGCACTTTGGGAGGCCGATGAGGGTAGATCATTTGAGGTCGGGAGTTTGAGACCAGCCTGGCCAACAAGGTGAAACCCTGTCT
>NW_026652282.1:101080176-101086479 GCF_009828535.3 Hylobates moloch | reverse complement strand
TTTTTTTTTTTTTTTTTTTTTTTTTTTTTTTGAGATGGAGTCTTGTTCTGTCCCCCAGGCTGGAGTGCAGTGGCGCAATCTCGGCTCACTGCAAGCTCCGCCTCCCGGGTTCACGCCATTCTCCTGCCTCAGCCTCTCCGAGTAGCTGGGACTACAGGCGCCCGCCACTACGCCCGGCTAAATTTTTTGTATTTTTAGTAGAGACGGGGTTTCACCGTGGTCTCGATCTCCTGACCTCGTGATCCGCCCGCCTCAGCCTCCCAAAGTGCTGGGATTACAAGCGTGAGCCACCGCACCCGGCCAACAGTCTTATTTTTATACCGTTAACCAGATTAATGAATCCTATAGCACTTTGTACATTTCAGGCTTCAATATCTTTGCTGTGATAGCTCGTCAACTTTCTCAGTAAAGTTACCTTGAAATCCACTCCCACTTTTGGAAAGTTTCCTGTCAGAGTAGCACTTCATCAGTATAAAAATCTTTATTTCCAGTTTTCCTATAAGATGTTACAGAAGTAAACAAGTCACTTTGTGTTCATAATATATCTTCTCCTTTACATTTTTCCTTTGGTAGACCACACACAAAAAAGTAGTTTTTTGGCTGGGCATGGTGACTCACACCTGTAATCTGAACACTTTGGGAGGCTGGGGTGGGAGTATCGCTTGTGGCCAGGAGTTTGAGACAAGCCTGGGCAACAAAACGAGACCCTGTCACTACAAAAAATTAAAAAACAAAAATAGCCTGGAGTGGTGGCATGCGCCTGTGGTCCCAGCTACTCAGAAGGCTCAGGTGGGAGGATCACCTGAGCCCAGGAGTTAAAGGCTGCAGTGAGCTACAATGCTGCCACTATACTCCAGCCTGGGTGACAGAGGGAGACTCTTATCTCAAAATAAATAAATAAATTCTTTGTGGATTTTATTATTGAAACAGTATCGGCCGGGCGCGGTGGCTCACGCCTGTAATCCCAGCACTTTGGGAGGCCGAGGCGGGCAGATCACGAGGTCAGGAGATCGAGACCATCCTGGCTAACACAGTGAAACCCCGTCTCTACTAAAAATACAAAAAATTAGCCGGGCGAAGTGGCAGGCGCCTGTTGTCCCAGCTACTGGGGAGGCTGAGGCAGGAGAATGGTGTGAACCCTGGGGGGCAGAGCCTGCAGTGAGCCGAGATCGCGCCATTGCACTCCAGCCTGGGCGACGGCGAGACTCTGTCTCAAAAAAAAAAAAAAAAAGAAACAGTATCTAGCAAATACAAAGCTGAAAATGCTGAAAAAGTTTTGTCCAACTGTACAGAAAACTTCCTACACTGTATCATTTACTCATACTGTTTGTTCAAATCTTCAGCAATGTTACCTAGATGCCTTCCAATGGTATTTACTGACAAATAAATGTGTTTTAGTTTGTTACCACTTTGTTTCAAATGAACTATTTTGACCATGTTTACTAGGATAGGAAAAGCAACTGCTTCCTCAAGGGGATCTACGAACTTTTGTTTTTTGTTATTAGTAACAAACTTCGAATGAAGCTTCTAAATATGTATCTTTCCATTCAGTGAGATGTAATAAAGTACTGTTTTGAAAATCACATGACTTTTGGCATTGCTGAAAAAACAGCAGAGACGTGTCTTTATGTTCTGTATATCCAGGGTTTGTTAATGTAAAGTTTTAAAATATGGTGACGTGCATACAAAAAAAAAAAAATGCACAAATAAGTGTATAGCTTGACATGGTTTTTTGTTTTGCTTTGTTTTGAGACAGAGTTTTGCTCTTGTCATCCAGGCTGGAGTGCAATGGTGCAGTCTCGGCTCACTGCAACCTCTGCCTCCTGGGTTCAAGCGATTCTCCTGCCTCAGCCTTCCGAGTAGCTGGGATCACAGGCACCCGCTACCACGCCCAGCTAATTTTTATATTTTTAGTAGAGAGGTTTTACCATGTTGGCCAGGCTGGTCATTACAAATTGAACACACTTGTGTAACTAGCACCCAGATCAAGAAATAGAATATCACAGCACCCAGAAGCCTCTTTTGTGGCCCCTCTCTGCCATTACCCTTCTAGTTCCTACTACTGTGTAACAAATCATCCTAAAACTTTTTTTTTTTTTTTGAGACAGAATCTTGCTCTGTTGCCCAGGATGGAGTGCAGTGGCAAAATCTCGGCTCACTGCAGCCTTCACTTCCCGGGCTCAAGTGATCCTCCCCACCTCAGCCCTGCAAGTAACTGGGACCACAGGTGCATGCCACAACACCCAGCTAATTTTCTGTATTTTTAGTAGAGACGAGATTTTACCATGTTGCAAAAGCTGGTGTCGAACTCCTGACTTCAGGTGATCCACATACCTCGGCCTCCCAAAGTGCTGGGATTATAGGATTATAGCCATGAGCCACTGCGCCCAGCCTCATCCCAAAACTTAGTGGTGAAAAATAACTATTTTCTTATGCTCATGGATTCTGGAGGTCAAGAATTCAGACAGGGCACAAGGGGATGACTGGCATCTGCTCCATGATGTCTGGCACATTGACTGGGAAGACGTGAGAGCTGGGGGTGACTTGACACTGGTTGAGGTGGGATCCTCTGGAGGTGTATTTCCTCACATGTCTGTCATTTGCTGCTGGCTGCTGGCTGGGACCTCAGCTGAGGGCTGCTGGCCAGGACACTTGAGGCAGCCGCTGACCGCGGTTTATGACATAGCTTTGGAAGTTAGGCAGCATCTCCTCTACCATACTCTGTTGGCTGCTCAGATTCAAGGGAATGGCACATAGATTCCTCCTCTCAAAAGGAGGAGTGTCAAATAATTCGTGGATATGCTTCCAAACTGCCACGAAAAGCAGCCATCATCTGGACGTGTCCCACTGTAGATTAGTGATGCATCCACCTTGTGGAGGCTTAGATTTTAAAGCTCTCACTAATCCTAATGGCTTCGTACTATTATTAGCTAATCTCTCAAGGCAAATTATCCACTTAAAGTGCATTTATTATTAACAATAGTGAATGGGGCCAGGCGCGGCAGCTCACGCCTGTAATCCCATCACTTTGGGAGGCCGAGGCGGGCGGATCACGAGGTCAGGAGAACGAGACCATCCTGGCTAACACGGTGAAACCCTGTCTCTGCTAAAAATACAAAAAAAAAAAAAAAAAAAGCCAGGCGTGGTGGCGGGTGCCTCTAGTCTCAGCTACTCGGGAGGCTGAGGCAGGAGAATGGCGTGAACCCGGGAGGCAGAGCTTGCAGTGAGCCAAGATCGGGCCACTGCATTCCAGCCTGGCCAACAGAGCGAGACTCTGTTTCAAAACAAACAAACAAACAAACAAACAAATAAACAAAATAGTGAATGGGAATCATACTTTAAGTAGGCCTTTGTGGTATTTGCTTTCTTTTTTTTTTTTTGGTGGGGGGGTGCTGATTTCTTTTTTCTTTTTTTGAGACAGGGTCTTTCTCTGTCACCCAGGCTGGAGTGCAGTGACACATCATGGCTCACTGCAGCCTCAACCTCCTGGGCTCAAGCAATCCTCAAATCTCAGCCTCCCGAGTAGCTGGGTCTATAGGCTTGAGCTACCAGTCCCGGCTAAATTTAAATTGTTTTGTAGAGACGAGGGTCTCACTATGTCACCCAGGGTTATCTTAAACTCCTGGGTTCAAGGGATCCTCCTGCCTTGGTCTCCCAAAGTGCTATGATTACAGGCATGAGCCACTGCACCTGGCCTGATTTCTTTTCTCTTTTTTCTTTTTTTTTTTTGAGATGGAGTCTTGCTCTGTCGCCCAGGCTGGAGTGCAGTGGCACGATCTTGGCTCACTGCAAGCTCCGCCTCCTGGGTTCACGCCATTCTCCTGCCTCAGCCTCTGGAGTAGCTGGGACTACAGGTGCCCACCACCACGCCCAGCTAATTTTTTGTATTTTTAGTAGAGACGGGGTTTCACCATGTTAGCCAGGATGGTCTCGATCTGCTGACCTCGTGATCTGCCTGCCTCGGCCTCCCAAAGTGCTGGGATTACAAGTGTGAGCCACCGTGCCTGGCCGTCTTTTTCTTTTTCTTTTTTTTTTTTTTTGAGACAGGGTTTTGCTCTGTCACCCAGGCTGTAGTGCACTGGCACTGTCTTGACTCACTGCAACCTCCACTTCCCAGGTTCAAGCAATTATCATGCCTCAGTCTCCTGAGTAACTGGGATTACAGGCATGTGCCACTACGCCCAGCTAATTTTTGTATTTTTAGTAAAGAGGAGGTTTCCCCATGTTGGCCAAGATGGTCTCCATCTCTTGACCTCGTGATCTGCCTGCCTTAGCCTCCCAAAGTGCTGAGATTACAGGCGTGAGCCACTGTGCCCGGCCTGATAATAGCTTTCTATGTGCCAGCTACTGCTCCAAGTTTATATGTATTATATGTATTAATTCATTAACTCATTTGTATTTATATGTATTAACTCATTAATTCCTTTTATTAGTCCATTTTCATGCTGCTGATAAAGACATACTTGAGACTGAGAAGAAAAAGATGTTTAGGCCAGGCGTGGTAGCTCACACCTGTAATCCCAGCACTTTGGGAGGCCGAGGTGGAAGGATTACCTGAGATCAGGAGTTTGAGGCCACCCTGGCCAACATGGCAAAACCCCATCTCTACTAAAAATACAAATTAGTAGGGTGTGGTGGTACATGCCTGTGATCCCAGCTACTCGGGAGGCTGAGGCAGGAGAATTGCTTGAACCTGGGAGGTGGAGGTTGTAGTGAGCCTGGATCACGCCACTGCACTCCAGCCTGGGTGACAGAGTGAGACTCCATCTAAAAAAAAAAAAAGAAAAAGAAAAAAGAGGTTTAATGGACCTACAGTTCCACATGGCTGGGGAGGCCTCACAATCATGGTGGAAGGTGAAAGGCATGTCTCACATGGCAGCAGACAGGAGAAGAGAGCTTGTGCAGGGAAACTCCCATTTTTAAAACCATCAGATCTCATGAGACTTATTCACTATTATGAGAACAGCATGGGAAACACCTGCCCCTATGATTCAATCACCTCCCACCAGGTTCTTCCCACGACACATGGGAATTGTGGGAGGTACAATTCAAGATGAGATTTGGGTGGGGACACAGCCAAATAATATCACTTCTCAAAATAGCCTTATGGGTAGGTTCCCTTATTACCTCTATTTTACAGATGAGAAAATTAAGGCTCAAAGAATTTGAGAGGTTAAGTGACTTGCTCAAGATTGCACAACTAGTATCCGGCAGAGTTGGGATTCAACCCCAGGCAGCGTGGCTCAAGAGTCATATGTTGAGCCAATAGCTCATACACTGAAAAATTTGTCTTGTGATTGGGGCCTTCAATGCCTTAACCCAAAGGAGTGGTTCTAATGGTAGGGATCTCAGACATGAGGGAGCCTGATAGTAGTGAGGATTCTTATCTTGGAGACTTTTCCTGGTGGCACACTCAACTCTGCCATCTGAGCCTTACGTTTCATGGTGGCCCCTCTTGTGTGAAATAAACAAGGGAAAATAGTCTTTTTTTTGAGACGGAGTCTTGCTCTGTTGCCCAGGCTGGAGTGCAGTGACGTGATCTCAGCTCACCACAACCTCCGCCTCCCAGGTTCAAACGATTCTCCTGCCTCAGCCTCCCTAGTAGCTGGGACTACACGTATGCACCACCATGCCAGGCTAATTTTTACACTTTTTAGTAGAGACGGAGTTACACTATGTTGGCCAGGCTGGTCTCAAACTCCTGACCTCATGATCCGCCGACCTTGGCCTCTCAAAGTGCTGAGATTACAGGTGTGAGCCACCACACTGGGCTTTTTTTTATTTTTTATTTTGAGATGGAGTTTCACTCTGCCACCCAGGCTGGAGTGCAGTGGTGCGATCTCCGCTCGCTGCAACCTCCACCTCCCGGATTCAAGTGATTCTCCTGCCTCAGCCTCCCAAATAGCTGTGACTACAGGCATCTGCCATCACGCCCGGCTAATTTTTTGTTTTTTTAATTGTTTTTCTAATAGAGTTGGGGTTTCACCATGTTGACCGGGCTGGTCTCAAACTCATGACCTCAGGTGATCCGCCTACCTCGGCCTCCCAAAGTGCTGGGATTACAGGCGTGAGCCACTGCACCCGGCCAGGAAAATAGCCTTCTAACTGGGCTTGTGGCATCTCTCTAAATTACCTGAAGCCTCCAGTTTTGTGCTATTTGTCAATTGTCAGCCTCCATATTTGAGCGGCTCTTATATGGGCTGGGTTCATGAGAACATTGTTCACACTTAAAATGGGCAGAGTCTGGAGAGATTTCAATGTGAAACATTGTCAGTTGCTTTTTTTTTTTTTTTTTTTTTTTGG
>NW_026652282.1:101058064-101070176 GCF_009828535.3 Hylobates moloch | reverse complement strand
GACAGAGCGAGACTCCGTCTCAAAAAAAAAAAAAGAATTGATTGTAAGTTATCTGCAAGTTATAAGCTAAAGAAAAAATGTGTCTGAAGTTAGCCTTGTCAGGTGTAAGTCTGAATCCCCATGTCCTACCCCTGCCCAGCATTGGAACAAGGAGAGGCAGGGCCCCTACCCGGGCTCCTGCAACTAGAGGAGCTTAGCAGGATGAGTCAAGGAGCAAGTCCAAACTGAAATTCATTAGCGAGAAACTGCAAATTAAGCCTAAAGGAGACCAAGGGCAAATGCTAAAACAGAGAGTCAGACACCAGATCACAAATGGATGCAAAGCTGGGCTATGAAGCTGAGAGTTTATTGTCAGCCAGAGACACAGTCAGGCGAATGTAAGTCATACACAAGCAAGGAAGGTCCAGGGCAATGCGATCAAACAATCTTAGGGCAGGTTCTTGGAGCTTTAGGTGTGTTGGGGTGTTTTAAAATCTGCATTCAGGGCAGGCAGTTTAGCACTGCAGTGGAGATGATACATCAGGCTATCATTGCTTGCTGTCTTTCGACATTAGAGCCATCCAGCTAGGCACTTTGCTCTGGTTCTGTGGTCACTAAGCAACTTCTTGATTAAAATGTGGCCTCCCACGTAGATGTGTTTTACCGAGAGATAATGGGCTGGCTAGCCAGCATGAGTAGTCCTTCTCTCCTGGCCTTTATTTCTCACTGTAATGTTTTCTCAAAATGAAATATACTTGATTACATTCTCTTATTACAAAAGTAAATATATGCTAATTATAGAAAATATAGACAGGCAAAAAGGGAGCATAAAGATCATCCATAATCCTCCAATCCAGAACAACTACTGTTAAGAGCTTCATATTAGTTGTTTTTTTGTTTTGTTTTGTTTTGTTTTGAGACAAGATCTTATTGTCACCCAGGCTGGCATGCAGTGTTGTGATCTCAGGTAACTGCAATCTCTGCTTCCCGGGTTCAAGTGATTCTCCTGCCTCAGCCTCCAGAGTAGCTGAGACTACAGGCACGTACCACCATGCTTGGCTAATTTCTTTTGTATTTTTAGTAGACACAAAGTCTCACCATGTTGGCCAGGCTGGTCTTCAACTCCTGGCCTCAAGTGATCCGCCTGCCTCGGCATCTCAAAGTGCTGGGATTACAGGCGTGAGCCACTGCTCCTGGCCAGATGCTTTTTTTGTTTTGTTTTTTTTGAGACAAGTCTCGCTCTGTCTCCCAGGCTGGAGTGCAGTGGCATGATCTCAGCTCACTGCAACCTCACCTCCCGGGTTCAAGCAATTCTCCTGCCTCAGCACCCCCTAGTAGCTGGGATTGCAGGCATGTGTCACCACACCTGGCTATTTTTTGTATTTTTAGTAGAGATGGGGTTTCACCATGTTGGCCAGGCTGGTCTCGAACTCCTGACCTCAGATGATCCACCTACCTTGGCCTTCCAAAGTGCTGGGATTACAGGTGTGAGCCACCGTGCCTGGCCAATCCTTCTTATATGTATATTTACCTACGGCACATATACGTATGGTCATATACACATATTTACTTTTGGTATTCTTTTTTTTTTTTTTTTTGAGACAGGCTGGATACATGGCCACCGGCTCACTGTAACCCCTCTGGTTCACCCATTCTCTGCCTCACCTCGATATGGAATACAGGCCCCAAGCTCCGTCTCCCGGGTTCACGCCATTCTCCTGCCTCAGCCTCCCAAGTAGCTGGGACTACAGGCGCCTGCCACCATGCCCGGCTAATTTTTAGTATTTTTAGTAGAGACGGGGTTTCACCGTGTTAGACAGGATGGTCTCCATCTCCTGACCTTGTGATCCGCCCACCTCGGCCTCCTAAAGTGCTGGGATTACAGGCGTGAGTCACCGTGCCCGGCCCTACTTTTGGTATTCTATCTTTTCCTTTTTTTGATTTAAAACTTCTTCAATTATGCAATGATACCTGAGTACATTTTCTTTCTTCTTTCTTTCTTCTTTCTTTCTTTCTTTCTTTCTTTCTTTCTTTCTTTCTTTCTTTCTTTCTTCCTTCCTTCCTTCCTTCCTTCCTTCCTTCCTTTCTTTCTTTCTTTCTTTTTTTTTTTTGAGACGGAGTTTCGCTCTTGTTGCCCAAGCTGGAGTGCAATGGCACGATCTCGGCTCACCATAACCCCTGCCTCCTGGGTTCAAGGGATTCTCCTGCCTCAGCCTCCTGAGTAGCTAGGATTACAGGCATGCTCCACCACACCAGGCTAATTTTTTGTATTTTTAGTAGAGACAGGGTTTCTCCATGTTGGTCAGGCTGGTCTCGAACTTCTGACCTCAGGTGATCTGCCCGCCTCAGCCTCCCATACTGCTGGGATTCCAGGCGTGAGCCACTGAGCCCAGCTTATGAGTACATTTTCATAAAATACTTTAAAAAATATTTTAATTAAGAGGGGAGTGGGTCTTGCTATTGTTGCCCAGACTGGTTTTGAACTCCTGGGCTCAAGCAATCCTCCCACCATAGCTTCCCAAGCAGCTGGGATTACAGGTGTATATCACCGTGGCCTGGCACAAATTTTAAGATGATATAGAATTATGTAGAGTAAAATATTAAGGACCTCCAAAACAACTCGTAGTACATAGCTTTGTATTTATCCTTGCAGTTTTTTTATGCATTTATATATCAATATTACATGCTATTAAAATAGAAAACCTAGTATCTTACCATCACATTAAAAAAAAAAAATTTGTTTTTGTTTTCGTTTTTTTTGAGATGGAGTCTCGCTCTGTTGCCAGGCTGGAGTGTAGTGGTGCGATCTTGGCTCACTGCAACCTCCCCCTCCTGGGTTCAAGCGATTCTCCTGCCTCAGCCTCCTGAGTAACTGAGATTACAGGCACCCACCATCACACCTGGCTAATTTTTGTATTTTTATTACAGACAGGGTTTCACCATGTTGGCCAGGCTGGTTTCGAACTCTTGACCTCAGGTGATCTGCCCACCTTGGCCTCCGAAAATGCTGGGATTACTGGTGTGAGCCACTGCGCCTGGCCCCATCATACTTTTTAGTAACTGCCTATTTTTACTAAAGATTCTATCATGAACATCTAATCACATCAATAAATACAATTTACATTATCATTTTTAAAGGCCACACAGTATTCTATTGTATGAATGCACCATGATTTATTTATTTTTTTTTTTTTTTGAGATGGAGTCTCGTGCTGTCACCAGGCTGGAGTGCAGTGGCGTGATCTCGGCTCACTGCAACAACCTCCGCCTCCAAGTTTCAAGCGATTCTCCTGCCTTAGCCTCCCGAGTAGCTGGGACTACAGGCGCGTGCCACCATGTCCAGCTCATTTTTTGTATTTTTAGTAGAGACAGGGTTTCACCATGTTGGCCAGGATGGTCTTGAACTCCAGACCTCATGATCCACCCGCCTCAGCCTCCCAAAGTGCTGGGATTACAGGCGTGAGCCACCATGCCCTACCCTGATTTATTTAATTAATGATATAGTTTGGAAATTTGTCCCCACCCAAATCTTATGTTGAATTTTAATCCCCAATGTTGGAGGTGGGGCCTGGTGGGGTGTTTGGGTTATGGGGTGGATCCTTCATGGCTTGATGCTGTCCTCGCGATAGTGAGTTCTCACAAGATCTGGTTGTTGTAAAGTGTGGCACCTCCCCCTGCCCTTTCTATTTCCTCACTCCTGCTCCCGCCATGTGAGACACCTGCTCCCACTTTGCCTTCTTCCATGAGTTAAAATGCCCCTAAAGCTTTCCCAAAGCCTGGCAGATGTCAGTGCCACACTTCCTGTATAGCCTGCAGAACTGTGAGCCAGTAAGACCTCTTTTTTTATATATAAATTACCCAGTTTCAGGTATTTCTTTATAGCAACACAAGAATGGCCTAATACAACTAATATCCTAATTTTTTATTTTTTTATTTTTATTTTTTGAGGTGAGGTCTTGTTCTGCCACTCAGGCTGGAGTGCAGTGGCACAATCATGGCTCTCACTGCAGCCTTGAACTCCTGGGCTCAAGCGATCCTCCTGCTTCAGCCTCCTGAGGAGCTACAACTACCGGCACATGCCACCATGTCCAGCTAATTTTTTTTTTTTTTTTTTTGACACAGTGTTTCGATCTGTCTCCTAGGCTGAAGTGCAGTGGCCTCATCTAGGCTCACTGCAACCTCTGCCTCCTGAATTCAAGTGATTCTCCTGCCTCAGCCTCCTGAGTAGCTGGGATTACAGGCACCCACCAGCATGTCCGGCTCATTTTTGTAGTTTTAGTAGAGACAGGGTTTCACCATGTTGGCCAGGCTGGTCTTGAACTTCTGACTTTAGATCATCCACTCTCCTCGGCCTCCCAAAGTGCTGGGATTACAGTCCTGAGCCACTGAGCTCAGCTCCAGCTAATTAAAAAAAAAAAAAAAATGTGTAGGCCAGGCACAGTGGCTCACACCTGTAATCCCAGCACTTTGGAAGGCTGAGGCATGAGATCACTTGAGCTTAAGAGAGTTTGAGACCAGCCTGGGCGACATAGTGAGGCCTCATCTCCACAAAAAAAAATAAATAAATAAGTAAATAAAAATAAATTCTTCTGGCCAGGCACAGTGGCTCACGCCTATAATCTCAGCACTTTGGAAGGCCGAGGCAGGCAGACCACAAGGTCAGGAGTTCGAGAGCAGCCTGACCACTGTGGTGAAACCTCTTCTCTACTAAAAATATAAAACTTACCCAGGCGTAGTGGCACATGCCTGTAGTCCCAGCTACTCTGGAGGCTGAGGCAACAGAATCACTTGAACTTGGGAGGCAGAGGTTGCAGTGAGCCAAGATTGTGCCACTGCACTCCAGCCTGGGAGGAGACAGAGGAGACTCCATCTCAAAAAAAAAAAAATTATTTTGTAGAGATGGAGTCTCGCTGTGTTGGCCAGGCTGGTCTCAAACTCCTGGCCTCATGGGATCCTCCTACCTCAGCCTCCCAAACTGCTGGGATTACAAGTGTGAGCCACTATGCCAGGCCATATCCTATTGTTGAAGATTTAGGTTGTTTCCAACTTTCTCTTATTACAGATGGTGCTTCACTAAACATCTTCCTGTGTATATCATTATGCACGAGTGATCATTTTTTTGGAATAAAGTCTCATAGGTAGAATTGCAGGGTCAAACAGTGTGAACACATGAAGGTCCAATTGGCCTACACACCCACCACACAGCGTATGGGAGTGCTCATTTTCTTCAACCCTTGCCCACGCTAGGTATTTCCAATCTTTTTAATCTTTGCCAATCTATGAGCACAATAGGATAGATCATTGTTGCTTTAATTAGCATTTAAAATTGTCCCTGAGGTTAATTCATTTCCTTAACAAATACAATTCAAGATCTGCTATGTGCCAAATGGTGTCTTAGGCATCAGAGATACAACGTTCAACAAAATGGCCACAGATATTGTTCTTATGGGGCTTACGACCTAAGGAGAGAGACAGACAATAATCAAACGATACGATAAATAAAGGTGAAACTGCAACTGTGATAAGGGCCGTGAAGGAAAAGTAGAAAGAGCTCTGAGAGCATAAAATAGGGGCCATCGGGTGCGGTGGCTCATGCCTGTAATCCCAGCACTTTGGGAGGCTGAGGCGGGTGGATCACCTGAGGTCAGGAGTTCAAGACCAACCTGGCCAACATGATGAAACCCCATCTCTACTAAAAATACAAAAATCAGTCGGGCATGATGGTGGGCGCTTGTAATTCCAGCTACTTTGGAGACTAAGGCAGGAGAATCGCTTGAACTCAGGAAGCAGAGGTTGCAGTGAGCTGAGATTGTGTCATTGCACTCCGGCCTGGGCAACACAGCGAGAGTCTGTATCAAAAAAAAAAAAAAAAAAGTAGGGGAATTGGAGCCATCAGGGAAGGCTTCCAGGAAGAAATGATGATTGAGGTGATGACTGAAAGAAGAGTTGGAGTCAACAGGTGAAGCAGAGATGGAAGCATTCCATAGCAAGGACAGCATGTGCAAAGATCCTGTGGTAGGTGAGGCATTTGAAAGCAGTGCAGTGTACTTAGAGTACAGAGAGTAAGGGAGAGGGAAGAGAGGTAGGCAGGGGCCAGGACATTCAGGGACAGTTAAGTGGGTCAAGAATTTTGGTCTTTATTCTAGGTGCAAAGGGAAATCATTGAAGAGTTTAAAGCACGGGAAGGACATGATCAGACTTACAGTATGGAAAGACCACTGTGGCTCCAGTGTAGAGAATAGATTGGCAGGGAACATGAGTCGATGCAGGTAGATCATCCAAAAGGGCAGTAGTTGACATGAGTGATGACAATGGCTTGGATTAGTGCAATAGTTGTGGAGATGGAGAGCAGTGCATGGATACAGACTCTGGTAGTGTCAGGACAGCCACTATGTGCTGTGGTTTTTATGGTTTGTTTGTCCCCACCAAAACTCACATTGAAAGTTGATTCCCAAAGTGGTGGTGTTGGGAGGTGGGGCCTCGTGGGAGGTGTTTGAGTCATGGGGGCAGATTGCTCATGAATGGCTTGGTGCCATTTTCAGGATAGTGAGTTCTCACTCTGGCAAGACAGGATTAGTTCCCACACAAGTGGCTTGTTATAAAGCCAGGATGCCCCTCAGGTTTCTCTTTCCCCACGTCTGCTTCCCCTTGACCTTCTCTGCCACGTTTTGACATAGCACAAGGCCCTCACCAGAAACCCAGCAGATGCTGATACCATGCTTCTCATATTTCCCAGCCTGCAGAGCCATGAGCTAAATAAACATCATTTCTTTATAAATTACCCTGGCTCAGGTATTTTTTTTTTTTTTGAGACAGAGTCTTGCTCTGTCGCCCAGGCTGGAGTGCAGTGGCGTGATCTCGGCCCACTGCAACCTCCACCTCCGGGGTTCAAGCAATTCTCCTGCCTCAGCCTCCCGTTTACCTGGGATTACAACTGCATAAAACCACGCCCAGCTAATTTTTTGTATTTTTTTTTAGTAGAGGTGTGGTTTTGCCATGTTAGTCAGGTTGGTCTTGAATGCCTGGCCTCCCGAAGTGCTGGGATTACAGGTGTGAGCCACTGCTCCCAGCCAGGTATTTCTTGATAGCAACTCAAAATGGATCAAGACACTAGGGAACCAGGAATCATGCCAAAAATGAATTGACACCAAGTCTTGGCCTACCTCTATCCTGAATCTCTCTTGAATCCAGTCCACAAACCCTATTCCAGCTCAGGCCTCATCTTCTCCTGCTTGGACTATGCACCAGTCACTTCTGTGGCCTCCTGGTTCACCTCCTCCAGTTTCTTTTCCCTACCAGCCACCACAAAGATTTATTTAAAAAACAGCTTTATTGACATATAATTCACATGTCTTTCAATTGACTTTTTTTTTTTTTTTGAGACGGAGTTTCACTCTTGTTGCCCAGGCTGGCGTGCAGTGGTGTGATCTCGCTCACTGCAACCTCTACCTCCCGGGTTCAAGCGATTCTCCTGCCTCAGGCTCCCAAGTAGCTGGGATTACAGGAGTGCACCACCACGCCCGGCTAATTTTGTATTTTTAGTAGAGACGGGGTTTCTCCACGTTGGTCAGGCTGGTCTCAAACTCCTAACCTCAGGTGATCCTCCCACCTCGGCCTCCCAAAATGCTGGGATTACAGGTGTGAGCCACTGCGCCGGGCCACAATTGACATTTTTAAAATGTACAATTCAATGGCTTTCAGTATTTCACAGGTATGTGCAACTATCACAACGATCTAATTTTAGAACATTTTCACTGCCTCAGAAAGAAACTCCATACCCAGTAGTGATTACGTTTCATTTCCTTCCTAATTCTTCCAGCCCTAGGACAGTACTAAATCTACTTTCTGTCTCTATAGATTTCTCTATTCTGAACATTTCATAAAATTAGAATCATACGATATGTGTTTTTTTGTGACTGGCTTCTTTCACTTAGCAGCATGTTTTCAAGGTTAATCCATGTTGTAGCATGTATCAGAACTTCATTCCTTTATTTTTATTTTTTACTTTTTAAGATGGAGTCTTGCTCTGTCGCCCAGGCTGGAGTGCAGTGGTGCAATCTCAGCTCACTGCAACCTCTGCTCCCTGGATTCAAGAGATTCTCTTCTCTCAGCCTTCTGAGTAGCTGGGATTACAGACACATGCCACCACGCCTGGCTAATTTTTGTATTTTTAGTAGAGACAGGGATTCAACATGTTGGCCAGGCTGGTCTCGAACTCCTGACCTCAGGTGATCCACATACCTCAGCCTCCCAAAGTGCTAAGATTACAGGCATGGGCCACTGTGCCCAGCCTCATTTATCAGTTCTAATAGTTTTTAGTAAATTCCTTAGGATTTTCTGTGTATGAAATTATGTCACCTGCAAATATAGTTCTTTTTCTTTTCCAATCTGTATGTGTTTTATTTCATTTCCTTGCTTACTTGCCCTGGCTAGAACTTCCAGTACAATGTTGAAGAGAAGTGTTGAGAGTGGACATTTTTGCCTTTTTCCTGATCTTAAGAGAAAAGCATTCAGTTTTTCACTATTAAGTATGATGTTAGCTGTGGATTTTTTCATAGACACTCCTTGTCAGGATGAGAATGTTTCCTTCTATTTCTAAGTTTATTTATTTATTTTATCATGAAGAGGTGTTGAATTTTGTCAAATGCTTTTTTCTGCATCTGTTGAAATGATTGTTTTGCTTTTTGTTTTTTATTCTATTGATATAGTGTATCGCATTATTGATTTTTCAGATGTCAAGCCAACCTTGCATCCCTGGGTAAATTCCACTTTGTAATGGAGAATAATCTTTTTATATACTGCCAGATTCAGTTTGCTAGTATTTTGTTGAGGATTTTTACGCTTAAGTTCATAAAAGTTATGATTTTCTTTTTCTTTTTCTTTTTGTAGAGACGAGGTCTTGCTATGTTGCCCAGGCTGGTCACGAACTTTCAGGTTGAAACAGTTCTCCCGCCTCTGCCTCCCAAAGTGCTGGGATTACAGGCATGAGCCACTGCACCCGACTGATTTTCTTTTTTATATCTTCATCTGGTTTTATTATCAAATACTTTGTTAACGTGATGCATTAAATTGATTGATTTTCATGTGTTGAATCATCCTTGCATTCCAGGAATAAATCACTTGGTCATGGTGTATAATCCTTTTAATATGCCGTTGAATTCAGCTGCTGGTATTTTGTTGAAGATTTTTGCATCAATATGCATAAGGAATATTGGGCTGTACTTTTCTTTCCTTGTAGTATCTTTGTCTGGCTTTAGTATTAGGGTAATGCTCGCCTCACAGAATAAGTTTGGAAGTGTTATATCCTCTTCTATTTTTTGGAAGAATTTGAGAAGGATTGGTGTTAATTCCTCTTTAAATGTTGGTATAATTCACCAGTGATACCATCTAGTCCTGGGCTTTTCTTAGTTGGAAGTTATTGACTACTGGCACAAACTATTTGTTACATGTCCCTTCAGGGTTCCTATTTCTTCTTGAGTCAATTCCTATAGTTTGTGCCTTTCTAAGAATTTTTCCAGCCGGGCGCGGTGCCTCATGCCTGTAATCCCAGCACTTTGGGAGGTCGAGGTGGGTGGATCACAAGGTCAGGAGTTTGAGACCAGCCTGGCCAATATGGTAAAACCCCATCTCTACTAAAAATACAAAAATTAGCCAAGTGTGGTGGCACATGCCTGTAATCCCAACTACTTGGGAGGCTGAGGCAGAAGAATTGCTTGAATCCGGGAGGCAGAGGTTGCAGTGAGCCGAGATCATGCCACTGCACTGCAGCTTGGGTGACAGAACGAGATTCCATCTCAAAAAAAAAAAATTTTTTTCCATTTCATCCAAATTATCTAATTTGTTGATATGCAGTTTTTCATTGCATTCTCTTATAATCCTTTTTATTTCTGTAAAGTCAGTCCTTATTTCCCTTCTTTCATTTTTGATTTTAGTAATTTGAGTGCGTTCTCTTTTTTCTTAGTCCATTTAGGTAAATGTTCATCAATTTTGGTGATTTTTTTTTTTCAAAGAATCAACTTTTGGTTTCATTGATTTTCTCTATTGTTTTTCTGTTCCCCACTTCATTAATTTTTGCTCTAATCTTTGTTAATCCTTCCTTTGATGGCTTTGGGTTTAATTTTCTTTTCTTTTATTTTTTAGAGGTCTACAGCTATATGTTTCCTTCAAAGCACTGCTTTAGTTTCTATTTTATTTTTATTTACTTAAAAAAATTTTTTTTAAAGACAGGGTCTCACTGTGCTGCCCAGGCTGGTCTCAGACTCCTGGGCTCAAGCAATCCTCCTGCCTCAGCCTCCCAAATTGCTGAGATTACAGGTGTGAGGCACTGCACCCAGCCTAGTTTCATCCCATAAACTAGGGTATATTAGTATATTGGCATATTTTGGTATATTGTGTCATAATTTGCATTCATCTCAAAGCGTTTTCTAACTTATGATTTCGTCTTTGACTCATTGGTTATATATGAGTATGCTTAATTTCTTTTTTTTTCCTATAGGATAGCCAACTCCATGTCTAATTTCTACATATTTGCAAACTTACCAAAATTTTGCCTAACTTGTCTCTAATTTCACTCCATTGTGGTTGGAGAACATACTTTGTATGATTTCAATACTTTTAAATGTATTTAGGCTTCTTTTACGGCCTGGCATGTGGCCTATCCTGTAGAATGATCCATGGGCAACTTGAGAAGAATATGCATTCTGTTACTGTTGGGTAGGGTGTTCTATAGATGTCTTTAGGCCTAGTTAGTTTATAATGCTGTTCAAATCTTATATTTCCTTTTAAATGTCTTTTTCCTATTCATTCTAACCCTTGGGGGTTTTCTGTTAGGTACACACAGATATCCTTTTAACATTCGTATCTGACTGTGTTTATCCTCTGTTTGAATATTTTGAATTCTCATTCACCACAGTATGGAGAAAGCTCTCAATATGGCACCCAAGGGAATGGTATGGCTACTGGTAATTTCCAGTATCTTCAAACTCTGACTTCCAGTCACACAATATCTTAGAGTTCCTTGAACATACCATGTTCTTTCTTCCTTCTTGTCTTTGTACATACTATTCCTTTTGCCTAGACTGTATCTAATCTCGGCTCCCCCTTCCCCAGCTAACTCTCACTCATCCTTCAAGGCCTAGGAAGTCTTTCCAAACCCACATCTGGTTAACTTGCTGTTCTGTGGTCTCTCAGTACCCTGGGCTTACTGCATAGTACTTCTCCCCTTAAAAGGAACTGGAGTAGGGCACCGTGGCTCACACCTGTAATCCCAGCACTTTGGGAGGTTGAGGTGGAAGGATCACTTGAGGCCAGGAGTTCAAGACCAGCCTGGGCAACATAGTGAGACCCCCTATCTCTACAGAAAAAAAAAAAAAATAGCCGGGAATGGCAGCATGCCCCTGTGGTCCCAGCTACTCTGGAGCCTGAGGCAGGAGGATCGCTTAAGCCTGGGAGGTCCAGGCTGCAGTGAGCTGTGATTCTGCAGCTACACTCCAGTCTGGGTGAAAGAATGAAACCCTGCCTTAAAAAAAAGGAATTGAAAATATATCTGTCAGCCGGGCGTGGTGGCTCATGCCTGTAATCCCAGCACTTTCGGAGGCGGGTGGATCACGAGGTCAGGAGTTCAAGACCAGCCTGGCCAAAATGGTGAAACCCCATCTTTACTAAAAATACAAAAATTAGCTGGGCATGGTGGTGGGTGCCTGTAATCCCAGCTACTCGGGAGGCTGAGGCAGAGAATTGCTTGTACCAGGGAGGTGGAGGTTGCAGTGAGCCAAGATAACACCACTGCAGATCTGTCTGGCCTGGGTGAGAGAGTGAGACTCCATCTCAAAAAAAAAAAAAAAAAAAGAGAAAAAGAAAAACAGAAAAGAAAATGTATCTGTTGAGGCGGGCGGATCACAAGATCAGAAGTTTGAGACCAGCCTGGCCAATCTGGTGAAACCCTATCTCTACTAAAAATACAAAAAAATTAGCCCGGCGTGGTGGCGGTGGCGGGCACCTGTAATCCCAGCTACGTGGGAGGCTGAGGCAAGGAGAATTGCTTGAACCTGGGAGGTGGAGGTTGCAGTGAGCCGAGATTGCAACATTGCACTCCAGCCCAGGCGACAGCGGGAGACTCTGTCTCAAAAAAAAA
>NW_026652282.1:101029391-101057714 GCF_009828535.3 Hylobates moloch | reverse complement strand
CCCGAGTAGCTGGGATTGCAGGCACATACCACCACACCCAGCTAATTTTTGTATTTTTAGTGGAGACAGGGTTTCACTATGTTGGCCAGGCTGGTGTTGAACTCCTGACATTGTGATATGCCCTCCTCAGCCTCCCAAAATGCTAGGATTACAGGCATGAGCCACTGCACCCAGATGGTTTTTTTTCTTTTTATATAACACCTTATTGAGTTATAATCCACATACCACTAAATTCACCTCATTCATAGGTTTTGATGAGTATAAACAATGCTTTGTTTTCATAAACAAAAGAATGTAATTTTAAAGACATTTTTATGATTGACTTGGAAGTACAGACCTTTGTTTGTTTGTTTGTTTGTTTGTTTTCAGAGGGAGTCTTGCTCTGTTGCCAAGGCTGGAGTGCAGTGGTACAATCTCTGCTCACTGCAACCTCCGCCTCCCAGGTTCAAGCGATTCTCCTGCCTCAGCCTCCTGAGTAGCTGGGACCACAGGTGTGTGCCACCATGCCCAGCTAATTTTTGTACTTGGTCTTGTGATCTGCCCACCTCGGCCTCCCAAAGTGCTGGGATTACAGGTGTGAGCCACTGCGCCTGGCCCTTTTATTTATTTATACCCTGCCTGCAACTAAATTATCAAACCCACTACTAGAGTGTGTCAACATTCAGCTCAGTGAACTGGAGCAACCAAGAATACACCATCCCCCAGGGTTGTTTTTTTTTCTTTTTTGAGATGGACTCTCGCTGTGTGGCCCAGGCTAGAGTGCAGTGGCTCGATCTCCGCTCACTGCAAGCTCTGCCTCCCGGGTTCAAGCCATTCTCCTGCCTCGGCCTCTTGAGTAGCTGGGACTACAGGCATGTGCCGCCACACCCAGCTAACTTTTTGCATTTTTAGCAGGGACGGGGTTTCACCATGTCGGCCAGAATGGTCTCTATCTCCTGACCTCGTGATCCGCCTGCCTCAGCCTCCCAAAGTGCTGGGATTACAGGCGTGAGCCACCGCGCCCGGCCACCATCCCCCAGGTTTTGCAGGTGACCTTTATCCCAATTGCTCAGGCTAGATGGCCAAACTCTAGAAGAGATTAGGGTCTTCGTGATGCAGCTGAACGTGCATTCTCTTTCTGACAACTTCCAGAATGAAGCTTCCATCAGGAGTCTGTCTCCTGAGCCAGCATGAGATAGGCCCAGGCTGAATAGCTCCCACTGTTCCAGTTTATTTTGTTAAATACCAACGTTCTATTCTTATTATTGGATCAGTCAGACTTGACCAATGACCAACAGTAGGCCTATAAATATACACTTTTGAGTGAATACAATTGATACAACTTTTGGGGATGCTTTTGTATTACTGTCTCCACAATACATATTGTTAAATAAACAACAAGCCATATTTCACCATTATTATTCATTTATGTGGCCTGTACGTATCTACACCTTTTATTATGTAATCTACAATGGAGAAACATTGCCTTAAACAACCTTCTCTAAAATTTCAGGTCTCATGGCTAGATTTGTGATCAGAACTCCACGGTAGGTTATTTAAACCTGTAATCTCTGACAAGGGCTTAGAGAGCTAGTATTTTATCTCTAAAAATGTTTATTGAGGGCTAATGCATATATTTTGGAAATCAATAGCAGAGGTGCTTTGTAGATATTCTATCACAAAAGTTGAGAAGCTTGACCTCTGGTCTTGCCTGAATGGGAGGTCGTAGGCGCTCTCATGGAGGTAGGCCATGAAGCTACTTGCAGCGAAGCCCAGATCTTTCTCAGGAAACAGTTTTGGTCCTTTGCCAACATGTCAAAAAATGCTTCATTGAGTCCCCATGTTCCACAATACAGAGCAGAGCATTAATCAGTCACTTTCCATGGTCATAGAAAAACCTCAACACTATTGCAGCACTGCAAAGGCCAGATGAAGGACCCCTTCGAGAAGTTGGGGTGGTGCTTATCATTCAAAAGCAAGCTTAGGCCAGGCATGGTGGCTCATGCCTGTAATCCCAGCATTTTGGGAGGCTGAGGCTGGCAGATCACGAGGTCAGGAGTTCAAGATCAGCCTGACCAACATGGTGAAACCCTGTCTCTACTAAAAATACAAAAATTAGCCAGGCGTGGTGGTGTGCACCTGTAATCCCAGCTACTCAGGAGGCTGAGGCAGGAGAATCGCTTGAATTGGGGAGACGGAGGTTGCGGTGAGCCGAGATCACACCATTGCACTCCAGCCTGGGCGACAAAGCTAGATTTTGTCTCCAAAAAAAAAAAAAGCAAGCTTAGATGAAGGGTGTTTTATCCTTTCTGACAAGATCCCATCCACACTTAAGCCAAGAAATTTCTGCCTTGCTTTAGAGGTATCTTCAAAACCCCCATGCCCCATGTCTCTGCAGAAAGAACTAAAGGTTCTTAGTTTTGAAACCTACCCCTTCCTCCCCCACATACACATCCCTACTCACCCTCAGTTTTGACTCCAGTTCAAGATAATAGATTCACACTATTGGAATCCACCCCTGTGCTTTTGTTGACATCTGGCATTTCCTAACCCATTTCTGGTTACCAGTGTTTTATTCTTAGACCTCATTCTGATAATTTGATAATTTCCTTTGCCTATTTTACCCAGCCACCTCCTACTGCCATTCAGGCATCAACTTAGGTATCAACGCATCTGGAAAGCCTTCCTTAATTACCTGAGTCTCAATTAGGTACCTATCCTCAGGACCCCATTCTTTTCTTCACCACTCTGTATTATAATAACCTATGTGACTTTTCATCCCCCAACTCCCACCCAGACTGTAAATTCCATAATGCACTTGTTCACCAGTGTTTCCCAATGTCATGTACAGGTCTCAGCACACACAAAATGTTCTATAAATCTCTATTGAATAAATGAATGAATGAACGTATTCCACCAGTTTATTCACCCCTTTAAACCCTGACTGTATCGTTGACTTGGTCTCTCAGTTGAAGGCTGACACTGTGGAATGTCTGATTTTAAGTAACATGACTTCTCCATGAGTCTGCTTCGTTGAATCAGCTGCAAGTCAATATGCCTTCAGGTGACTGAATCTATTTTATAAAGTTATTTAATATTGACCAATTGAGTTACAGAAAATATATGCCAAAGTCAAGGGTTACAATTTTATCTTGATTACTTCTAACAGGAGTAAAATACCATGACTGATTATCTTTTGAGGTCTCTCTTGGCAGGTAATGATAAAACCTTGTCACCAGCTTCCTAAAGGTCCCTGAATGTGTATTTGCCATGGCAGGGAAAATATCTGTCCAGGTGATTGAAACACACATTCAAATCACTGGAGTAGAAATTTAAAAAGAAGGGCGGGGAGTGGTGGCTCATGCCTGAAATCCCAGCACTTTGGGAGGCCAAGGTGAGAGGATTGCTTGAGGCCAGGAGTTAGACACCAGACTGGGCAACATAGGGAAACCCCTGTCTATACAAAAAACTAGCTGGGCATAGTGGTGTGAGCCTGTAGTCTCAGATACTGGAGAGGCTGAAGTGGGAGGATCATTTGACCCAGGAGGTCAAGGCTACAGTGAGCTGTGATCATTGCTCCATTGCACTACAGCCTGGGTGACAGAGCAAGATCCTGTCTCAAAAAAAAAAAAAAAAAAAAAAAAAAAAAAGAAAAGGGAGGTGCTGGGTGCAGTGTCTCACACCTGTAATCCCAGCACTTTGGGAGGTGGAGGTGGGTGGATCACTTGAGGCCAGGAGTTCGAGACCAGCCTGGGCAACAGAGAGAGACTGTCTTTACAAAAAATAAACAAAAAAACGTAGCCAGGCATGGTGGCGTATGCCTGTGGTCCCTGCTACTTGGGAGGCTGAGGTGGGAGGACCAGCTGAGCCCAGGAGGTTGAGGCTGCAGTGAGCCATGATTGAGCCACTGCACTCCAGCTCGCCTCCAAAAGAAAAGAAAATAAAAGAAATGTAAAAAGAAGGGAGCAGGCCCTTTGCAAGTGTTTTCTGTCCTATTATGCTACTTTAAATACTTAGTTGAAAAGATGAAATTGGCTGGGCGCGGTGGCTCATGCCTGTAATCCCAGCACTTTGGGAGGCTGAGGCAGTCAGATCACGAGGTCAGGAGTACGAGACCAGCCTGGCCAACATGGTGAAACCCTGTCTCTACTAAAAACACAAAAATTAGCCGGGCATGGTGACACTCGCCTGTAATTCCAGCTGATCAGGAGGCTGAGGCAGGAGAATCACTTGAACCTGGGAGGCAGAGGTTGCACTGAGCCGAGATCGTGCTACTGCACTCCAGCCTGGGAGACAGAGTGAGATTCCATCTCAAAAAAAAGATGAAATTAGGAGTGTTACCTGGCCATCGAAAGACCACACAGGATGCTGATACCTTCGTGAATATACTAAGATCTACAGTTTGTTCCTCATCTTTGCAATTTAAAACACCTCAGCTTCCGAAAGATAATTCATGCTAGCCAAATTCACTTAATTAAAGCAGAGTGACAATTTAGTAATTTACAATAAAATGCAGAACACTAAGGGCAAATATCATAAAGGGAAATATTGATAAATTTGACTGCATAAATATTTTAAAACTCTTATACAAAAATCCACCATAAATAAATGAGAAAGGATTAATATTCATATGTACATAAAGACCTCATGTGAATTCCCAAGAGAAAGATAAGTGTTTCAATATAAAAGTGGGCTAAGGACATGTACAGGAAATTTATAAAAGAGAACATACAATTGGCTGATAACTACGAATTTCAATTCTTCTTTCTCCTGTCAGCAGTGTGCTACAGCCTGCTTGCGGGGCTTGAAACGTCACATAGATAGCTTGAAATCAGTCATAGTGAGAGTATTTACACCATGGAAATCGGCAAATGATGCACAGCATGGTTGTTGTTTGTTTTTTTCTTGGAAAGCCAGTTACTAAACATTTACCAGCCCAGTACTCTGTGTATTCAATCACTACCTTTCACCGGAATCCTTTCCAACAACATTTAACATTCTCATGTCTTCTCTGCCATCTTTCTTTTATTACTATTATTGTTTATTTTTTGAAGCAGAGTCTCACTCTGTCACTCAGGCTGGAGTGCTATGGCACGATCTTGGATCACTGCAACCTCTGCCTCCCGGTTCCAAGCAATTCTCCTGCCTCAGCCTCCCAAGTAGCTGGGATTACAGGTGCCCACAACCACACCTGGCTATTTTTTGTGGTTTTAGTAGAGATGGGGTTTCACCAGGTTGGCTAGGCTGGTCTCGAACTTCTGACCTCAAGTGATCTGCCTGCCTTGGCCTCTCAATGTGCTGGGATTACAGGCATAAGCCACCACCCCCAGCCTGCCATCTTTAAAGAAACTCTGACCTCTACATCCTTCTCCAGCTACCATACCATCTCTGTTTTCCTTTACAGCCATGTTGTTTTTTCAAATTGGCTATATAGTACTTGCTGAATCCATTTTCTCATTTCCCAATCATTCTTCAGCATACTTAAGTCTTTCTTTTTTTTTTGCCATCGTCACACTCCCAAAACAGCTCTTGATTAGCTCAATGAGCTCCATGAACCCTAAATTCTATGGACAGTTTTCCCTTATCTCCCTTGACCTCTTGGCAGTTGGCAATATTCAGCTCTTTTTTTTTTTTTAAGAGATGGAGTCTTTCTATGTTGCCCAGGCCAGTTTCAAACTCCTGGGCTCAAGTGATCCTCCTGCCTTGGCCTCCCAAAGTGCTGGGATCACGGGCATGAGCCAATGCGCCCAGCCAGGATTCAGTTCTGTTGACCATTACCTTCTTGAAATCCTCTTGTCCTTGGGTTTCAGTGGCACATGGTGGTCTGCATTTTCCTCCAACCTCTCTGGCTTCTCCTTTTCAGGTTCTTCCTCCTATTTTCCATCTCTTAATGTTGAGGTTTTCCAGGGATTAGTCTTGAGTCCTCTAGGTCATTTCATCTATTCCCATGGGTTTAAATACCACCTGCAAACCAATGACTCCTATATTTTTATCTCTCCTCTGAGCTGCAAATGCCTACTTGACATCTTCCCCTTCAATGCCTCAAAAGCTTCTCAAACTCAACATGTCCCAAACTGGTGCCAAAGACTTTCTCCTTCCTCCCCAAATCAGAGGTTCTCCAGTGCTCCCCATCTCAACAAAATGTACCACCACATAAGCCAGAAACCTCAAAGTTGTCCTTGGCATCTCTGTCTTCCTCATCCTCCACCTCCCATCACCAAGTCTGGGTTGTCTTTCCCTCCTAAATATCTCCCAAAGAAGTTCTCTTCTCTCCATCTCTACTTCCAACACCCTAGTACAAGCCCGCATGATCTCTCAGCTGGACCACTGCAATAGCCTCCTAACTGACCTTCCTGCCTCCATTCTTTTTGCCTTTCAATACACTGTCCACACTGAAGACAAGGGAACTTTTCAGAACATGGATCTGATTATGTCACACTCCTGTCTTAAGATTCTCAGCGGCTTCCTGTTGCTTCTCGTTTGCTTTTTATATTGTTGGATAAAAATATCCCCCTTAATGTTGGTCTAGGGCCCTGTGTGATCTTGCTCTATGCTCACCTCTTCAGTCTCATTTCATCCCGCTCTGGTCCCTGTGCGCTTCAGCCACATCACCTTTCTTTTTGTTTCTTTCTCTTTCTTTTTTTTTTTTTTTTTTTTTTTTGAGATAGGGTTTCACTCTGTCGCCCAGGGCAGAATGCAATGGTGCAATCACAGCTCACTGCAGCCTCCACCTCCAGACTCAAGCAATCCTCCCACTTCAGCCTCCCAAGTAGCTGGGACTACAGGTATGTGCCACTATGCCTGGCTAATTTTTTAACCTTTTTTTTTTTTTTTTTTTTTGTAGAGATGAGGTCTCACTATGTTGCTCAGGCTGGTCTCAAATTCCTGGCCCCAAGCAATCCTCCTGCCTTTGCCTCCCAAAGTGCTAGGATTACAGGTGTGCGTCACCACTCCCAGCCTCTGTTTCTTGCATAGAGTCTTCATACATGCTCTTTCCTTTGCCTGGAATGCTCTTCCTACTCCCATCCTCCCTTTACCTTGCTCATTCCCATTTAATCTTCTGATCTGAATCCAAACATCACTTCCTCCATGAAGCCTCATAGATGGACACACTAGACGCTAGACTAAGTCAAATCTGTCCCCATCCCACCCCACCACAATTATAGGCTCTCAGGGCACCATGAGTATCTCCTAGGTGCTCTTATTGCAGTTTTATTTTTTCATTAATGTGTGTGATATTGTTTGCTATCTGTCTTCCCTATTAGACTGTAAGCTGCATGAAGTCAGGGACCAAGTCTGCTTTTGCTCACTGTTAATCTCCAGCACTTAGTCTAGGACTTGACACATGGTAGATACTCAATAAATATTTGTGGGATTAATGAATGACATAGTGACCTTTGTGTATAGGAAATACATAAAACTATGCAAGCTAGTATTTTTCCTTTTGCTATGCCTTCCAGAAAACTAAAAAACATATTTAAAGCTTGTGATGGTTAATTTTATATGTCAACTTGACTGGGCCAAGGGATTCCCAGAAATAGGATGTGTCTGTGAACATGTTCCTGGAAGAGATTAGCATTTGAACTGGTAGATTGAGTAAAGCAGATGGCCTTCCCCAATGTGGGCATCATCGAATCTGTTGAGGGCCAGAATAGAAGGAAAAAACAGACGAAGCTGGGCCCAGTGACTTATGCCTGTAATCCCAGTGCTTTGGGAGGCTGAAGCAGGAGGACTGTTTCAGACCAGGGGTTCAAGATCAGCCTCACAACAAAGCGAGACCCTGTCACTACTAAAAATAAAAAAATTAGCCGGGCATGGTGGCAAGTGCCTGTAGTTCCAGCTACTTGGGAGCCTGAGGCAGAAGGAGTTCTTGAACTTATGAGCCCAGGATTTTGAGGCTGCAGTCAGTGAGCTATGATTGTGCCACTGCACTCCAGTCTTGGGGACAGAGTAAGATCCCATCTCTTAAAAAAATGCAGTGGAAGATTGAGTTGCCTTTCTTTCCCTGACTGTTGATCTGAGGCATTTCTCTTCTCCTGTCCTTGGACTCTTTTTTGTTTTTTTAAAGACAGAATCTCGCTCTGTGGCCCAGGCTGGAGTGCAGTGGCATGATCTCAGCTCACTGCAACCTCTGCCTCCTGGGTTCAAGTGATTCTCCTGCCTCAGCCTCCCGAGTAGCTGGGATTACAGACACCTGCCATCATGCCCGGCTAATTTTTGTATTTTTAGTAGAGATGGGGTTTCACCATGTTGGCAAGGCTGGTCTCAAACTCCTGGCCTCATGTGATCCACCCGCCTCGGACTCCCAAAGTGCTGGGATTACAGGCGTGAGCCACCATGCCTGGCCTCCTTGGACTCTTGGACTGGCACTTACACCATCAGATCCCCTGGTTCTCAGGCCTTTAGATTCGAACTGGAATTTTGTGCCCCTGACTTTCCTGGTCTCCAGGTTGCAGATGGTAAATTGTCGGGCTTCTCAGACTCCATAATCATGTGGGCCAATTCTTTATAATAAATATCGTATATGTTAATATAATAAGTATATAAAGTTAATATACATATATTCAGTTTCTCTGGAGACTCCAGTGTAATACAAAGCTGAATCATTGCAATTATATCAACCTACTAGAAATGGCATATTTGAATTCTCTGCTTTGATCCTGATGTACCCATAAAATCTGTTTTGGAATGAGATGGCTGTGTGCCTGTGTGTGTGCATGGGTGTGCACATGTATCTATGTGCACACAGTACATAAGTGCAAAGTATTGAGAGCTTGATATAAAATGGATATCTCATCTTGATCAGTGAGTAATGGTGGTGATGGTGAAGCCAGTATCTCACCAAGGTGTCATTATCATCTTTTTCTTTTTTTTTTTTTTTTTTTTTGACAGATTCTTGCTCTGTCTCCCAGGCTGGAGTGCAATGGTGTGATCTCGGCTCACTGCAACCTCTGCCTCCTGGGTTCAAGCAATTCTCCTGCCTCAGCTTCCCGAGTAGCTGGGACTACAGGCATGTGCCACCATGCCCGGCTAATTTTTTGTATTTTTAGTAGAGATGGGGTTTCACCATGTTAGCCAGGATGATCTCAATCTCCTGACCTCATGATCCACCCGCTTTGGCCTCCCAAAGTGCTGGGATTACAGGCGTGAGCCACCACGCCTGGCTCATTACCATCTTTTTCTATCTGTGTCTTATTTCAATCCTCTCACGGTCTTTGTGACTTGTCTGTGGAGAACTGTGAGGCCACTGGGTAGAGACCTTGTTTCTCTCAATTCTCTACCATATCTATGGGTTGTTGATCAGTATCACTCAACTTGCAGAACTCGGTGTCTTTGTAAACTTTTTTTGTTGTGAAATATAACATACATCCAGAAGAGTTCCTAAAACATAAAGATACAGCAGAATCAGTATTGATAAAGCAAACACCCATGTAAAGACCACCGGGAAGTAGAACATTGGTATTTATTGTCTGTACTATACCTTGGATACGGCCTTGTGACGTATTTGGTATTTGCTATTTGACTTTGTGTGTGTGTGTGTGTTTGTGTGTGTGTGTGTGTAGTCTCCCCAGTTAGACACCAAGCTCTTTCAGAACAAAACTATATTTTTTCTGGATATACCCCACCATTCCTTTTTTAGGTTTGGGGGTACATGTGTAGGTTTGTTACATGGGAGTGTTGCATGAGAAACTAGACTTTATATTTCTTTTTTTTTTTTTTTTTGAGATGGAGTCTCGCTCTGTCTCCCAGGCTGGAGTGCAGTGGCACCATCTTGGCTCACTGCAACCTCTGTCCCTGCCAGGTTCAAGTGATTCTCCTGCCTCAGCCTCCCGAGTAGCTGAGATTATAGGCATGCACCACCATGCCCAGGTAATTTTTGTATTTTTAGTAGAGACAGGGTTTCACCATGTTGGCCAGGCTAGTCTCAAAACTCCTGACCTTATGTGATCCGCCCACCTCAGCCTCCCAAAGTGCTGGGATTACAGGCGTGAACCACCGCACTGGCCAAGACTTTATATTTCTTTATACATACTACAGTGCCTAGTGCAGGGTCCTAGATATGGCAGGTGCTGAATACTTTCTACAAGATCGTGCTCTATGGCTCTGGGAATACTGCTGAGCAAACGAGTTGTTTGGGAGAATACAAAATTATATCGTTTGTCTAAATCAGTGTGTATAAACCAGGGTATAAGGATAACTAGTATGTCATGATGTGGGTGGGAAGCCCAGCCTTCTCTTGAGTTCCAGGTCTTGCCTAGCCAAGGACTATTGCAGTACCCTGCTAACTAGTCTCCCTCTAGTCTTTTTTTTTTTTTTGAGATGGAGTCTTGCTCTGTCACCCAGGGTGGAGTGCAGTGGCACGATCTTGGCTCACTGCAACCTCCAACTCCCGGGTTCAAGCGAATCTCCTGCCTCAGCCTCCCAAGTAGCTGGGATTACTAGCACGTGCCACCATGCCTGGCTAATTTTTTTGTATTTTTAATAGAGACGGGGTTTCACTGTATTAGCCAGGATGGTCTCGATCTCCTGACCTTATGATCCACCCGCCTTGGCCTCCCAAAGTGCTGGGATTATAGGCATGAGCCACCACGCCCGGCCTCCTGCCTCCAGTCTTACCTTCATTCAATCAGTTCTTCGTGTGGTGACTCAAGTGATCCACATAAACATAGATCTCACTCTGTCATGCCACTGCATGTAGTAGTAGTTCTCCAACTTTGATGTGCCTCAGAGCTGCCTGGAGCGCTTGGTACAAATCCACATTCTTTCTCTCATACAGAGATTCTGATTAAGCAGATCTGAGGCGGGCTCTAGGCCCCTGCATCTGTTAGGAACACTATAGGTGATTCTGATGCAGCTGGTTGGGTACCACCCATTAAGAAACAGGGATTCAAAGGCTCTTTTATTCCCTACACGTTGAAACTTCAGCATCCTTAGAATGGCACACAAGACCTTTAATGAGTGATCCCTTGTAATGCTGAGTCTATTCCTTCCATACCACTCCACTCTCATGTCGCTGTCACCAGCATTTCTTGCTTGAACTGCTACAGCAGTGTCCTCACTCCCAAGTCTTGCGTGTTTTTCTTTTTTAGAGTTGAGGTCTCACTCTGTTACCCAGGCAGTGCAGTGGTGCAATCATAGCTCACTGCAGCCTTGAACGTCTGAGCTCAAGTGATCCTCCTGCCTCAGCCTCCCAAAGTGCTGGGATTATAGGCATGAGCCTCTGCACCTGGCCCCTAACTGCTTTAATCACCTTCTGCTCCAATCTTTTTCCCAAGCTGGAGCCAGAGTGACCTTTCAAAATTGCAAATATGGGCTAGGCATGGTGGCTCACACCTGTAATCCCAGCACTTTGGGAGGCCAAGGCATGTGGATCACCTGAGGTCAGGAGTTCGAGACCAGCCTGACCAACTTGGTGAAACATTGTCTCTACTAAAAATACAAAAATTAGCTGGACCTGATGACACGAGCCTGTAGTCCCAGCTACTTGGGAGGCTGAGGCAGGAGAATTGCTTGAACCCAGGAGGCGGAAGTTGCAATGAGTAGAGATCATGCAACTGCACTCCAGCCTGGGTGAGAGAGCGAGACTCCATCTCAAAAAAAAAAAAAAATTGCAAATATGTTCAAGTCACTCTCCTGCTCAAAACTCTTCAGCGACTCCTCACCATTTAAGGGATAGTTTCTCCAACTGGTTCAGGTGGTACAGCATCTGGATGTGGTGGTGCTCTCTCCAGAATGTCATGAAATAATTGATATATTAAATCATGCCATATGAAATAAAACGCTTTTCAAAAGAACACTTCTGCTAGCTAAAAATATGTCCACATTTTGTGTGTGCAATATAAAATCATAGCCACAAGTACAGATGTCCATGAAAAAATAAACTGTTGAATTAAGCATGATTAGTACTGCATTTGTCTGTTTTATATTCGTTGGCAACTTGTTCATTCGTTTTGTTACTTGCTAGCAGATAAGCAGGAGCATCTGTCAAAGATTTAGGAAAATTTATGGTTAAAAAAAGTTAAAATAGAGAAATTTCTACCCATTAACTGATTTTTTTTTTTTTCACTATGAGCATCCCATTGACATTAGGTGTAGTTCCAGGCATTGTCTGGAGAGCAGAGCTTGAGAACCCCTATTCTGGAGCAAAAAGCATAAGCAACTTGGTATGACCAACCTGATCCTTCCAGATCCAGCCCCATCTTATCTTCCAGTCTCATTTATAGCCACTGTCCCCTCCTCCTACCACTCCCTCTGGCCAAGACTTAAAATTCCTGAAATGCTCTCTGCCCTTTCTTTCTGGTTTTACTCATGTTATTCTCTCTGCTGTCCCCCCTTGACTGCCAGATAAACCACCACTCATTCTTCAAGATTCAATCCAAATGGCTCTTCTTTCAGATACCTTCCCTCACCACTCTGGGTGTCTTCCTCCCCAGGGTGTTGCTCCTGACCAATTATATCACTTATCACATTACTGGTTGTTTGTAGAGCTATCTGGCAACTGTCCTGGGAGTGCCTTAAGGTGAAGGTAGGAGTTCTTGTCACCCATTCTTTCTTGAGTCTTCTGGCACTTAGCAATTGGCAGTTGAGATTCGGTGAGTATTTGTGGAATGAATGAAAATTGCAAAGAAGGTGTATTAGTCATTTTCATACTGCTATAAAGAACTGCCTGAGACTGGGTAATTTATACAGGAAAGAGGTTTAATGCAGTTCAGCATGGCTGGGGAAGCCTCAGGAAACTTACAATCATGGCCAGAAGTGAATGGGAAGGAAGGCACATTCTTTACAAAGCATCAGGAAGGAGAAGGGCCAGGTGAAGGGGGAAGAGTCCCTTATAAAACCATGAGGTCTGGCTAGGCACAGTGGCTTACACCTATAATCCCAGCACTTTGGGAAGCTGAGGTGGGCGGATCACTTGAGGTCAGGAGTTCGAGACCAGGCTGGTCAACATGGTGAAACACTCTTTCTACTAAAAATACAAAAATTAGCTGGGCGTGGTGATGCTCGTCTGTAATCCCAGCTACTCGGGAGGCTGAAGCATGAGAATTACTTGAACCCGGGAGGCGGAGGTTGCAGTGAGCCAAGATTGTGCCACTGCACTCCACCCTGGGAGACAGGGTGAGACTCCATCTCAAAAAAAAAACAAAAAACCTCATCAGATCTTGTGAGGACTCACTCACTATCATGATAACAGCATGGGGGAAACCACCTCATGATTCAATTATCTCCACCTGGTCTTTCCCTACCTCCACCTGGTCTCTCCCTTGACACAAAGGGATTATGGGGATTACAATTCAAGATGAGATTTGGGTGGGGACACAAAGCCTAACCATATCAGGAGGCACAGTTTATCTAACTCTTCTAGTGAGCTAGCTCCTGCTGGGTTCCCTTCTATTACTTTTTTGGCACCCCCTTTCCCATACCCTCACTCCTCCCACCATAGAAATCCAACAGGATCTCCAATTATTGGCAATGGCCCAGGCTTCAAACTTCTCCTTCAATATTCTACCAAACCTTACCAGTCCTGTATCCCATCCCATCAGGGCTAGATTTTCAAGATAAACCAGTGGTCTTCAAACTTCAGCATAAATCAGAATCCACTGGATCACTTGTTAAAACACAGATTCCTGGGTCCCGTCCTAGAAGTTCTGATTCAGTAGGTCTAGGGTGGGGCCCGATAATTTGCATTTTTTATAACTTCCCATATACTGCTGATGCTTCAAAGGCCACATTTTAAGAAACACTGGAAAGAAACTAAAGCAAAACCAGGGGCAGCAGGTGATAATGCTGAATTGATGAAAGGGATCCTTAGTTCATTTTGACTCAGCCCCTTCACAGAGTTTCTGATTTAATTGGCACTGTCTGGATTTGGTGAATCCCGGATCATTTTCCCTGCTTCACCTTGTCTTCCTCCTCCAACTTTCTTTTTCTTTTCTTTTTTCTTTCTTTTTCTTTCTTTCTCTCTCTCTCTCCTCTCTCTCTCTCTTTCTTTCTTTTTTTTGACGGAGTCTCGCACTGTCACCCAGGCTGGAGTACAGTGGCACAATCTCGGCTCACTGCAACCTTCACCTCCCAGGTTCAAGCAATTCTCCCGCCTCAAGTAGGTAGGACTACAGGCATGCGCCACCACACCCGCCTAATTTTTGTATTTTTAGTAGAGATGGGGTTTCACCATGTTGGCTAGGCTGGTCTTGAACTCCTGACCTCAGGTGATCCACCTGCCTCAGCCTCCCAAAATGTTGGGATTACAGGCGTGAGCCGCCGCGCCCGGCCCCTCCTCCAGCTTTCTGATCTTATTTTTCAGATGATTCTCAGGGCTTCTCTGCTTGAGACTGACTCTACCATCTTTCTCATTCTCCTATCACAAAGCCACAGTTTCAGGACAAAGCCCTTTCCTGATCTCTTAGCTCCATTTCAGTGCCCTCTTCTCCCTCCGTGCCCCTGAGTTGCCTGCTGCTCCTCTATCCAGTATTAGCACCCCCAACTCCAGCAGTGACCTGTGGAAAGCTGGGCTCCAATTAGGGCCCACTCCTATCTAGCAGGGGTAGCCATTTCTGCTCCCAGGCAGTAGAGTCTGGCTCCACAAACATTGGCATGCTAATGACAGCCACCTGCTTGCCCCTGGGAAGTCTCTGTTTGTTCCAGCTTCTTTAAGGACATGGAAATACTGAAGCCACCTCATTTACATGCTTCTATTCATTCCTTTACTCAACAAACATTGATTGAACACCTGCCAGACACCATGCTGGGCCCAAGGGACCCCACAAGGACACATCAAACATGAGCACATACATGTTCATGGCAGTGCCCGGGAGTCCCAAATGACTCTTCATAAAGGGGAATCTCTTGGCCTCACTCATCAACGAGGACAGACATTCAAGGAAGAAAACTCACGAACTGACCACTCATGAGCCCTCTTGCCTCCTCAGCCCTTCCATCTCCCCTGTTCCTGGGAAGGTGACCCGGGACAAAGACTGAAAGGCATGATCTCAGGCCGGGCGCGGTGGCTCACACCTGTAATCCCAGCACTTTGCAAGGCCGAGGCGGGTGGATCATGAGGTCAGGAGTTCAAGACCAGCCTGGCCAAGATGGTGAAACCCTGTCTCTACTGCAAATACAAAAAAAAAAAAAAAAAACTGGGTGCCTGTGGTGTTGGGGGCCTGTAGTCCCAGCTGCAACAGAGAATTGCTTGAACCCAGGAGGCAGAGGTTGCAGTGAGTAGAGATCGCGCCACTGCACTGCAGCCTGGATGACAGAGCAAGACTCTGTCTCAAAAAAAAAAAAAAAAAAAAAGGAAAAGAAAGGCATGATCCCAGAGAGTTTCCAAACCTCTTTTTTTTTTTTTGAGACGGAGTCTTGCTCTGTCGCCCAGGCTGGAGTGCAGTGGCGCGATCTCAGCTCACTGCAAGCTCTGCCTCCCAGGTTCACGCCATTCTCCTGCCTCAGCCTCCCGAGCAGCTGGGACTACAGGCGCCCGCCACCACGCCTGGCTAATTTTTTGTATTTTTAGTAGAGACAGGGTTTCACCGTGTTAGCCAGGATGGTCTCGATCTCCTGACCTTGTGATCCGCCCGCCTCGGCCTCCCAAAGTGCTGGGATTACAGGCTTGAGCCACTATGCCCAGCCCCAAACCTCTTTATTGAAATGAGTGCTCTGATTCACACGTCTCAGTCGTTGGCCCACTGCACTGAGTGAGATAAGGTATTATGCAAAGCTAGTGAGCTAACACCTCTCTACATATTGACACACATACACTCACCATGCATTGAAATACACTGACACACCAACACATGCCAAAACACACACTGACACACTGAAATACACATCGCAGAACACACCAACGTGCACACATGGACACATACTGACACACACCAGCAGACACAACCACAAATACAAACACAAGTAAACCCACGCCAACACACACATTGACACACAGACGTACAGACACACAGCTAACACACACTAACAATACACACGAACACACCGACACATCTACTCACACATCAAGACCAACACACACACTGACCCACACCCCACCGAAGGAGGCTGGAGGCCCAGGCCCCAGGAGGGACTTGTAGCCGCAGGGGGGCAGGTATTGGAGGAACCAAAGGGTTCCAGGAGACTTGAATTAAGCACTTAGATCAGGTCTTCGAGGTTCAGCGTTTTGGAAGAGGAGGCCGCAGTGAGGTTCTGGTAGTCTCTAGGGACAGGAGGGCCGAATGGGGCATATGGATGAGACACCAAGGATTCCGTGCTCAGGTGCCCCCAGCGCTGGGCCGGTAAGTTCGGAGCTTCAGTCCGCAAGGAGTGCTAAGGCGGGCGGGGCAGTGCGTGCGGGATTCCCCCGGGAGACCCGCAGCCCGCCAGTCCCCTCCCGTTCCGGCAGCAGCTTTCTGCTCTGGCTTCCAAATTCTCCCCTTTTGTCCCACCACCACCCAAACCCCAAGTCCAGATCGGGGCTAGTGACCTCGGGCCCTTTCAGTCCACCTTGCCCTAGCCTTTGCCAGGGAAGAGCCCTGTCCCAGACACCCAGCCTGGAAGCCGCCAGTCACCTCTGACTCCCCGCCCCCATGCGGTTGGGGCCCAAGCCTCACCGTGGTTCCTCAGATATAGCCCTGGTCGCCCGTGTCACTGCCAACCCAATCCAGGGCTCAGGCCCTGCCCCAAAGCTCCAGAGAGTCTGAAAGACTCCAGTTGCCCCTCTTCCTTGCCACCGCCATCCGCCCTGTGGCCTGCGCCTTCTGTCTCGGGGAGCTCCCCTGTGCTGATCCCTGATTGTGCCAGGCTCTTCTCTTTAGGCCGCTCCTGGGTCTCCAGCACAATGAAGGCGCACAGTGGCGCTCCCTGAATACTTGGCTCTTCATGACTGTCCTTACTGCTATTCCCTCACTGTGTCTCTTCTTTCTTCTCCCCGCCCCCCACGCACGCATCCGAGTTCTCTGCCCTCAGCTTAATGGAGCGCCTCCTGGCTGCGAGGCCCTACACTCGGCCCTAGGATGCGTTTGCTGACTCCTTGTTCTCCAGGCGCACAGGGTACATAACATAAAGGGCTTCCCGAGAGAGTGTGAGAAGCTCCATCCAGCAGGTGGAACCAAGTGCCAGGCATGCTCTTCTTTGGCCACTCCATTTTCTTGTTTTCCCTGACTTCTCCGAGACCAGGGCCTCTGGGTTGAGTCCCTTCTTCCTCTCTCTCCCTGGTTCCTTGTTTTCTTTTTCCCTCTCTCCTGCCTCCTCCTCAGCTGCTCCAGGCTTGGGCCTCTACGGGTTCATCTTCCATGCTCCACTGGGGCCCCCTCTTGGGCCCGGTTTTCCTCCATAGGCTTGTCATCCCCCCCCCATCTGGGGTCCCTCTGGCAGGCCCAGGTCTCTCTCCCACACCAGGGAACCTGCCCTTTTGAGGAGTGGAATGTACTGTCCCTCCCGCTGGGGCCTCGGGCATGCCAAATCTGCCAGCGTGCTCCAGTGACAGGGAGCTAGCAAAAGGCCAGTCCCAGGAGAGAGGGGAGGGCGCCAGGGCCGGAGAAGTGGAGAGGTGCCCACGAGAGAGGACCCGCGGAGGTGGGCCAGGGGGATAAGGAGGGCGGGCGGGCACACCCCTGCCTTCGGAAGTTCTCTCCTCTGCGCCCTATTGGCCGCCTTGTCCAGGGCTGAATGAGGGTCAAGGAGAAATCAGGGGGCGGGACAGAGTGACTGGAGGCCGCTCCCCGTCACCCGCCCCTCCATTTCGCTCCACAGAGCTGAGAACCTTCATCCCCAGCCCCTCCTCTGGTACTAGAAGGGGTGGGTGGTCTGAGTCTCTAGTCTTGCTGAGCGTCCAGGGCTGGGTCGGAGGCGTGGGTTCCGTCTGTAGTAGGTACCCAAAGGTGGTGAGCTTGGCTCCACGAAATTACAGCCCACAGCACCCAAGGCTTGGAAACCCCAGGGCAGAAGCCGCTTCTCAAGACCTCTAGCCTCGGACCCCACATGCCACAGCTCAGCTCAGTTGCCGGGCTGCAGTGTGGCTCCCCCAACGGGCCCCCTTTCTAAGCTCTACTGTGGAGCGGCAGGTGCCGCAGGCCACCCCAGTACCTCGGCCGCAGCTGCGCTCCCGGGCCATGGGGGTAGGGAGACACGACAGTGGGGCATCGAGACTCCAGCGGCCAAGGCGCACCCATCTAAGCACCTTGGGATCTCGGTGGAAAGGAAGGGGGGTAACGGGGGCCGGGAGGAGAACTGCAGAGCTCGGCCGCTGAGCAGAGTATGGGAGGGGGGAGGGGCGGGGGCTCCCTTCCAGCCTTCGGGGTCTGGGGACTTAGGGATGTAAAGGAGAGCAGGGGGGTGTGACAATTCAGCAGAGGTCGGGACGTACCACGGAGCCAAGTGGCGGGGGGGGCAGAAGACGTGGTCACCGAGGGGAGCCCCCGCCCCCCTTCGCAGAAGCCTACGGCTGGGGTTGCAGGAAGAACTGGAACTGGGCTGGCCATAGGGGGAAGCGGCGCGTTAAATCCGCCCCCTCTCCATACCCTACTTTCAAGGGGTGGGCGGTAGAGGGGAGGTTGGGGTTGGAGCAGCGGCGAAGGGGCCCCTCCCTTGCACCTCCCCCCACCGGACTTGGTCGCGCCCGAAGTGTAACACTTTCTCTTTGTCGGAGGAGCTCCTCTGTTTCCTGTGCAGTAGCTCCCGTTGCGGCGGCACCCGTGGCAGCCCTGGCGGACGCAGGAGCGATGGCAGCGACCGATATAGCTCGCCAGGTGGTAAGTGCAGAGCTTGGGTGCCAGGGCCAAGGCCGAGGGCCTGGGGAGGGTCAAGGAGACCTGGCCGCCGCCGCCAGACGCATCGCGAGGAGGGCAGTGGGCAGCATCCAGGAGCCGAGGGCACGGTGGGACTTCTGCTCCCGGGGTCAGCAGCTCAGTCCCCCAGCCTGTCCCGGAAAACGGTGGTGGCGCGCGGGGGGCGGGGGGCGGCAGGGGGGCTGGGAAAGCCTGCGGGCCGGCGGCTGAACTTGCATTGCCCAAGAGCCGCAGTGAGCGCCGCCGCCTCCCTCGCTGCAGCTGCGGCCCCACGGCTGGGGCGTTGCCGAATGAATGGCCGTAGGAGCCGCCGAGCCCTCCGGGTCCCTGGCACCCTGGTCTTGCCGCGCCCCTGCGCACGGCTTCCCGTTGTGACCCGGGATCGCACAGGCAAAGAGGCGCGGGGCTGGGGTTAGCCTGGGGCAGAAGGCGGTGAGTGGCGAGGGGGGCGGGGAGGTGACTGGCTGGGATAGGGTTTCTCTATATGCATTACATATGTGACTGCGTCTGTGTGTGTATCGGTGTGCGCGTATGTGTGCACGCGCGCGCGCTCGTGTCTTCCCGGGCGGGCGGCGGCGGCGCTGGGGTTCTGTCTGTGACCCAAAGAAGTCCGCCTGTTTCTCTGAGTGTGCTCACCTCTGTGGTGTGTGTCCGAACGCCTCTCTGTCTGCTTGTGCTGTGTGCCTCTGGGTCTCATTTGTGCGTCAGTGTGGGGTGCAGATGGCTGGCCTGTAGGTGGCTGGCTGCGTATTTTGGCATGTTTTGGAGCGGGCCTCTGAGGATCTGTCTCGGGTGCATGTTCAGTGTAACTGGGCTTGTGTGCCAAAACCTGTGGAGCTGGCTTCTTTCTATGGAGACTCAGGAAAATAAGTGTGAGACTCGCAAAAGCGGTGCCGTCTCTTTTTTTGTTGGCGACCGACTCTGGGAAAAAAAAAAAAAAATCTTCATTTAAAGAACTGAAGTTTTCCAGCCTGGGATGTGCAGAGAAACCATGTTGAAGTGACCTGAGGCTCCATGTTTGTTTTTTAAACCAGAAGTTTGGTTGCAAAGGGCGATGAATTCCATTTGGGGGGGACACCCTAGCTATTCTATTCATCCATGGGCATCTGGGACTTTAACAAGCCCACCAGCACCCCGAGGTGAGGAAGGAGTGGGAGACAGAGGTAGGTCAAATCCCATGACACCAAATACTACTTGACGAAAATCTCTGAACCACATAAAAATGTTTTTCACCCTTGTAGCTTACTTATTTAGGAAAATAGTTCAAGCAATGCAATTACAGTACAAAAAAAAAAGCCTCTAGATATTTGGTGTAATTGAAATTGATTTTTCAAAATCTGAAGCCAGAATCTGATAGTATTTTCTCTACAGAGTATGTATTAATGTCTGTTTGGAAGGGCAGGATCATTTCTTCGGAACCTCCTCCACCCCCTGCACACCCTAGCACAGAGCACTTTATGCAGTCATGATGTGGAAGGACCAGGAGTAGACAGGAGACATTCTCTGTGATGATGGAATTTGAGAGAATTTTCTTCCCCCAAGATTGGCACTCTCGTTGTGTATTGCTTTAGTGTTTTGAGGGCTCCCTCTTTTCTGCTGTGACTTTTCTGCTCCTGGTTACCTGCATTTCAGAAATGATATAGCTGAAGTAGAGGAATTAATCTCTGGGATGACACTAGTTCCATCCAAAAATGACGCTAATGATTTTTCATGTCAGCTGATGAATTTGCATCGACCTGTCCTCCATACTCTCACCAGTTTCTCTTGCCTGGATTAGGATTGCAGGGCAGATGTTGCAATGGGGAACATTCCAGAAGGTTGTGTGTGTTTCACCTCAGGCACAACTCAGGCAACCTAGAGATGCCCTTTGTTCTGCAGATGGGGGTGAGGGGGTGGTTTAGGGCCACTTGGTTTGCTTTGCATGGCTCCAGTTTGCTCTGGCTGGCCTTGCCATGCTGTATGATGAAGAACATAATTGTACGTCAGATTCTGAAGCTGAAAGAGCAGCCTAAGCACTCGAGACCTTGTTATCGTGATAAATGGGTTTCTGGGAAAACTGACGTCACTCTCCATGCCCCCTCCCCCAGCCAGTGAAGCTCCTGTTTATGTGTCATTTGTCTCTCTGTTCTCCTTTGTGTCTGCAAGAAGTTGTAATTCACCAGGGAAGACGGAATTAACTCAGGAGACCTTGGACATCTGGTTGCTGCTTGTTTCCTCCAAGGAACATGTATTCAGGGTTTGGGAACAGAAGACTAGAGAATAAACCTAAGTGTGGCTAGCTTAGGAATTCTTTTTTTTTTTTTGAGACGGAGTCTTGCTCTGTTGCCCAGGCTGGAGTGCAAGTGGCATGATCTTGGCTCACTGCAACCTCAGCCTCCCGGGTTCAAGTGATTCTCCTGCCTCAGCCTCCCGAGTAGCTGGGATTACAGGCACCCGCCACCACGCCTGGCTAGTTTTGGTATTTTTAGTAGAGACGAGTTTTCACCATGTTGGCCAGGCTGGTTTCGAACTCCTGACCTTGTGATCTGCCCGCCTCAGCCTCCCAAAGTGTTGGGATTACAGGCGTGAGCCACTGCTCCCGGCCAGGAATTCTTTTTAATGAGTTCCGAGACGTGGTACCATTGCGAGTAAGTGCCCTAGTGTGTGTGTGTGTGTGGGGGGGGGGGGGGGGGGTGTTCTTTCTAGAGTCAGTTGAGAGTTACTGTGGGTAAACATCCTTAGTGACTAAAACAAGCCTTCAAATTGTTGGATAGGGCTTATATTGCACGCAGCCAACTTGGAAGTTCAATTCTGGTGCACATAACACAAGTCCATCCATTTGAATGAACACCATGAATGGTTTGGTGTGACAACACCATTTCTCCACTGTGTCCATATTTATTTGATTGACTGATATGTGGCTAGCACTATGGTTAGCCCTTGTCAACTGGACAAAAAAAGGTAGCAGGCTTTAAAAAACATTCGTGATCGGACTGGGCTTGGTGGCTCATGCCTGTAATCCCAGCACTTTGGGAGGCTGAGGTGGGCGGATCATGAGGTCAGGAGTTCGAGACCAGCCTGGCCAACATGGTGAAACCCCGTATCTACTGAAAATACAAAAATTAGCCGGGCGTGGTGGTGCGTGCCTGTAATCACAGCTACTCAGGAGGCTGAGGCAGAAGAACCGCTTGAACCCCAGAGGCAGAGGTTGCAGTGAGCCAAAATCGCGCCACTGCACTCCAGCCTGGGCAACAGAGCGAGACTCCATCTCAAAAAAGAAAAAAAAAAGAGGCCGAGGAGGGTGGATCACGAGGTCAGGAGATCGAGACCAGCCTGGCTAACACGGTTAAACCTCATCTCTACTAAAAATACAAAAAATTATCCGGGTGTGGTGGCGGGCACCTGTAGTCCCAGCTACTCTGGAGGCTGAGGGCGTGAACCTCGGAGGTGGCACTTGCAGTGAGCCGAGATCGTGCCACTACACTCCAGCCTGGGCAACAGAGCGCGAATCCGTCTCAAAAAACAAAACAAAAAAAAGTTCGTGGCTTTTAAGCTTATAGTCTAGTTGGAATAACAAATTGTGGACACTGTGAAATAATTAAAGAACTATAGAAGATCCTTGGGATGCCCCACCTCACCCCCTGCCTATGAGGTGGCTTGGGCTGCTATTAATATATACTTCGAGAGGTTCCATGACTTGTCCAAGGTAACCAAGGCACAGGGCAGGCCCCAAAAGCTGCATGTGCTGGCTCTTTTAATGAGCTGTTCCTTTCAATGTTGCATTCTGGGATGTAGACCGTAAATGCTGGCCCATACAAAGAGCATCTGGATGATTCTGGCTTGAACTAGTCCTACAATGTGAACAATGAAGCTTTCTCCAGTGGCAATCTAGGTAGTGGTGGTTCTCCCAAATGAACTTGCAGGGGCTAACTTTGCCCTACAAAGTTAGCGGGGGGTTGGTCTGGGTCAACTGTCTCAGAGCAACTGTCTTCAGGTGAGGAAAAGATTGCTGCTGCACTGTGGTTTTGCTATCATCACGTGGCAGTTACCCTTTGATTCCCTTTGAGGTCTCTGCTTCAGGCGTTCCTACCACCACCCACTAAAGGTAGTATCATACCTCAAACACAGAAAACAAAACCCTATTACCTAACTCTATTGGTGATACAACACGGAAGAAAGTTTACATGGCCCCAAATATTTAAAAATTTTGATTCTAAATTTGAGGGTTTTTTGGACAGTCATTACATTATTTTCTAACTTTTCTGTGTGTTTGGGATGTTTCTTTTCTTCTTTTCCCTTTTTTTTTTTTTTTTTCTGAGATGGAGTCTTGCTGTCTCTCCCAGGCTGGAACGCAGTGGCGTGATCTCAGCTCACTGCAACCTCCGCCTCCTGGGTTCAAGCAATTATCCTGCCTCAGCCTCCTGAGTAACTGGGATTACAGGTGTGCACCACCATGCCCGGCTAATTTTTGTGTTTTTAGTAGAAACAGGGTTTCACCATGTTGGCCAGCTGGTCTCGAACTCCTGACCTCGTGATCTGCCCGCCTTGGCCTCTCAAAGTCCTGGGATTACAGGTGTGAGCCACAGCGCCCGGCCTGGGATTTTTTAAAATAAAAAGCGGGCAGAATGACAATGTCCCCCAAATGCACAAGGTCCCTTCTTTCAAGGAACTGGTGGAGGCAGACACAAATCACTATCTAATTATCTTTGTGATAAGTGCTACACAGGAGAGTGACTGCCTGCCATGAGATTTCATTACTAAGGGAACCTAACTCAGCAGTGAATGGAGGCAGAGATGACAGGAAGGGCTTCCTGAGGGCTTCAAATAGGAAACGGGTAGGTGTGAAGGTGGGTGAGATCTCACATCTGCTACTGGGTTGGGAACATTTCATTTGCCAATTCACCCACTTTTATTTTCATTCGTTCCTTCAGCACATACTCACTGGGCACTGATCGGCCAGGCCCTGTGCCAGGTGCTGGGGATATAGTGGTGGCCAAGGCACGCAGGAACTCTGTCCTCTCAGAGCTTCCAGATGAAAGGCAGGAATAAGCCCTGTTTCCTTTTTACATCCTAAATCCTGGAAATGTGAGTGTTAGCGGTGTTCTTAATACAAAACTACATGACAGCAGAGTGATTTGTCTGTATCGTCTAATGAGATTTTGATCTGCAGTCATGTGCATAGCATTTACTTTGTGGAGTCTCTGCTGTAAATTTTCTGTTAATTGCTGGCTTTGTTACCAAGCATGGCCCCTGTCTTTGTGTGCTATAAGGGAGCAAACCTATTGCATTAGCCTGAGCAAAACTAATTAGGAAGATAAGTCCTCTGGAAAAAGGTATTCCCAAACTAAGTAGGGCTGATTTCTGGACTTGCCTGGGTTTTTGGATGATCAGAGCCATGGTTTAATATTAGCATGAACAATTGAGAAGGGCTTTTAGTTGCATGTACATTAAAACTACATTCAAGACAGATGAGGCCGGGTGCTCACGTCACAGAGGTGGCTCATGTCTGTAATCCCAGCACTTTGGGAGGCCAAGGCGGGCAGATCATGAGGTCAGGAGATCGAGACCATCCTGGCTAACATGGTGAAGCCCCGTCTCTACTAAAAATCAAAAAATTAGCCGGGCGTGGTGGTGGGCGCCTGTAGTCCCAGCTACTTGGGAGGCTGAGACAGGAGAATGGCGTGAACCCGGGAGGCGGAGCTTGCAGTGAGCCAAGATTGCACCACTGCACTCCAGCCTGGGCGACAGAGGAAGACTCCGTCTCAAAAAAGAAAAAAGAAAAAAAAAAGACAGGTGAAAGAAAGAAAGAAAAAGAAGGAAAGAAGGAAAGCCATGGATATATGTAACATGTTTCTTTCAACTATCTCAAAATGCTTCCATCTGTATGATTTCATTTTCCCCAGTGGCTTCCTGGACAAGTATTACTATTCTCTTTATTTAATAGGTGTAGGGACACCAAGTTACTTAGTCTGAAGTGCTACTGCTGGTCAGTGGGTAATACAATTAAACACCCACCAGATGACACAGATTCCTTGTTTAAAAACACTCGTCTTTTCATGATGTTTCTAAGAAATCAAAATCCTGCCATGACCTCTCTTCCCCCTCTTTTCACTACACTCCCTCAGCACCCCCATAGGGCCCAGGGAAGAGTATACTAGGGTGATTCGGAGACTCTCTGATATTAAAAAGATTCTCAGCTTAAATCCAATATAGCACAGTCACGGGTTGTGTGGGTTTTCTTTTTTATTTTTTCTTCTCCATATTGCTTTAAATAAAAATCTTGGAGCCACCAGCCATGTAATGATGGATTATTTTAAGTAACAACTGGAGGGGGAGCGCAGAATAAATTAGAAACACAGACCCTTCCTCCTCGGTTTGGCAGGAGGAGGCTTCTGCTGCTGGGATTTGAAACCGTGGGTTTCTCTGCTGCCTGCAAAGAGGAAGGAGGCCACATGCTCAGGAGTGTGAGAAATAATGTTATCCTCTTCTTCAGCGTCTTCTCATTAGAGGCAGCCATCTGCTGAATTATGCAGCGCGCTCTCAGCCGGCCCTTCCACTCACTTAAAGGTGACCAGGGAAAAGATCTGCAGGCCTTCTCAGCGAGAGGCCTCAGGGCTCAGGTTTCCCCTGCCATGGCCCTCTCTGACCCGGAATGAAGACCCTGGGGTAACAGGGGCAGAACTCTGTTTTCCTGGCCCTGATGAGGTGTGAGGTTGTGTTCAGTTTCCTTTCACATTGGAGGCCCCCAGCTCTGAACACTGGCGCTGAGGCAGGAACTGGGTTTTTTCAGATCCCCATTAAACAAGACCAGATGGAGGCAGAGGCAAATTCAGGCTCCCCAGAGGGCAGTTGGGCACTCACCCAGAGGCCTGTGGGTAAACCTTTTCTTTTTTAGCAGATTGGAGGTAACAATAGCCAGAACACCTAGAAAACTCTCTTTCAATTGCCTGGCTTCCAGGGAATCTGGCTGGCTTTTGTGGGAAAGTTTCACTCACCCTGAGCAGGGGTCACCCCTGGCCTGAGGTGGGGATATTTGACCTAGACTTAGGCTTGTGTTAGCCTTAGGGTTCTTCAGCAGAACTGGGCAGCTGGCCAGGCTGAGGCTTAGGCCGCAGTCAAAAGAGAGGGAAACAGGAGGAAAAACTGGGGAAGTGAGTAGAGAGCAGGAATACACAATGAGTGCCTTCCACCGCACTGACTACTTCAGTTGCCTTCTGTGGGCCAGAACCACCTTGGGGAGCTCACGGGTTTCCAGATTCGGTTCCTTGACCAGCATCAAGCCAGACCAGACCTTCTGCCCCTGACCAGCATCAAGCCAGAAGCTCAATGTCCCGGAATTTTACCAGTATAAAGAAACACATGTGCCACTTGAGTCAGCTTTTCCATTTGAGAGTGGCCGTTGGCTCGACAGGGGCCTGGATCCTAGCACTATTCTCTGTCACTAAATCAGTCTGTGACGTGGGCCAAGTCACTTCCTCTCTGTGAGTCTCTGTTTCCCCTTTTGTGAAACGAAAGGGCTGGATTAGGTGATCTTTAAGGGCGTTTCCAGCTCTAACATTGTATGGTGCTTATGTTTCCTTTTTCTCCAGCCTCATTTCTCCAGCCTCATTTCTTTTAGGTCCTTGCCTGCGTCTGCTTCCGAATGAGGTGGCAGAATTGAACCCTACCCCTTCCCTGCTTTGACCCCTTGAGCTGGGTGGGGAGAGAGTTGTAGGGGAGGTCGATCTGTGCTTTTAGCTCAGCAGGCTCTCGGTGAGTGGAACGGAAACAACCCTTCAGATATTGCCTGTCCATGTAGGTGTAGATAGCTATTGTCTTCCTATAAAGGTACATGACAGCTGAATGTTTGTCTATTGAATCCTGCTTTCAATGCAGTAGGAGAGCCGGCTACTTAATGGAATCCTGCTGTGAATCCTTTTATAGAATGAAAAGCCACTCTGGAATTTATCTTGTGTATTAAAATCAGTTTCATCTACTAGATTTGCCAAAAATGGGCCTCCTCCTCTGTCTGGTAAGGATACTCTGTCTTGTGCTTCTTCAGCACAACTGCTCCCCAACTGAAGGGCATTTCTGAGGCCCCTTGGGGGTGCTGTCAGCTTTTGCAGGCCTTATTTCTCCTTAGAACAGCCCCCACATTTCTCTTTCCCAGGATAGGGCATCGCTACTACTCAGTTTCCTCTTAGCCTGGCTTAATTAGCATGAGGGACATTCTGATATTTGATGTGTTGGATGCATTTGAGAATTGTTTTTAAAACCTGTGGGAACTTGGCCACGTGCGGTGGCTCACGCCTGTAATCCCAGCACTTTAGGAGGCTGAGGCGGGCGGATCATCTGAGGTCAGGAGTTCGAGACCAGCCTGGCCAACATGGAAAAACCCCGTCTCTACTAAAAATACAAACATTAGCTGGATGTGGTGGCGGGCGCCTGTAATCCCAGCTACTCAGGAGGCTGAGGTAGGAGAATCACTTGAACCCTGGAGATGGAGGTTGCAATGAGCTGAGATCGTGCCACTGCACTCCAGCCTGAGAGACAGAGTGAGACTCCATCTCAGAAAAAAAAAAAAAACTCTGGGAACTTATCAGTGCTTTTGTGGTTCTTATGACATAATACAGCAGCATCCTTGGCAGCATTGGAGGCAGCAGAGGAAGCTATCAGCTACCTGATTGTTTCATCAAGACTTTTTGCTACATGTTTCAGGATATATGATTTGACTTCTGCTTCACATGAATCATTATAATAAGAAATTATACGGTATGACAATAAGTTATATATATAATATGTAATAATAAGTTATAATAAGGGGGCTGGGCACAGTGGCTCACGCCTATAATCCCAGAACTTTGGGAGGCCAAGGCGGGTGGATCACCTGAAGTCAGGAGTTCTAGACCAGCCTGGCCAACATGGTGAAATCCTGTCTCTACTAAACTAAAAATACAAAAATTAGCTGGGTGTGGTGGTGCACACCTGTAATCCCAGCTACTCAGGAAGCTGAGGCAGGAGAATCACTTGAAACCCGGAGGGGGAGGTTGCAGTGAGCCGAGATCGCACCACTGCACTGCAGCCTGGTTGACAGAGTGAGACACTGTCTCAAAAAAAAAAAGAAGTTATAATAAGGAGACTTATAGGGTTTTATTGTATTGCTGGTAAAATAAATGTTTTATATACAATAAAACTGCCTGAAAGCTAAATTCTCTGATGACCCAAATTATCAAGCACCTTTTTGGTTGTAGTTCAATATTTTTCTAAAATATCTGAGGCCACTTTCCTACCCAGGAAAGTATCATCATAGCATCTTTTTTAAAAAAGTAACATTTTCCCTGTTTATAAAAGTAAAATATGCCTATTGTAGAACATTTGGAAAACCCAGAAAAGCAACATCACCTACAACCTCTCTACCCAAAAGAAATCACTGACATTATTTTGGCGTGTGTTCTTCTAATCTTTTAAAAAATGTGTACTTTTCCCCCATCATTGGGATGACCCTGTGTATACAGGTTGGTTTTCCTGTTGTTGTTTGCCTTTGGTGAGCATTTCCTTTTGTCATTAAATATTCTTCTTTTTCCTCTTTTTTTTTTTTTTTTTTTTTTTTTTTTTTTTT